>NC_136766.1:17700118-18290118 GCF_947034865.1 Barbatula barbatula | reverse complement strand
AAAGAGACATTTAGACACTACTCCTCCCACATTCAGTGACATTCATAGCTAGACAACTCATAGCTAGAGTCATAGCTTTTGACCTATTATTGGGTCATACAGTATGAGATACAGTTTTTGGGATGGTTTAGATTTAAAAGACAGTGAAACATAATATTTAGGATAAAATATTTAGTTTTATATGTGAATAACTGGCTTAAGTTTGGAGCTTATACTGTTGGGTTATTCTGAATGATCAATGCTCTCATTGCTCGTGTCGTGCATGTTGAGTGGGCACCGATGGTACAGATGTTTTTTGTAATGTTTATCAGACAAACGTTTCTTTCACGAATGGTCTCCACAAAACAGGAACTTGGTCATTGTAATCCTTCTCCCATTCATTTTAAGATTACTATTTAAACCAATTGTAATGATGCCTTAAAACAATTGCATATCTTCTCCTATAAAATTTTGGATAATTTTTGTATAGTCTGAACTCAGCTGAATACAGTATATCAGTATATCAGGGCTATTCAATTATTTTGTCATGTGGCCTGTGATGGCCAATGTCACACTAATAAATATGGTTTATAAGTAATGTAATGTTTTGTTTCTTTAACGTTTGGAGAAATTGTTTTCTGTTTGCTTATGCTTAACCATTTGTATTTTGTATTTTGGTTTGTGAATCCAAATATTTTATTATTAAATAAATATTTAAAGTATTATGCTGTCCTTTAATATTATTGGGAAAAAACGAAAGTGTCTTTGTTAATTGTATTGCTAGAGTGGAGGCTAGTAATTTATTAAGAAAAAGAAAGACCAAAGAAACAACAAGGTAAATATTTTGGTTTCAAATCTTCATTTAAGAAAAATATTTTTGTTATTCTTACCCCTGGTTGTGGCTGCAGCATGAGTCAGAGGCCGATGACCTATATTATCTTAATAAGGGAATTATGGGGAATGTAGGTTTGGGATTAGTTTGGTTTATAGGGTTTGGGATTTTAATCGGTTGTATTTTATGTTTTTGTTTATTATATTGTACTGTTATATTATTTTGTTTTGTATTTCTTTCAAATGAAGTAATATTTTCTTTTTATTTGTTTAAACAGTGTGTGGTTTTGTAATTATGTTGGCACCCCCAAATTAACCGATCGAGCTCAGCCATCTTTAAGGACATCTCAATTCTCTAATTTCACTGGGAGGAGGCGAGGAGAGGAGGTTTTCCGAGACGTCATTAGTGAGTATACACAGGTGTTTCCTTTGCAGAAGTGTTTTAAGCACTAAACATGGTGCACGTATTATTCTTCTCCCCCTGCACATCGCCACATCTTTAGATCATATTCAAACATGCATAAATGTGATAAGTACAAGTCTGTTATTTCAGACAGTATAGTTAATATTTTTATAGTGTATATATAAACATATAGTTAATATTTTGGTATAACACATATTTGACATACCTTATACATTTCTGACCACTGTTAAGCATGTTTTAAACTTATCTTATTGTAGTGGGGATTATGAAATCTCTTTGTGAAATATATGTTATACATAAATAATAACTAAACTAATAAATTAACTATATGAATTTATACACATCTTTTCCTTGCTCCCTTCCCTCGCACTCTGAAGGGGTGGAGCTAAGACGCGAGGGAAGTAAACGAGAATGGGCAAATACGAATTGAGAAGCACCCAGTGAGTAGGCCTGGGAGTCCCGGGAGAGACCCAATGCATGTTTATGTGGCTACACATGTTACCGTCATCTGCAATAAAATAAAAAAAATTGGCTGCAATAAAATAGACATTTATTGAAACTCTACAATTTTATTAAAGAATTCGGTGGGTTCTTATCAGAACTAGTACTGGCCGCAGAACGAGTCCTTGTTGTTGGTGACTTTAACATCAATGTAGTTAACGATACAGATGCTTTAGGAATGGCTTTTAAAGACACTCTTAACTCCATGGGCGTTAGACAACATGTGTCAGGACCCACTCACCGTCGCAATCATACTTCAGATTTAATGCTGTCTTACGGTATAAATGTGGATGACGTAAAAATCCTTCAGCAGAGTGAAGACATTTCGGATCATTATCTGGTATCATGCTTGCTTCACTATCTCATGGCTGCAAATCAAACTCCTAGTTTCAAAAATGGTAGAACAATGACTTTGACTACAAAAGGTGCGTTTCTTGATAATTTACCTGCAATTGTCTCAAAATCACAGTCTCAAATTTAACTGTGTCAAATATGGCAGATAGATCCAGCAAGATAAGAACAGATGAGTTAGAGGCGGCTTTTGCCAGACGCAGGGCTTCAATGATAGAGAGAAGTGCAGTTTCAGTGAAATGACCACTCTTGAAACAAGACTGGGTGCTGTCCAGGAGGTTGTTCTGCGTGAGAAAGGATGAGAGCTGGTTACATACAACACGTTCAAGAGTTTTAGCAATGAAGGGGAGGAGAGATACCGCTCTAACAATGCAGGATTAAGATTGGGTTTCTTCCGTAGTAATACAGGCCACTTTGAAGACTGTGGGAAATGTACCATTGTTAAGAGACGAGTTGATAATGTGGGTCAGAGCGGGAACAATCGATGGAGAGATGGCCTGGAGGAGATGAGAGGGGATGGGATCTAGCGGGCAGGTAGTTGGGTGGTTAAAAGACATGACCATGGAAATCCAGATAGGAGAAAGAGGAGAGCAAGGATGTGTCGGGGGTTTGGGCGTGATCAAGAGGTGGCGGCACAGAGAACTGACTGCTGATGGTGATAGTTTCTTTACGAAAAAAGATGCAAAATCATCAGCTAATAAGTCTGATGGAGGTTAGGGGGTAGGCGGGCAAAGAGGAGCAGAGAGGGTTTTTAAAGAGAGTGCGAGAGTCATGCGAGGTTCTTTAGATTTGTGCCCCTTTCTCTCAGCATACCTGAGAGGGTGGATGACAGTAACAGCATGTGACTCGAAGGAGATCTTGTCACATGAGGGTGCCAGCTGTTTGAATTTCCAATCGTTAGGAATAAGTAGACGTTCCTCTAACCCTCCCTGAAATGCGTGGGCTGTGGGAGAATGTGTAGTTATTGGAGAGGGCAGCCGGTGTGGCAGTGTCCACTGGCTTGATCCAGGTTTCAGTTGAGTGCTAAAAGAGAAAGACCGGAATGTTTAGCAGTAGCTGTGATGCAATCTGCTTTGTTTACAGCAGATTGGTAGTTCCCTAAACCAATGGGAAATGTTATTGAGGTAGTTGTGGATGCTGAAAGAGTATGCAGATTATAAGCACCGTGTGACCTTGTAGTGACGGTAGAGATTTGAAAACATAGTCAAAGCAGAGAATAAGAAATGTACAAGACAAATAAAGAGAAGAGAATAAATAGTAGTGCAAAAAGTGAATACTCAAGAGCAATACTTAAAAGTGAAAACTCAAGCGCTGTGTCAGTGTCCTTGCTCGGTGAGTCGATGGTCTTTACACTCCTCGGTCTGCACGTGATTAGGCTGCCGAGACCACTGCTGCGGTGTCAATCATACTTACGTATATACCCCTATGAATCACACAATTGAATTCAGCAGGACACGCCTTCCAATAATTTTTAAGCCATTCCAAGCCATTTATACAGTGCTTTATTGTTTATTGCTGTACACCCAAAGCACTTTACAATCATATGAGGGGGGTCTCTCCTCACCCACCACAGTGGACGTTTTTATGGCAGAAAACGATCACTAAACCTTTTCATATTTTAAAAAATTATTAGAAACGCCTGTGTTACAATTGTCATCAACACATCAGCCCAGTGGACATTGTTCTTTATGACCTTTATTTTGAAAAAGGCCAATTTGTACAATTGCAGTAACAATGCAAATAGACCATATGTAGCTAAAGATGTGTCTCTTCCACAACTCTGTACATTATGTCTTTGTTTGAAATAACTAGTATTAGTTTAATATATTGTGTGTAAACAACAGACATTGCTTTTGAGCTAAGGATTATCCAGTGGTAGTTTGCTGAGCCTGTATAGGTCTTGATGCCATGTTATAAAAATGCTGCATGAATGTTACTTGCATTGTATTGGCAGGATTCTGACATGGATTTTTTATTTAAAAAAACAATAAAGACATTAGTAGTATAGTCAGGTGACAGAATTGTTTATGGCAGAAAATGGTCACTAAACCCTTGCATGTACACACAGAACGTGGCAAGGGTCAGATGTCAAAATATAGAATGTTCTAGATTCACATTGATTAATGGGAGCATTTTCCTTTTAATTGAATAATAAACCGTTGTTAATCTCAATAATACATGAAGGTTATTATTCACACTGCTGTGTAATAACTGACCCAAATTATCTACGAAACATTTGGGTTGGACATCTTTTATTTTCATATCGCCAAAAGCTGTACAGTTTCTATAAATATTTGTTTTAATATTTACATCCAATGTCTTGCTTTCGTCTCGTTCCAGACAATACATGGACTAAAATGAGTGTGCAACTCTATCTCTCTCACACTTTTAACTACACACCTGATCCACTGTTTTCACAACATCTGTTTGTAGAGGACCCGGACCCTGAAAATCAGTTTTGTGCTATTTACAACTCTATACCCATAGTCAACAGGCTTATCCAGTCCATTTTCAGTCTGCATACAACTGAATTAAATGAAACACCAGACTTTGTTGTGGTCACATTCATGTACTATTAAAAATGTGGGCAAAACATAAAAGAACATTAAAATATATATCCCTCCAGCATGTAGTCATGAAGTGATGGTCTAAATCATCTGTATTTTGTGACAGAAACACTCTCTTGTCGTCTTTCTAACACAAGCACACACACACACACACACACAAGCAGGAAGAGAAACTTTAAATAGGATGCTTTGGAACAGACAACGTCTTGCTTCATCAGCGTTTCAGCAGCAGGACACATGAATTCGGCAAATCTCAAAATACAGCCGTTTTCTAGCTCAATAATGCCAGTTTCATTGTTTTTCCAAAACAAGAACGAACAGAAAACAGAGCTGATTCCAAATCCACTGTGTTACTCTCTAATTTCCATATCATGAGCTCTGGTGGACAGTGGAACTCTGAAGGAATGACTGGACTTGTACTAAGTACCCACTACTGATAGTATTGCACATCTAGAAAACAAACTACAGCATCTCAGTATTTTTTACATTATTTCAACATTGCTTCAGTAAGATGTACATTATTTTATCTCTTTTAAATATTCATTTTTTGTTTCTTAAAGTGACATGCATTTTAACACAGCAGTTCACAGACAGAGATCTTTACAGCTAGTACAGTAGTTTGAGTTTCACGTGGCAGAGCTAAAGAGATATACAGATCGTAGACCACTTACAGTAGGTGAAGAAGGGCAAATGGAACATTTACGAATGAAACAGCTGCCCCGTTGCGGGCGGTTAAGGCAAAACCCCTCATACGTGGCAGCGTATGCAAAGACTTAGAACATTTCACCCACCACAGACATAACAGACTGGAGCTCACGGTACAATTTAGCACATAAACATTACTTGCACAAGTCTGTGAACTGGTTTCAGAGGAGAGGGAGAGAGGCCAAGTGAGCATGGTAAGGCTCATCACATTTACCTGATTCTCTGCATGCCACTGCCAACTCACAAGAGCTGTGCAAGGGAACTGCATGCAATGCCTCTGGTCGAATAAATAATTTAAAAAAGCATGTAGATATGTCAACATCAACCTATAGTAGTCATATCGTGTCCTGGCTGATGTCCATATTATGAAAATGAGAACCCACACTAATAGAGATGGAGCGTTATATCAGGCATGTGATCATATCTAAGAGAGAATCAGTATTGGAGCAAGGGTCTTTAAAAGGACCTTGGTAAAGGAGTCAGGTAGTCATGGTGTATTGCAGGCATTTTAGGAGCAGGTTGAAGTGAATGTAGGAGACGTGTGCTCTACTAGCTTGGTAGTGGACGAGGAGACAGCATCTTGGGTTTGCCCTCTGCCTCCTTCCCCTTGATTGCCGCCATGTAGGAGAAGAGACAGAGCACCGAGTAACAGATCTGATGTGCCTGAGTATAGAAGAAAGAGGTCATTTCGACTGAAGAAATATTATCATTTATAGTGTACGTGTAGTATATTGCATGGTATAACTACTTAAATCTTACCATAGGAGTCTTGTATTTGTGGATCACCACTTCTTTAGTTTCAGGAACTGCAAACCCCAAAACAAAGAGTTCAACAGCAGTGGAATAACAAAAGCAATAAATAACGGGCAGGGGAGAGTTATAGAGAGAGAGAGAAATATAAGTGGAGAGATATATAACCTAGTGAGCTACAACAGTTTAAGAAGGGACACTCTTGAAAGACAAGAAAATTGTGCACAAATATAGGAATAGTTCACCTGTGGGATACAATAGAAGAGATTTTGAGGAATTTGAGGAATGGAGGTCAATGCCATAAAGGCTCGAAGTAGAGTAAATAATATGTTTTCATATTTTGGTGAATTGCCCGGAAGTCTTGGCCACAATTTATAAGACGCAAGAAAAATGGCATGATACTTTTTCACTAAGACAGAATGTAAACAGTAGAAAGAAGAATGGGATGTTACACACTGCAAAAAAATAATTTCTTAGTAAGCATTTTGTCTTGTTTTCAAGTAAACAATATCAAAAACTTAAATCAAGATGCATTTTCTTGAAAAATTATTTAGTGTTGTTTTGTGAAATAAAATATAAGAACTAAGAAAGTATATGTTTTAAACAAAAATCAGCCAATGGAGTAAGAAAAATACATTTGAATTTAGTTAATTTTTTTAGTCTTGTGTTTCTTGCCCCATTGGGTGATAATTTTGTCTTAAAGAAAGTTCCCTTTCTGTCGGTCTC
Organism: Barbatula barbatula; assembly: GCF_947034865.1. Lineage (NCBI taxonomy): Eukaryota > Metazoa > Chordata > Actinopteri > Cypriniformes > Nemacheilidae > Barbatula > Barbatula barbatula. The sequence goes on along the minus strand of NC_136766.1, from coordinate 18,283,284 downwards.
TCGACGTTATGTCGAACCAACAGATAGTCAAACCCCATCTGTCGGTTTGACACAATGTCTTGTTCCCTGCATCAGGGAACAGAGGTTACATACGTAACCAAGACGATTTCTCAAATTCTTATATAAAACAAGAAAATATACCCTGATTTAAGAATGTTTAGATATTTGTACTATAAAACAAGACACAAATGCCTTGGTAAGAATGTCATTATTTGCAGTGCAGGACTCCGATTTGAAACTCTAACACCACAATAAACTGAAGCTCTGCAACTTTTTATTATTATTATTTTTTAAACAAAATTGATTTTTGTTTCTGCTAATCTTATTGCAATGCATAATTGGTCACCAACCCTTCTCCTGGAAATCGACCATCCTGAAGATTTCAGCTCTAACCCCAATAAAAACCCACCTGAACTATGTAATTAATGTTCAGGTTTGCTTTATAATCACAGACAGGTGTGCTGAAGCAGGGTTGGAGCTGCAGTCTGCAGGACGCTCGATCTCCAGGAGCAGGGTTGGTGACTACTTTCCTAAAGGATCCTTGCAATGCTGCCATAGGTATTTTGAGGAGGCAGCTTTATTATCTAGCCAGCAAGTTGGTACACTGCCCTAAAATCACTAGGTTTTCAAACAGAACGTATTATTAATCCCCTTGTCATTAACGCCAAACTCCTAGGTACCTGCAGTGTGTTTTAAAAGCACCAATGACTGTTCAAACAAAGTATCCTGTAGGTATAATGATCATTTGTCCTAACTTACAACAGGAGCCAGATGTCACAAGACTGCACAAGATTTACCATCAGTAGTTTCCCACAAATGTGAGAAACGTATGACGGTTTACAGAATCAAGGAGAAGATAAAAGTGCAAGAGAGGGAATATCACTGCAAGTTCAGGCTGAAAGGAAATCCGGGGTTTGCTGGGTTTTTCCATCACTTATGAAATGATTTTTACTGCAGGCATGAGTGTATGAACTTGGGTTTAGGAGAAGCAACATGTGACATGAAGGCAGTGCAGTGCAGATGAGGTGTAGAAGGACATTAGTGGTGTATGAGAGATGATGTAGAGAGTTCAATGAAGTGGACAGTTAAAGAAGAGAAGATAAAGGTGACAGCACTTTACCTGCTGGAGAATGAAGGTTTTCATAGCAGCAAAGATGAAGGGGCGGATTACAAAAAGGAAGCACATAGACACAGTGGTAACCCAGTCTAGAGCTCAGTCTACAACTAAAGAATATATCGTCATCCTCTCTTTCCTAACAGAACAGCTTAAACTAATTAGAAAATATTCTGTTTGGTTATTTCTTGTATTTAATGTAGTGACATAAGGTTTGTTGTCTAAAGATTATTCTATTCACTCAAAGCAGACTTTCAACCGGAGTTTATCTGAATTCATAACTATTTCACGAGGCAGCAAATTCATATAAATTCATACAATGTGAATCGTACATGAATTTATGAATGTTAGAAAAAAGTAACAACTGTAGCCCCTCACCTGACCCCACCCCTAAATCTGAGGTCACAGGCGTGAAAGCAAATTTTACTTAAACGTACGAATACAATTTTACAAATTCAGACCCTCAAAAAAATAGTTACGAATTCACGTGAGATTGTGTTGAGACTTCTCCTATTATTGCAGCGACCTAAAGATAAAACCAACTTTTCTTTCCTAAGTGAAACTGAGATGATAAATCGAACACGGAAGCCAGACTATCCACTTTTTGAGTTTTACAAACAACTCCAAACGTCCCATCGCCTTCTCTATCTAAAATAAAAAGCATATGGTACCTCTGCTCATCGTGACCAGCACATCTCACAGATTTAAATATGATTGTTCACATCTCTGCCCTGCGTGTTTGTGTGACTGAGTTACCGCTGTGTCGCGTACAGGCCTAGAATTAAAATGGGGGTAATTACCAAACTCCTCCAGGACAAAGACTCCTTTCACTGTATTGCACTTTTTAATGTGACTCAGCTCTATGAAAACCTAAAAACAAACAAAAACAAACAAAAAACAACAGGACACACTGTTACCAACTCACACACTTGTGGAAAAAAAACTAAAGTATTTTTTGAAGAGATGACAATCTGGACAGTTAGTAACTGTAAACTAGGGAGAACCAAGAAAGAACATGATAAGCAAGCTCTTGAAAAGCTATCAGAACAAAAAAAATGACAGCACAGAGATAGAGAGAACTTTCCATGTTGAGAGAATTACATGGGCCAGTGACGCAAATGGAGAAACTGAGATGTCAGAGTTTCAACACCTGATCTCTTTCTTTGTGCTAGAATCGTCTGTGTGATAAATGTGTTCTACTAGAGAGCTGTAAAACGTGTTTTTGAAGCACTTAAGAAAAAAGCTGAGAATCCTTACAGATGAGCGAGTGTTATACGGAATAGAGCTCATACAGAATGAACCTGCAGCTTAGAATGAGATCCTGGTGCTAGTGATCTCTGGGCCCATGCAAAGACATCCATGGAAATTTCCATAAACAGAAAAAAACACAAACACATGTAAAACATTAAGAAATAAAATAGAGAAATAATACAAATAACACAAAATGACATCTGCCAGAAAAGCTACTGATTTAAGATAAGGAAAGTAATGGAAAATGTCACGCTAAAAAACAAAACTGCAGAACTGTGTACCTTCCGCTCCTTGCAGGGGGAGAGAGCATGAGAGAGAAATGGTTTGGATTATTATTGGACAAAAAGAGCAGAAAACCCCCCTCCTGGTGCTACAAGCCCACACGTACAGAGTTACACTACATCCACTGATTTCAGAATGAACAAAGGTTCTGTACAACTGTGTTAACAGTTAATATCTGTCTTTATTGATGTATTCAGAGGATCTTTAAAGCCCTGATGAGATCCCACCCCATTACCCTCCATGCCTCCTCCACCAGCAATGAAGACCAGCTCCCTCACACATGCCTACAGCCAAAACAGAACAGTGCCAAAACCATTACAACACACACAACTACACTACACGGACAATCAAAACCCCACACTAGCATTCTTTCAAAGCTTATCTTTAACAAAAAGCTTGTGTTTGCTCAAATTGACTGATAACCAAAGCTGGAGCAAGCCAACCTGTTTTAGAGCTTAAGAAGTTCCAAGTCACTCAAATCTTTTCCTGTGTATTTGTGTAAACAACCACATTCCTACTTGTTTAATAATGGATTGTCATTAGAAATGCACCGAAAAATTGCATAATTTTGATCTGTCCCCCCAAAAAGAAAAAAAGGCAGAAAATAAAAGAAATATCTGGTTCCCCACCTCTCCTGTCATCAAAGGGTAGTCATGTATACCCATAATAACAAAGATTAAAAATGTGTAAATACAACAAGAAAGAGCAGAAAAGCTCAAAAATCTCAACTAAACTTTTCAGCAAGTGCTGCTGAGTCTGTAACTTGTCTACGGTTATGTGTATAATGATGCAATACGTTTTCTAAAGGTGTTTAAAATCAATTATCAATACAGTTCAAGGTAAAAATCATTAAAAATGTCATTTTCGGTTTTCAGACCAGGGCATCCTGAATTTTCGGTCTGGTATTTTCATTTCGGTGCATCACTAATTTTGATGCATTGTTCATATAAAAACAGGATCAGTGCAGATTAGTTATAGACTTTGAAAGAGAAAATAATACATATTTACAGTTGTGCTTTGTAAAAGCGTTTAAGGAGTCAAATCACTAGGTACTCTAGTCAAATAACCAAATATCAGAAGAACACAGAAAACAAAGAAAAAAATGTTTTCTAACTATTACAAGACTATGGTTAAGTACTGTTAAAGCTAACAATAGTTTTTTAATTATGCATTCTTCAAACCTTCCCAAAACGTATTTTGTACATTGTTTTGCACAAGTTTCTACATCTTACCTCTGTCACACCACAACAAACCGACACGATCACACCAACACTCACAAACTGTAAGGAGCAGAGCTTGAAGGCGTGGCCATTAACACGTCACACCAACACACACAGCAGGTGGAATGTTCTAGCATTTGAAAGCAAATCTCTGCTAATGGTAATGCAGCCCCAAAACTAACATCCAGCAAATAAAGGCAAGCAATAATAAAAACAGCTTTTTCTTTCAGAACTTCTCAAGGAACAACCCTCTAAGCTGTTTAGCTTTTTTATTTATTTTAGAGTTGAATTCCCAAATCAATGTTTGATTTGTTTTGATTATGTTTTCATGAGAGTATTGTCAGTTGTTCCAGAGAATGTTCTAAGAGGAAGATAAGCACAAATAGAAAGAAAGAGTGAGAAGAAGGGTAAGAGACACAAGGAGATGTTGAGGTGGATAGATGAGAAAGCGAAAGAATTGAGAGAAGTGGAACTGGATGGATGGAGAATGAGAGGAAGGGGCATGTCGAATTCTGGTAAACACGCTCTCACGGTTACGATGCAGGCAAGACCTCCTACCTGGCTGTGCATAAATTTGAGGTTGATTCCTTCCAATGTAACCTGAAGGAGACCACCCTCCCCTGTCTTCATATCCTGAACTGGAAACTCTCCTCCCAGCTCTGGACCTACACACATGGAAAAACTAGAATACATTTCAATAATCCCAAACTAAATATGAATAACAAACTTCTTGAATTAAAGTGTAAAGTACATTTGGTGACCCGTTGATGACTGTGGCACATCTCACTTGAATAAACCCTAAAACCCAGCATTGTTATTTAAACGGAGATTAGTGTTCAATCTGTAGGAGAAGCAACTTTGCAGCAGAAGCGTACAGAATTGTGTAAGTGTATTTAAATTGTGTCTTGTTGAGTTTTAGTACTGTGTTAAACTGAGAAATAACTTTGTATTTACTTCCGCTCTGTCACGTGGTGAAACCGCGTGTAGTATCGTTCCTTCGTTCGTTCTTGGGCTAGTTTAATTGGTTTGCTTTGTGTGTGCGTGTCATCTGAGGGCGGGGCCTGTTGAATGAAAGTTATTAAACGGGTATTTAAAAGCGTCTACCCACCGCGGCAGCGGTCGCGTGCAGCCCTCATCGCGTGAAGACCTCATCGCGTGAAGACCGAAGAGAGTAAAGACATCGACTCTACCTGCGCGCGACTCCACCGAGCCCGGGACACCGACAGGGCACTTGAGTATTGCACTTCTTTTTGTATCTATTTTGTTTTTTGTTAACTCTTGTACTTTTTGTCTAACTTGTTTGCATTAATACTTAATCCTTTATTGTTATCTTTAATGTTTCTCCATATTTTCTTTCTGCTTCTCTTAAATATGTGTTTTAAAATCCTTTCTGTTATCACAACACGTAAATCATCTGTCGCATGCAGAAGGCGACGCAATGCTAATAATCTTCACAATGTATCACTGCTAGCAACTGCCCCTTCTACTTTCCCAATAGGATTGTGGAACTGCCAATCTGCTGTGAACAAAGCTGATTTCATTACAGCTTTTGTTAAACATTCTGGTCTTTCCATTGTAGCACTTACAGAAACATGGATCAAACCAGAGGACTCTACCACTCCCGCTGCCCTCTCCCATAACCACACTTTCTCCCACAGCCCTCGCATTACAGGAAGGGGTGGAGGCACCAGTCTACTCATCCCCAAAGACTGGAAATTAAACCAGCTAACACCCATGTGTGACAACAGCTCCTTCGAGTTTCATGCTGTTACTATCACCCACCCTGTTAAAAGTCATTTTTTAGTTATATATCGTCCCCCAGGTCAGCTTGTACATTTCTTGGAGGAGCTGGATGTGCTTCTTTCATCCTTCCCTGAGGATGGTACTCCCCTGGTGGTACTAGGTGACTTCAACATCCACATTGGAAAACCACAGGCTGCTGACTTCGTCAACCTGACCGCATCATTTCTCCTCGAGCAGGTTTCCACATCAGCAACCCACAAGTCTGGAAACCATCTAGATTTGATCTTCACAAGGTACTGCTCCACTCATCACTCTCAGGTCACCCCGCTGCACACGTCTGATCACCCTCGACCTCACTGCTCCGGATATCGCAGATGTCTTACCGATGGTCACCTTCCGGCGCAACCTGCGGTCTCTCCCTCCCTCCTGTTTTTCCTCTGCTGTCTTCTCTGCACCCCCCCCTCTGATGAGCTCTCTCTTTTGAATACAGACAATGCCACAGACACTCTGTGTTCCATGCTTTCATCCTGCTTGGACAACCTATGCCCTCTTGCATCTGGACCAGCCCGTACATCCCCGTCGGCTCCCTGGTTATCGGATGTACTGCGTGAGCATTGCGCCAGCCTCCGGTCAGCTGAGAGAAAATGGCGCAAGTCAAAAGACCCTGCAGACCTCTCTCTCTACCAATCTCTTCTCTCTTCTTTCTCTGTAGATGTCACCTCTGCAAAAACAGATTACTACCACTCGAGGATCTGCAACTCTCCGGACTCTCGAACGCTCTTCAAAACCTTCTCTGCTCTTCTCTGTCCACCTGCTCCCGCACCTTCCTCAGAGTTAACAGCTGCTGATTTTGCATCGTTCTTCGTAAAGAAAACTACTGCCATCAGCAGCCAGTTCTCTACGCCACCACCTGTCGAACCCGCCCACATCCCTGACACGTGCATGCTCCCCACCTTTTCTCCTCTGTCTGAAGCTGATGTCTCCAATGTCATTGGTTCCAACCACCCTACCACCTGCCCACTGGATCCCATCCCCGCCCATCTCCTCCAGGCCATCTCTCCAATGGCTGTGCCTGCTCTGACCCACATCATCAACTCTTCGCTCACCACTGGGACATTTCTCACAGCGTTCAAAGAGGCCTGCATCACACCGCTTCTAAAGAAACCCACCCTGGACCCTACACTGCTAGAAAGGCCTGTCTCCCTTCTTCCCTTCATCGCCAAACCCCTGGAGCCAGTTGTGTTCAACCAGCTCTCCTCCTTTCTCATGCAAAACAACCTCCTGGACAGCAATCAGTCTGGTTTCAAGACCGGTCATTCCAGAGAGACTGCACTGCTCTCAGTCATCGAAGCCCTAAGACTGGCAAAAGCATCATCCATGTCATCTGTGCTCATCCTACTGGATCTGTCTGCTGCCTTTGACGCTGTCAATCATCACATCCTCCTGGCTTCTCTCAGTGCTATGGGTGTCTCTGGAATGGCGTTGCAATGGTTTGAGTCCTACCTCTCGGGTAGGTCATTCAGAGTATCCTGGAGAGATGAGGTCTCCGCGCCCCAACAGCTCAACACGGGGGTGCCACAGGGCTCAGTGCTTGGACCGCTACTCTTCTCCATTTACATGACATCCCTCGGCTCGGTCATTCAGAAGCATGGCTTCTCCTATCACTGCTATGCCGACGACACAAAACTCTACTTGTCATTTCAACCGGACGATCCGACGGTCGCTGCTTGCATCGCGGCATGCCTGAGTGACATCTCGCTTTGGATGAAGGATCATCACCTGCAGCTAAACCTTGCAAAAACGGAACTGCTTGTGATCCCAGCCAACCCAAAGATTCACCACAACCTTGCCATTCAACTAGGCTCATCAACGATTACACCGTCCAGCACAGCCAGAAACCTGGGAGTGGTAATCGACGATCGGCTTAACCTCACAAGTCATGTTGCCAGCACCACCCGGTCCTGTAGATTCATCCTCTACAACATTAGGAAAATTAGGCCTTTCCTATCGGAGCACTCTACGCAAGTCCTAGTCCAGGCTCTTGTCCTGTCCAAACTGGATTATTGCAATGCGCTTCTGGCTGGACTTCCTGCTTGCACAATCAAACCTCTCCAGATGATCCAGAATGCGGTGGCAAGAGTTGTCTTCAATGAACCGAAGAGAGTGCATGTAACTCCACTCTTCATCAGGTTACACTGGCTCCCTGTTGCCGCCCGCATAAAGTTCAAAGCTATGCTCCTGGCCTACAAGACCAACATCGGATCTGCACCATCGTATCTCCACTCGCTAATGCAGATCTATGTTCTTGCCAGATCCCTGCGGTCTGCAAAGGAACAACGACTAGTGGTACCATCCCAAAAAGGAAAAAAGTCACTCTCCCGTACATTCTCTGGATCTGTTCCACAATGGTGGAATGATCTACCAGCTGCTACAAGATCAGCAGACTCGGTTGCCATCTTTAAAAAACAGCTAAAAACGCATCTCTTCCGTCAACACTTCGCTGATTGATTTATCCTAATTCTCTTCCCTTTCCTTCTTTTAAAAAATAAATAAATAATTAAAAAACACTTACTAACCTCACTATTCTTAGCTTTGTATACTGTGCTAGGCTTTAATGGACTAGTTTGATGCACTTATGTATTTTGTTGCCTATGTTGTTATAATTGCTTCCAATGTTTCCTCATCTGTAAGTCGCTTTGGATAAAAGCGTCCGCTAAATGACTAAATGTAAATGTGAAATGTAAATGTACAAACATCCACACATCATACCTGGTTTGATGCTTTGTTGTCGTGCGGCAGCACGCTCCATGCTGTCTTTAACACAATAGTAGAGTTCTCGACACTACACAAACACACACATAAATAATTAAAAGGTGTACAATAATCATAATGAAATAATTCATGAAATCATGAAACCAGTGCTTCTTACCTTCTTGGTGTAAAACTTGTTAAGCTGTGTCTCTTGGCCATTCCTTCTCCACAGACACAATACTTTGGTTTTAGGGCAGTAGGTCATATTTATGAGCTTTTCATACCACCAGCGCTCATAGACCGTCCCAATATTACTGCGCAGGACAATGCAGTCATCACACACCTACACACACGATGAAAAAGTGAACATGTATTTTCATCCAAACTGGTTCAATATCATACACAAACAGAAACTTACCTCCATGAAAAATATGTCTCCAGTGGTATCAGTCCCAGCATGCACAACAAACGTCTGCTTCTTAATGTGCCGGCTGCCACTAGGCCTGACGGAAAGTTCTCGACCACTCTGCAACAAGATACAGAATCTGTCAATTTGATCCTAATGTGTTTGACACAGTGGCTAAAACGTCACATTATTTCAAAAGTGCATGTCATGACTAGTTAGAAATGGCTGTGAATGCAATAGCTGCGTCTTTTGACTAAAACGGCTCTAACCAAATGTGCAAGACGGTCTAGGAGTTCATTGATTTCCTGGCTGTGTGTGAGGCCAATGTGAGATTTCCCCATTAGACGCCGAACTTTCTTCCTGATGTCATTCTTACTGACCTACACAAACAAAAACAACCACAAAAAAAGGATTTTCATCATCATTTACATATACAATTTACTGCATTCCACACATCATTTGGCAACAGTAAAGCAATTTTATGCATCACATTTTACAGAGCGATCCACTTGAAAAATATATTTTACACGTACAAAATACATCTGTGGAGGAATCGGTGTGTATATACCTTCATCATAAGCATGTAAGCAACCATGTTGTGCAGAAGAGTGGCCAGTATTCTGTCCTCATCATCTTCCAGTCTCTTGCGGTCATGATCTCCCAGAGACAGATACCTGACAGACCACAGCAAAAAATTTACTTGCACAACATCATCACCACACAGTTGTAATAATGCATGTAAACCAAACAGTTCCTGCCCATCTTTGACTACCATAGTAGGAAAATTGCTTTATAAATGTCTTTGTTTTGTTGAACAGCAAAGAAGATATTTAGAAGAATGTAATAGTTCTGGGGCACTGTTTTTTCCTACTATGGCAGTCAATGGCAGCCAAGAACTGTTTGGTTACAAGCATTCTTCCAAATATCTTTCTGTGTATTCATCAGAACAAAGAAATGTATACAGATTTGGAACAATTCGAGGGTGAGTAAATGATGACAGTATTTTCATTTTTGGGTGAACCGTCCCTTTAAGGCCTATGCAAATAAAGTCCAACATGTTATCATTTAGCTGTTCTGTTCCAGAGGAGTGAATCAGTACACAGTCTGTGTGTACACAAACCTGTCAATCATTTCATGTGGTCCTTGATCCATTCCCATGCCTTCCCTTTCTAACATTACAGCATCCAGGTAGGCATCTTCCCAAAACTGCATTTGGTCCCAGAGTGTAGAGCGCTCCTTACCTACACACACACACACTTCTGGTTATACCTTGCTTGATACATAACTTAAATAGTTTAAATTATTGAATTACACATGTAGCTTAACAACTTAACGAAAACATGCCAGCAGATCCATACACAGAAATCAATTATGAGATTTTTAAGGACAATGAGCAATAAAACAAGGCTGTTTTAAAGAAGCTATTTGTTGTGTTGCCCAGTTTAACACACCCTCCCTACATGAACAAACACAGACGCTTCAAACACCCACATCCCAACTTCACAGCATGCTGTAAAAAATAGAGCTTGCAAACAACTCGTATGAAATTACTTTTAACACAAACATAACACACGCCTCCATACAGCTGCGTATGGTCACATTCTCTCAAGCAGGTTTTTGTCACCTCTCAGTTTCACACACAGACACATAAACTGGACTGGATCCATCTGGTTTATGCATTCTACTTATTTCTACACACCATGCACACACCAGTATATTAACATATATTTAATTTGGACAATTAGACGTATTGGATCTAGACCTACATGCATCATACAAGATGTAAATGCATGAGTGACAAGGCATGTCTAGTAATTCATACTTCATAAATCCCAAACTACACAAACACACACACACACATCCTACAGGTCAAAGATCGGAGTCATTCATACTCAGAGAAAAGGTTTCCATGGCAGCATCCTCCAGTTGGTCCCAAACCGAGCTCTTATCTCGCCCTTTGCAGCATTAAAAAAAGAAGACAGAGAAAGAGAGCGAAAGAGAGAGAGAAGGAATTGGCCGCACAGCAGAAGGTAAAGAAGAGGTTAGAATGTTAGAAGCAAAGCCGTGTGGCGCCCGAGATTTACAAACAACGAATTCATCATATCCAGAGTTAACTTTTAGAAATGTTAAATGTTAAAATAGCAGACAGTATGACACCAGGGTTATTTACTAAAGCCATAAGAATTGACATGAAAGGAGAGAAAGTGGGTCAGAAATAAAGAAGAAAGGATAGTTGAATGTATTAAAAAACAGGATTTTCTCTTACCCAGCAGCCCTTCACACAAATAGATTCTCATGCTGACGTCCTCAAGGGGTGGAACTGGTGTTCCCTTATTAATACCCACAGGCTCCTTCACTCCTGGCTTCAGGTTATGGGTCTTGCCCTACATGGGTGACATTGACGACTTGGGCATTACAGAACTAAATTCCAGATTTTTAATCACTATTCTACAGCATCAGAAACAGTAGATATGAAAGAGGACCAGAAACTCACGAACACAGAGCTGGTTGCCGGGTTGGTCTCAATTTCACTGTCAGACAGTGTACCGCGGGACAGGTTGAGATGGGCAGCATGTCTTCCCATCAGGCCATCTCCAGCAGTGCTGCTCAGGTCACTGTCCGCACCCAGCGTCTCACCTGAGCTGTTACTCACCTACATATCCAAAGTTAGAGGTCAGCAGTGATACAAGCAAATACAAGCACAGCACTGAAGTCACTTATTCAGCACAAACTGGAAAGGAAGAAACCTGTCTGCAATGAAAGACCAAGCAAATACATTTGAGTGCAGACTCTGTTGCAAAACCCTATTAGCTCCCTACAGAGCAGGTATTATAAGGCATTATAGTTGCGATCCTGACACAAAGGCTCTTTCAAAAAGTAGGCTGTGCCTTCTTAGATCAAATTTTCGGATAACACTGTATGTATCATTTGCTTAAGTTAATCAAAAGTTGAATCAGAAACCATCCAAGAAGGAAGACCAACTGAGAGGAACTGCTGCTAATATAGATGTATGAATTGATTAATTTGATTAATTAATTGTATTAACAATAAATAATGTTCCAAAACTGTCACCTACAAGGTTCTATTTCAGTTCATATGTAACGGTAGCAAAGTCACAATTCACTTAATCTAGTAATTTCAACATTTACTAGAACATTTTAAAAACTGAACGTTCTAACTGTTACATTAGTTATTGAACTAACATAAATAACTGTAGTGATATTAACAAGGATTAATGCATGCTAAAAACTATAATGCCCATTGTTAGTTCATGCGGGTTAATGCATTTACTAATCTTAACAAATACAACCTTGTGTAAAGTGTAAAGTCTTACTGTAGGAGTGGTTGAGACAAATATACAGTTTTTGAATTAATGGGCTAGTTGCACAAGATGACGGCGGTGAGCTTTTGCGACGCCAATTTCCGGTGTCAAGACAAAACAAAGCTGCATTCCATTTGATCGGATTCCATTGCAGTGTTCACTGCTTCCTACTCCATGAGCATGGCATATCCATTGAAGTGGACTTTGTTGACAAAAAGCGCTAAATTTGAATGGCCTGCAACATCATCAAAGAAAGGCAATGGCACGGTTGCGCAGATTATAATATAAATAAATATTGTAACTTTACTTTTAAATTAAAAATTACGATTGCTCTTTGTATGACATATCGCTTATTGCTCCCCGAACTCTTTGTAAGTCTCTTTGGATAACAGCGTCTGCTAAATGTAAAATAAATAAACATAACACGCATTATGTATCTAATCAATGCAATATAAAAATACATTTTAATTTGAGTGTTCTTTAACCATGACCACGTCGGCCTCATCCCCCTTTTTTTCCTATGTGGGGCAGCCGTAAACATTCCTGAGGTAAATAACATAACTATAATAAAAAGAATGGCCCCTTTTACATTAGTTTGTAAAGCAATATGGATGAATCCTTACATGCATATGAAAACTACTTTTAAATTGCACAGTGAAATATAAATACAAGTAAATACATTTATCATCCCAGTAAAACCCAGTAAAATAACATATTTACGTCCACTTCGCAGTCCACTTACAGCCAAAATGGGACACACAAGCCTCCTCTCACGTGATTCTGTTGCCTAAAATAACTTATTTTGGATACTCTATTTTTTTTAGCACCTGATTGCAATTCTTAAAAAATTACATTACGATTATGTCGATAGTACTTTGTTAAAATTATCATTGTCTTTTTCACTAAATGCTTCATATAATAGTACAGGCTTTGGGTAGTGAAATCGATCAAATCTCGTTTTTAATGTTTTATTTATTTACTATAAAAAACCATGGTCATCTTAAAATATCAAAAGTGATGTTTTTTGTTTGTTAAGCAGATGTTTACTCAGAAATACTGGTGTGAATGATACATCAAGCTTATAAGTATTTCGTAAACTTAAATTTTAACATGTCATTTTAAATGCTTTATTTTACCATGTTGAGATAACAACTTTGTGATCAGGCATTTCAACTATCTACTAGAATGGGTCCCAAGCGGACACAATTAAAGCTGCAGTTTGACGATTAACCGCGATTAAAACAACAACAACAACGGCGTAGCTTGATGACGCTGTAAAGGAGTGCTGATGGCCATCAATCAGACGGGAACAAGATATCATGTTAGCGGAAGAGGTAAAGTAATAAAGTTTTATAAACGTTGCGTATAATTGTGGTCCATAAATAAGTGACTGCTAGTAACAAGCTAGTACGCCTACATTTGTCCATGACACTGTTGTCATGTGGTTTCTACGTCAGTAACAGAGGGTAATGCAGATATGACACCATTTACAGGCAACTGCACAGCCCTGTGTCACTGTTTAGAATGTCGATTTTTTCATGATTTACAAGTATTTGCAAACACTTGAGATATTGTAAGTATTCATCTGAACAAAATATATAACCCTGGCATAGTGTTTTTTTATATTTTACTTCAAAATTGTTGTTTTACTTTAATTTAAAAATCTACAAAAATCAATAATTTCATTAAAGATCAAAAGGAGAAACAATGCAGATTAATTTATACTGCATTCTTTGCTCATATTTACCAAGGGCGCCAATATTAGTGGAGGACAATGTATTACTTTTGTATTTTTTATCTAAAAAAACACATATTTGTTGACCAAAAATCTTCCTTTTCCCATACAGTTTTATACGACCAGAAATTACTCTGCTGACTCTGGAGTCCCAAAAGCTCACCTTCGCCATCTTAGTAACTAGCCAATTTATCCCAACTGCTGGGTTTTTTATATTTGAGAAGTGTATATCCTTGCAGTGTGTCTACATTGGTCGTGCCCTACCACTGTGCTGGCCTCTGAGTCCTGGCTGGTGCTTCTAGTGAGAGCAGGAGGCTCTGAGCTCGCCAGGGACTCTGTGTCACTTTTCTGCAGAAGATGAGCATGAGGAAAGCACACAATAAGAATACATGAATTTCCCTTACATTATATTTGGATTAAATCATTATTCTACTGTACTGAGATAAAACACACCTGTGAGCCAGAGGTCACACTGAGGCCACTGTCAGCACTGATCTGAGATTTCTTCTCCTCTGTGTCACCACCTTCCACACGCTGTTTTGATCCATCAGCCCCTGTAGAAACACACAGTCAGCTGCTCCATCCACTAACTCTGCACTGCATTCTGGGACGTCACATGACTAACAGCAGGCTTTCTCTGTTCTCCAGAGTGCTCATTGTCATTCACCGAGAGAAATAAAGCTTGTTTCAGCCAGCTGCCATTCATTAGGTTACAAAGCAGGCAGAGAGAAAATATAAGAGGTCTGCAGTCATATTAGGGAAACTCACAGAAGCAGATCAGCTGACAGTGGGCCAGATCATTATCACAGTAGCACTAGATATTACACACAGACAGAAGCAGTCACACATGCAGGAAAACACAGTCAACCAATCAGACACGAGGAAGCTTCAGCTGCTGCTGGTGTGCCGCTTTAAAATAAAGAAACTCGAATTGCATTTGCAAACCTTTTGTTTTTAACTAAATATACTGAACGAGGCATCGAAATGAGAAAAATATACACAAGCTGTACTCCAAATCTTCCGAAGAGTAAAGAGCATCTTGTGTCAGTTCACCAACACATTCAAGTCTTGAAAAGCAGTTTTGACGGACGCTTGTGGTCTTGTGCCAATATTCTTAAAAACTACCATAGTAGTGAAAATTGCTTTAAAAATGTATTTGTTCTGTTGAACACAAAAGAAGATATTTTGAAGAACGTAGGAAAGCAAACAGTTCTGGGGCACTTTTGACTATCATAGTACTTTTTCCAACTATGATAGTCAATGGTGGCAAGAACTGTTTGGTTACAATTCTTCCAAATATCTTTCCTGTGTTCATCAGAACAAACACGTTTATACAGGTTTGGAACAACTCAATGGTGAGTAAATGAAGACAGAATTTGTATTTTCGGGTGAACTGTTCCTTTAGAGAAAAGTTCAATGAAAGCGAGAAATAAGTAGCCCCCTAAAGATCTTATATTTACACCCTTTGAAAGCAATGAGAAATAAGGGAATGGTCCTTCAAAACCAAATAAGTCGAGAGAGAATTTCAATACATCAATCACAATAAAAAATGGTAACGCTTGGCAGAAATAGTAAAGAGTAACAAATAGAGCAAACCAGTCAAGTGTAGGGATGGCCATGAGTACTTGACTAAAACCACAGGTTTGATTCACAACTGTACACATTTATGCTCAAATGTGACTTTAAAAGTCTTTGTTTTAAGTTAAAAATAATTAATGTCATGGCACAATATGTAATATAGATATATGATGAAAAAATACATCTATCTTCCAAAAACTAAAGTGCAGTATTACAACTGTAAGGAAAAAGAAATGCAGATGGAATTCCATTGCTTCTGTTCGACTTTGGACCCAGAAGAGCTTTACACTGTTGAGTACTCAAGCAGTCAAAATGACCAAAATGCACATCCCTAGTCAACTGACAGATTTGCTCTTTTAGAAATACTGGCCCAAATGATGATGTCATTTCAATATGAAGAACAATTGTTATGTCTACATGTGCTGTAAAGCTTATTTTATATCATTTAGAACCTTTGAAACCTTAAACTTTATACCCTGCTCCTTACTGCAGTTAACAGGCTTTGCGCCGCATGTTTAAATGGGCTCTGGACATGTAGTCATTTTGGACAGGTTCGTCTGCTTTAAGGGAAGTGCAGGTAGTAGGACAGATTCCTTATTTTGCAGTTAAGGATAGTCTAATTTTGTGCTTAGGGAAGTGATCTTACTCTGTTCTTTTTCCAAAGCTTTTTGCTTTCTGTTATCCTGGTGCTTGCTCCACAATTCTACCCAAGATGCATTGCAAGCAAGGAGAGAAAGACAGAGAGAGAATCAGAGAGCCGGTTGAATTGTCAGGTATGGAGGATGAGCTTTTCTTTGTTGAAGAGATAAAAAACAATAAATAAACTGAACAATGCAAGTCTCATTTTCCAAAAAAGGGATGTTTTGTAATGTTCACACGTAGCCGTTCGCAAAATAAACGAAGGACCGTCAAATCATACATAATCAAAGCTAGTGAGGTTCCATTACAAAACATCCAAGGGGACCCTGTTCCTGAAGAGCCAAAACGATGGATCCCATACAAACAGCCTCATGCCTTAGCTCGCTTTCCCCATCACAGTCATCCATAATGGGCAATGGCTCTCCAAGGCGAGGGTGCATGGCCTGGGAGGTGCAAAAGGCATGATATGAAGACGACAAATCAGCCTCACAGCTGGTGGATGAAATGAGATGTTGCAGAAGCAGGGGTGCAGAGACATTCCGTAGAATTGGAGGTGCATTATTACCAAGGGAACCACAAGGCAAGGTTATGAGGGGCTGGTGTTTGGAGAGGGAGTGGTGGTTTGTCCCCTGTACACAGACCCAGATATGACCACCAATCAGAGGTCATAGATTAACCATATCAAATAGAAGCAAAATTCTGTGGTCAGTTTGGGAACTATGCTCATTGTAGGACTGTCAACAGGGGACACACAACAGCTCAGGACCCTTATAGAGAGTAGTGGAGCAGTCCAAAACCGTCACCGTCCCACCGTTTAACTCTCGTCTACACAGAGCTGCAGGTCTGGGTGTTGAAACTAACATGCATCCGATGGATTTTAGGGGAACCGGGACTGGCAAACAGGATTTGAAACACATGTTTAACATTCCAGAAAGAGTACATAAACTCATTTCCATCCCAATATTCCAGTAATGTGTCTACACCAAACAATGCTTTCCTTGAAACAGTCTCATTCACTGACCCCAAAATCTAAAGATCTGTTTTGGAAGAAGCATACAATCGAAGGAAAGTTTAAGACAAAAGCTGGTGTAGACAGTTAGTGAAATAGAGGATGGGTGTTTAAAGGGACACGTGGCCCCTGAGAGCTCAGGGTACGTAACAAGCAGCGAGGGGACATGCAGTGGGCACATTTTGGTTTACACACCAATGGAGGCAATAAAATTCTCCTCGTTCAGACTTCGCGTATCAAACTGCATTGATGTGTTCCCAGAGGAGGGGGGTGGCAACTGGATACGGGGAACCAGTAGCACGCCGGCCGTCCTGGCGCTCTCTATTCGGCCTGACGGGCTCTCCTTACTGCCTGGGCTGCTCACCCCGTCTGTCGGGCTCCGTTTCCGCTTCTCTGGATCTGCGAGCCACAGGGGGGCATCGAGAAAATAGACCGCGAGACAGAGAGAAATGGGAAATAGCAAGGACACATGGAAACATAGGATAGAAGGTCAAGATTTACACAAGTATAGAAAAAGACTGAAACCCAAGATAATATAATTGGATTGTGACATCTGAAGGTTTATACAGTCAGACATAAAGCTGCAAACTGCTGTAAAGGAGAACAATAATAATCTTCTAATAAATGTAGGTTTGAAGTGTTGGGGCATTGATGTACAAAATATTAAATGGATGAATTCTGTCATCATTTGCTCACCCTCTTGTCATTTCAAACCTGTATGACTTCCTTTCTTCTGCAGAATACAAAAGAAGATATTTTAAAGAATGCTGATAACCGGACAACAGGGTACCTATTCACTTACATTAGTTTTGTCTCCAGTCCATACAAGAGACGATGCGAGAGGGTGAGTAAATGACAATTTCATTTTCAGGGTAACTATCTCTTTAAGCACAATACATTTCTTCATTTAAAAATCAGAATCTCCACATGCATACTAAGTGCTTGTTAAAGATTACCTTTGGTTTGGTAATGGGTCAGTGCTATTTCCAGCAGGCTGAACACACTGGCCATGCCACCCAGCCCAGCATTAGTGTAGGAATTCTCTAGGCTTGACACTGTGCACTTCAAAAGGTCCAACATGCCTTTATAAACCTTTCTGTTGATCTCCTATAGGCACAAGCACACAAAATGTAAGGAATAAAACATGGGTAAATGATTACAGAGAATGGTGCTTGACTTACCACATCTCTAATAACTTCCTGCTGAGCGTCTTCCTCTGATTGCACAACACGGTTGAGTTTGCTGAGCACAAAAACACGCAGCTGTTCGTTCTCCAGTAGGCGGCGTACCTTCTTCATGTTCAACCAGCCCACACCTTGCCCCTCAAGAACACTTTGGACCACCTCTTTCAAAAACTGCTGGTTTTCACTGCACAGATTCACACAGTGCCATTTTAAAGACAGAGACTGGCTTTATGAGTTTCAATCTTAACCATAGTCATTAAATTAACTAGCAAAGCCCTATTAGGCAGAAAAGTGTTGTTAGGTTTTATTTCCCCACACTAATTAATATAGCCTATTGTATGCAAGGCCATGTAAAGAAGGGGACCGACATTCTTTGTCCAACACACATGCTTGTAGAAACCTTGTCATACCTTATTTGGACAAAAGAAGAAACCTTAACATATATATATCGCTTGCAGCTATTTCTTGAATGTACAGTATGCTTTTTCTCTACCCAAAATAAAGGGCTGCCTGTGTGGAATTAAACGATCGAGAGAGCTTGACGCAAATACACCGTCTGTTGGTTTCCTACTCGCAGAGCTCTGCTGAATGTTTCTCTCACAACATCCTAACCAATTTATGAATTTGGTCTCATTATTTGAGGAAACCTAAAGTTCAAAGGGAACCTAGAGGAAAAGTTAGAAAGGAACTGTGATCCGAACACAGAGAGAAACCTTTAGGGTTTAAAAGGAATGTAGAGTTTTAACAAGTGTGCTTTTAGCCACCCAGCCGAGTTTGAATGGAGAAAAAGAACATCCAAGTAAATAAATTACGTTATCAAAATCTTGGAAATAAGCGGGGTCTCTGCGCTGAAGCCATGCCCACTTGCGTTGCTCTACCTGAGACCCCAGTAGGCTATATGTGAATTTCTACGCGACGATTTGAATTAAGACACGCTCGAGTCAATGCATGCAATATTCATTAAAGGGGCGATAAATTAGGACCTAAATTTTAACCCGAGCTTTTGTTATATAAAATCTCGAGTGAACATACTGTAAGTGTCAGAACTGAAAACACCCTTGTTACTGAAATTACAACTGTCACTGACACCATACTCAGCGAACGCCAGGTCCTAGAATGCACCTATCTATAGACAGGTTGAACACCGCCTCCAGAGAAACATTTCAACGACTACTTCTCTAGCCCCGCTGAATGATGACTTTAGCCAGACATATTACACTCCTGCATTTATGATAATTGATAAACTGGTAACCATAGCGACTTATTTCTCAGCTAAAGATTAGTTTAGTCCGTCAGTTTTGACTAAACCGCTGATACGCAACAAGCATAAAAGCGCTTATTAATGACAAACATGGCAACACAACAAAACAGCACTCTTTTGCTGTCTTGCCTTGCTTTTATGCTTGTTATTTGGTCTTGGATCAAAAAGCCTCTGCACTTTGTTCTTAAAATGCTAATTGTTTACAGTATATATTTATTAAGGTTTGTTTTAGTCTTTTCCTTATTTGCCTATAAGGCTTGAGGTGAGGAGCCGGGGTAGTGGAGGGATTCTTGAAGACTGTAGAGAGAATGCAGGTCTATAGACAGCTTTGTCTATATGTAGTGGTTCTCTCTTGAGCCTTAGACGCCGAGATTGCTGATATCGATCCCCTGTTTAAGCCCCACCCAAGAAAACCTGGTTTAAGTCAACAATTCAGTGCTACATACTTCTTTGTCTTTGTAATGCGTTTCAGCATCCATAACGTGTTAAGATACAATTATTAGAATTCTCTTTAACCGGACCATAAACAATTGAAAAGTACAGTGCTTTTTTCTTTTCCCGACATCCGAGGTTTTGGCAAAGATATGATAAATTCTCTTTCCTAAATTAAGCAGTTGCAGTACCTAGTGTTGTTGGCTCTGCCCTGAGGAGATGGAGACTCTCTCTTGACAGTAGGACTGTGCTTTATAACGGAGGATTTCTGATCTACCAGTGCTCTGGGAGCTCGGGCACCTGGAAGAAACAAATCACATTTTTTGAAACACAATGACAGCATTAAAACACACTGTGTAGTAAAAAATGTGTCTACACAGAGGTTTTTCTTTTAACTCTGTCTATGATACAATAGAATCCACTGGAGTGAAAGACACACACGTGCACGCACGCACACACATTTACTGTATATACAGACAATTGCTTTGAACAGAATCGCACACATTGTAGCTCTGGGATTTCTTTTTACAATCGGTCAGGGGTATTACATGTTTAATGATGCTGACAATTAGAGAGCAACTGAAGGTGTGGAGCAGTAAAGAGGGTTACAGGAGCAGTGATGCTGGTTGGTTCAAACACACTTTGGCAAAGAACAGCGTGAGAAACAGACTGCATGGCAACAAGACCAATACAGAAAAAAGAAAGCCCTTTTTATTCAGATGATCAAACCATACACACGCTAAAAGTATGGTATTGTGTGGTAGTAGCGCACACAGCATAAGTGTGTGTGTGTGTATTCGTCTACTCCGCACGTGTGGATTTAGCACAACCGTAATAAAGATGGTGTGTGCTTCGTGCAATAAGCATACTAACAGATGGCCATATTTACACACTCACGCTATGTTGTAGATTACATGTTAGGATGAATCTGGAAATATCATCAGACACGGTTTTACATTCCACATAAACCATTCAGAACAATACAGTACACTAAATCCTTCCTAAAACCAAGTAACATAACACATGCCTGTTATTCTAATAGAGTGAAACTCAGCAAATAAATATGAAATATAAAGTAGTATTGATTAAAAAACACTAACAGAAAGTAACAGAGATGCAAAAGACTACTGTTCTGTATTTAGTAGTAATAGGTAGTTGACTAATGTAAATGTGTATGTGTGTAATATAAAGCCACAATGCAGTTCCAATAGCCAATAGCACAATTGTTCTGTCCTGTCACTTTGTTAAAAAGGAACTCGGAAATTCTGCCATGAATTAATCACCCTCAAGCCTTTTGACAAGCCAAGGAAATCCGTTCAACTTCGAATTGTAAATAAAAAATTGAGACAGCAACGCAACTAACATTCTGCCCTTTGAATGTCAGTTGCATTGATGTCTATGGGCAGGAGTCAGAAAGCTCACAAACCTCATCAAAAAATCTTAATTTGCGATGCGACCATTAACTGATGTCATTGGCTTGTCGAACAACTTGAGGGCAAGTAATTCATGGCAGAATAAAAAATGTTTTTGGTGGAGTTCCCCATTGAATTGTTGACCAGTGAAATCCTCAACGTACACAAACTAAGATCCACAATCTATCCTGCATAACCACCATTTCTCTCCAAGCTGTGACAGTACCGATGGTCCTTGCACAGTGTCTCCAGCGGATGCATCCAGTGTGGACAAAATGTTATATTTTAATTGGTTCTAATGCGTTTCTAATGTATTTTGTCGTGTCAGTCGCGTCTGGTATAGATACGATGTTAGTCCTGTTATATCGTTGCTACATGGCACGTAGCAACAAAATAACAGGACTAAACCAGCAAAAACACAGTGAATGACCTAAGGCAAGATGAGTGTCGAATGTGAGTGATTAGGAAGCGATGGTTGAACGGGATGCTGGGTGATGTAGCTGACTGGCTTTGGAGAAGCATGCAGCTCACGCAGCAAAGGGCGGAACCCACCTTCTCCGCTCGCCGGGCCGATCTCTGTTACAATCTCCATAAGTGAATTTAGCCCAAATACTGGACACAGAAGCCAGAATTAGTGCAGGGGTTAAAAGGGGACAGAGAACAACACCGGCCCAGACAGAACCAGTCCAAACATCAACCCACAAGCACTGGACACATGTACATATACAACAGAGAAAACCAGCAGAGAGCATGGGAATGAGAGAGAGAAAAAGAGGGAGAGAGACTTCTCAGAAGTCTCAATTTACTGCAACTACTGATGACATGTTGTAGTCCCACAGATAATGCTTAGTTTAATAGTGTGCTGACTACAAATAAACTCAACTGTTATACTTTACTACATTACAATGAAAAACAAATCTGCCTCAACCTGCCAGAAAGCCTAGGAAAGAAACGATTATATCCAGATGGCAAAGACAACCTTTTACAAAACATGTAGGTTGTCTGCTGGTGAAAAAAGGCTAACATCACCTCTGATTTGTGTTACTAGACAATGCTTCCAACTCCGAGCTACAGATACTTAATGTGCTCATTTTTTGTGTTTCTCTGTTTTCACGCTGAGTAACAGCCAAGAAAACATTCCAAGTTGACTTGCTAGCTAAAACATAGCATGGCTTCTTCACCTAAAGGCTCCTCCAGTGCTCTCTTGGTGTTCTCTTGAACCCACCTCTCCACAAGGTGTTCACTTGTAGCTAGGAGCAGGTGTATGTCTATATTAAAATCCTCAATATAGACTCATTTGAAACACCCACACTACAGCTAACAGAGTTCAAAGTCTCCTCTTTAGAGACTTTAGTGGAAATCCACCATCGAATTTCAGTGCTGAAGCAGATCAGAAGCACTTACAGTGTGGTTTTGCTATATTAAATTCACTCATGCAGTGTAGGTGGAATTTAAATGGAAAAGATATGGATCAGACCTCAGTCTCCATTACAGACAACACAAATATGGAAAAACACACGGAACGCAACACAAAGAGCAGTCAACAATCCCTACATACAAAAATAAAATGTTTTGAAATGAAACCATTGTTGTTATCTCCTTTATAGGATTTTCTTACCATTGTTATTAAATACCAACCAGAAATAAATCAACATTAGAAACAAGAGGAAAGGCAGAGTGGATATATGTGAACACAGATATATCCTCAAAGGTTCCAAACTGCTGTCCATGGAGATTTTACATTTCTGTGAATAATCCAACCATGAAAATAACCCACATTATCAGTTCATAAAAACACTGTTTAGAGTTTAGTGCAGGATGAGACATCCAGGACTGTAGTTTGGAACCAGTGCAGTCTGTCACATCAGGTTAAGATTGAAAAAGGAGATGCTCATTCTCTCAGCACTAAAAGGGTCTAATGGTTATCAAAACAGCAGTTTGTTTCATCACACTATAAAAACATACCAGGACTGTCAGGACTGTCATCCCCGTCGTCTGAGCAATACAAACATCATCCAAAATCATAAACAAACAGAAAATCAAGTCAACAACAGGATAAAACATGGTTGCTACCCTAGAACATGTATAAGATAAACGTATGCCACTATTTTCCACAGAAACATTTCCTTCTGATTGGAAAAATAGGGGCATGATACTCTCCATTGCTAGACCAGCAAAACAGGATGAAGAACATTTGTGGGTCGGGTCAATAAACATTCCCACAGACCTTGATCTGGGTCCTCTGTTAAATCAAAATCGAAATATTCTTTTAAAAATAACAAATAAGAGAAAAACAGAAAACAGAAAAAAATGAACCAATGAGTTCTGAAGGTTGAAGTCGTTTCAGACTTAATGTCTGTCTGTGTTAAACTTACAGTCCTGCATCTTGTGTCATTCACACTTAAACCACTAGGAATGAAACTGTTACAATGTGTCTAGATTAGAAGTTGACAAATGTCTTGTTACTGTGCTGTGGACTAAACTAGAAGCATGAAAACTGACGCGCTTGAAAACGGTTAGTTAAGTTTACAAATAGAGGGTATGCATTGACATCACTTTCCCACGTGAACATGTCGGTACACGCTCCCCTGAGTGGCAAAAACACAGCAAAATGACTGAGGAGAATAGGAGAAACAAAGAAACAGGGACTAAAAAATGCAATTATTTGCTGAAATTACAAGCAGCTAGACTCAACAGTGATCCTTACGACTTTCCTACAATTTACAAAGGAATCAGGTGTTCCTGGACACAAAAATGTTGCGCGGAATTACATTTCCTGATGTTGGAAACAGTGTTTAGCCACCTAGGGGGCGCAGTCCGGCGTGCTCACGTGGTGTTCACGTGGGAAAGTGACGACAAGTCCGTACCCTCTAATGTGTATCATAACATATTTAGCTCCTGCAGTTCTATTGATTATTATAGACTACACAGTAGTATTATTTTCCCCGAAAAGAAAAAGTAAAACCTTTATTCCTGTAACTTCATATTTGACCTTTAAATAACTTCAGTTTAGTAGTCTAATTACAGTGAATCCAGCATAATCAACAGTAGAAAAGGTGAAGAGAAAGTTGTATATACTCAGAATGCTAGGACTACTGTAAGGAGAGAGAAAGATAAAAGGTTCTGGAAAGTGGGAAGAGAAAGAAGAAAAGACAAGACAGACAGACAGGACCAGAGGAGAGATCTGGACTGGAAGAAGTAATAATGAGAGAGAAGACAAGCTGGTGGGTGGATGAGAGGGAAGGCTGCATGAAGAGACCGAAGGGCTGTGTTTACCTTTGAGGCTGGGGAAGGGCGTGTTCTTCTCCCTCGCTTTATTAGGCAAAGCCAGACTGGAAAGACTGAAGCTGGTGCCGTGGTTTTTATACAAGTTACCTAAACATACCCAAGAAAAAGAACATATAAATGAAGACATTCCCTGTATTTTTGTGTCAACTTTTGCAACACGAGCTACAGTATTAAGGACTGAATGAAGGTTATGTTAAGCTGGCCACTAACTGGCAAAGGACATGAGTCCCCCGAAGCCATCGCTGCTGTTGTTGGAAATGGTGGAGTTAGGAGAGCTATTTCTGGAATCACCCTCTCCATCTGATTCACCCGGAAGCTTCAGGCTACTGGGTCTCAACGGCCGAGATGGTCTAAACACACACACGCAGTTCATAAACAGAGGATGTTAAGCCCGTTTATAGATGACTGTGTAGAACTACACTATTTACTGATCACATACTTGTTGCCGTTGAGATTCTGGTTGAATCGTGGTGTGTAACTTTCCTCCGGCTCGTCTGCGTCTGCATCATCCTCTGTAGGAAAGCCATACTGGGGTTCGAAATAAGGGTTATCATACTCTCGCTTCCTAGTGGCTGGATCTACAAGGACTGGCTCTGGGGCGGGTCTTGTAAAAGGTACACCTAATCCCGGAGAAGAGTTCTGGAGCGCAACGTTAGCCGTCGCCTCAAACTCAACAGGTTCTTTCTGTTCCTGCAAACAGAAAAACACAGATCTTTATTAAAATGTCACAATGCATGAGGGGTTGCACTATGTGCAATTCCAGGGTTTGGATGTGATTGATGTGATCATTTGCTGAACTTTATATATAATGTACTTATTACCACTACACTACATCATCTGTTTTATAGCTTTCTAAAACCCTATGTATACATTTTCTATACATTTTTTTTTAAATAAAGTATATGCATTATGGATGTGACGGGATGTTTTTTGAGGGACTTTTTTGTATTTCTGTGAATTAAAATGTACAAACCAGAAGTAATAATCAACAAATGGAAATGACCCGAATATGGAAAATCATGCTTTAAAAATAAAAAAATGCTTTTAAAACTTTTAAGAGCAAGACCTCACAAGAATATTTAAACGTCAAAATATTTGCATCACAGTATGACACAAACATCTGGTGAAACGTTATATATTTGCATGGCAAGGTTGACCATCGCATGGAATTATCCAGATACACTTAACACTAACTGTACTCACGTGGTTAGCCCCTTGTATGACTGTACTGGGGCTGGAACTGGCTGTTGTGCTGGAACTCGATCGGATCGGCTGGCCATCTAAAGCCTCTGGAGGGCCTTCTGGATCCGGCTCCTGTTCTCCACTGTCTCCTTTAAACTCCTGGAAGTCATGGATCTCCACCTCATTAGCATCTCCCAGTGCAGCATGAGTCAGGGGGTCAACATCTTGAAGAGAGGAAATGATTAAGGAGCAGAAGCTACACTTAGTTCTAAAGAAACGTCTTGAAAGTTCAGGAGTGTCTTCGGAGTGATAAAATAGGTAGTAACAGATGCTTTGCATTAATAATCCCTAACCAGGGATTCAGAGACTCACTTGGCGTGTCCCCCTGAATGTCTCCTTTGATCATTTCATTCACAAAGTCTCCGAGAGACGAGTAGGAAGAACTGGAGTCATCATATCCTTCGCTGTCACTACCACTGAACAGTAAACGGAAAAATAAAACGTAAGGATACAGAAGATCGAGAGTGAATGTGTGATATGTGTATGTTTTTTTTAACCTGTCATCAGTAGGATCTGAATCATTTGTCTCATCCTGCAGTGGTCCACTCAATGCCTCTGCCAGATGTGAGTTTCCATCATACACGCGATAAAACACCGGCTGTAACTGGTGGGCATACCACTTAGGCTTATCGCCTATCAGAGAGGGGTCGTACACATCTGACACACAAAAACACACAGTATAATTACACACAAGCCACAAACGAAATGCATGCTGGTCCTTGAACCACGAGGTGCATCTCTCTCACTGTTATGAATCCTTTGGAAAGCCAGGTTGGTTGGGTTGAGAGCCCACTCTCCATAGTACTCCACTGCCTGAGTGTGAGAGAGCTTCTCAGTGAATCCATTTCTCCGTGGACGTGAGGCTAGGAAAGACGTGGCCTGGAACGCCACCACGGGTCGGGGGAAGAGACGCAGCGTGCGGGTGTGCATCTGGAACCCTTGCAGCACATTTGGAGAGTTGAAAAACCTCACCATTGCCACTCTACATTAAAAAATAAATTAAATACATGTTAGAGAAGTATCATGAGTTTTATAGGGCAGATTAAGAAAATATAACACCTTGAAGGAACAGTTCAGCCAAATTCTGTCATCTTTGACTCACCCTCAAGTTGTTTCAAATTGGTAAAAATGTCTTTGTTCGGACAAACTAAAATTCATAAACTTGGCTTCTTTAAAAATGTTACAACTTTCAATCTGGGCCATGTGTAGGATTTTAGAAATGTTCATTTTAGAACAATTGAGTGCAATTAGATAACAATAGCTAAAGCCATGTCTTTCTTTTCATGTTCATCATTGATGAGTAAACACATGGCCAATTGATATTTTTGTACAAATATTACCAGATTGAAATACGATCGATCTTTCAAGAGCATTTGGGTTTGGAATGACAAATGTAAGCGTTGTTCCTTTGACTTTTTGTACAGTTACAAACATAGACATCAAATTACAAAAGTCGCAGACACTTGTTTTTTGTTATTATAAAAATTGTTATAATAATATAGAAAGAGAATTTAAGAACAAGAATTCATTGATGCATTTAAAATATTTGCAAATAGTGTTGTTGTTTAATAGGCTAACCACAACCATTAAACGCTCCAGAGTCAAAGCCAGTTTAGGTTTGTTAATCAAAATGTTGATGCGCATCAAGCACGTTTAAATTGGGAGTGCAAAGTCCCTGGCGCTCTGGAAAGAGGGAGAAAGCAATTGGTCAGTTTTGCTGCTGCTCCATAGGTTACTAGTAAAATCCCAGAACTATTGAGAACCTCCATGGACCACCCTTGCTGTGAAAAAAAACTGTTCCATTGGAGTCATCGGAGTTGACACAACTCTCTCTCTCAATGGCTCTGTAGCTGCCTACTGCGTAATATCCAATAACAGCAAACAGCCCTCCAGCAGATTTGGTATAAAATCTTTTAGCAGTGCTTGGAAAAACGGTCCTAACTTCCTAAAAATACATTTATTATCAGATATTCTTAATTTTATATTTTAGAAAAACAGATAGGGCAATAGTCTGGATACTCATAATTTTCTCCATGCTCAATTTCCCTCCATACTAATCCAGGCCTGGAAAACAATCAAATTATAATCCATACTTTTCCAAAGACCATAGAAACCCTGATACTAGGACACATGACCTTATCAGAAATATCAGAAATATCTTTTCTGTGTTCAACAGAACAAAAAAATGATACAGATTTGGATCAATTTGAGGGTAAATGATGACAGAATTGTATTTTTGAGTGAACTGTCCCTTTAAATCAGAATGAGGCAAACTTTGCAAAGCTAAAATCATACTAGTGTTGTAAGCGCAAATCTTGTCTTGTAAAACCAAAGAAATTGGTGTACTAAAGACATACCAGTCACAAATAAATAAGTAAAAGACTTCATACCTTGTGGCGACGTCCACAGAGTCGACATCATTGCCGTAGATGAGTGGGTTAAACTCAGTGGAGGAAGGTGAAGCTTTGTCACGGCCAGGGGGTAACAGAGACAGCTCCTGCCCCTCCTGAAACTTCTCCAGGTTCAGAATGGGTTGAGTGTTCAGACTCATGCTAGCCAGAGCCTTGAGACAGAGAAAGTGAGAGAAAGGAGGAAGATGGATACAGGGAGATAAATTAAACAATAATCCTGACAGACAAAATGAAATCAGGCGCACCATCGCTTCAGGCAATCGTGACTTTTATCTGATCAATTCTTCAGAATATCTGAACATATCTGGGGATGGATACATTATGATTCAGCTGAAATTCGAGTTCATAAATATTGAACAGGTGAAACAACATTCAAGAAGTCTGTGCTTGGCAGATAAAAGACAGCAAGCCATAGAAAATGATAATTACTTGTGTGTTTGCTGACTTCACAGAAGCAGTCATCATTTTATGTGATCGCATATATTGTCTTTTATTGCACAGCTGCTTCAGCATTCACAATATACTGATTTAATGAGAATTGTTGAAGCAAAGTGGGAGGGGGGTACATAGGTAAAGAAAACGTTACAGAAATTTTACACAGGCACAAAACCTTGAAAGACTTTTGCCTGAAACGACAGTCGAGCATTGAACATTTCAATAGTCAGAGAGAGTTAAAGGGGAAGGGTGCGGCCGTCACATTGAGCCATTAACAAAGCACTCTGGGAGTTCTGCCATTGCTCACTCAATGCCTTTCAGCTGGCATTCTCTCAGACCCTGCGCTTGGCCAGCACACTAACAGAACCAATAACATCATCCGCTCCATGTACTTTATTTTATTTCCTCTGGGTTAATAAGCATAATGTAAGTGAGAAGATGCATTCAAACATGCTCAAGCCAAACATACTGAAGTGCTTTTTTTATACAATCTTCATCACACAGATATATTAGGCGGAAAAACAGTTACACTCTATGCGAGCATGAGTATGTTTATTAAGAAGGTATGGAGGAAAGAAATAGTTACTTACTTTATTTTAAATATTTTTAAGGATACAGCAGAGTAATAATGCTTTATTTCTAGGGCTAGGCGTGTTGTGTGTGTTTAATGAAAGGGGAGGAGCCAAGAAATATTGTCCGTGCAGACAGCACATGGCACATTCACAGAGCAAATATGTGTAAACCTTGTTATCGGAGGCGAAGATCTGCTTTTGGGTGATCACAGTCAACCTTAACAGACACTGAAGAGCACAAGAAAACATGGAGGTACTGTCACATGATCACCCGTCACTGAGAAGGAAATCATGTGACCAAAAGTGAGTGGATGGGCTCTATGCGTGCGTGACTTCCGCATTTCACGGTCAGAACCCTCTGCAGTTTCCGGTTGGGGAGACTTGAAGCAGAGAGAAATGGAAAAATGAGAAAATAGTTCACTTTAGCAGATGCTGTACATTGCGGTAGACAGCAGTGGTATATAGACGTGTATATGGCGTTCTACCATATTTGAATGTTAAAACTAAATATTAACTT
Source organism: Barbatula barbatula (assembly GCF_947034865.1). Lineage (NCBI taxonomy): Eukaryota > Metazoa > Chordata > Actinopteri > Cypriniformes > Nemacheilidae > Barbatula > Barbatula barbatula. The sequence continues at coordinate 18,253,480 of NC_136766.1, read as the reverse complement.
AAAGTATTTGTAACGAGCAAGGCGGGACGGAAGCTGTGAGGGAACGGCCGAGGTCAGTGACACGTGATAATGAGTGTCAGCTGCGCGTGCACCTGTCTCGCATCTCTCACGGAGGAGCTCCGGAAGCATAAAAGGACAAGCGACAGGAGGGTACGACGAGAGAGGACCGACCTGTACTTTATGTTGTATGGCCTCCAGTGAACCGTGAGGGAGCTGCCGGCATTTTAAGTTTGTTTTATTGTTTGTTTATTTGATTAAAAGACTGTTTTATGTTCGCCGGTTCCCGCCTCCTTCCTTCCTTTTATTGAACTTTGTTACAGTATTATGTCAAATACGCTAGAACAGCACTTCTATATACCACTGCTGTGTGCCCCAATGTACAGCATCTGCTAAATTGAACTATTTTCACATTTTTCCATTTCTCTCTAATTCAAGTCTCCCCAACCAGAAACTGCAGAGGGTTCTTCCTGTGAAACACAGAAGTCACGCATGTATAAAGCCCATTGAAGGGTGGAGAGCAACCATAAAGAAAGACAGAGTGGAACAATAATATGGTTCATACAAAGTCATGTATTACACAGGAAGATGACAGGGCATCATTGTTTACCAGGCATAACAGCGGGTTATGAAATGAAAGGGAAGCATATCCCCCTCTCTCTCTCACACACGTTAGTGGAGAACTGTGTCCAAAACTCAAAGTAACATCACAAACTTTGCTTACTTTGGTAGGGGGGTTATATGACTTGAAGTCGGAACTGACAAATTAAACTTTTGTAAAGGGATTCATTTCAGATATTGATTGAACCCTCCTGTTATATGCAAATCTTACTAATGATTTAAAACCACACGTTTAAATAAATGATCAATTATTTATGTTTAAATTGTCAATTGCTTTTTTACTCATACTTTACCTACCTGATTTTTTAAATAAAATTTTAGGACAACATATATCTTTAGATTTTTATTGTATTGTGTTTGTACATGTGATTGCTAGTTCTCTGAATTGAGTTCTTGCAGAAACCACAAGGTGCAGCTGATTTATAGATGCTTCTAATTATCAAAAATAACTAAACTAAAAACCTCACACCGGTCAAGGTGTAGTTCCAGAGGACAAGGGAAATCTGAAACTAAACGAAACATATGATTCTCATATATTTATGTTGTTATCATATAAATGTACTGTATTTTCTTGCAAGACTAAAGGTATACAATCAGGATAATTTGCATAAACATAACAGGAGGGTTACAATAAAAAAGGGCGACATTAAATATGGAACTGTTAAAATGATCTCTGGTGATGACAGAGTAAGTTTGTAAGTGTGCACATGGGGTCAGGGATGTATTTTCAATTAAAAAGACTAGGGCAGTACTGATTTGACTTAATTTACGGAAAATTAAACGAAAATTCTGATTACGAAATGGCACTGATTAAGAGAGAGAGAAAAATATGGGCAGATTACGAATGAAATTCTAAACCACTGCATGTTTTCATCATTATAAATAGGAGGTCAAAATGTCTCTTTGCAGCCGATTAAAAGTAAACAGGTTTCAGAACATCGGAAGATTCAGCTCTGATTGTTGGTGACTCAGAAAAGCAAATGGAGATTCGTGACTCATGATGATTTAGTGTATTGACTATGTTGGCTTGAGTGATTACAATGACAGCATGATAATCATGTTTAATTCACAATGAAACAAATGGAAAATTAATTTGGACGAAAAATCCTGCTGTAGACTGGCAAAAATGACAAACAACAGATTTAAAGACGAATTTGACAATACAGTGAAATGTTAAAACAGTTTATTGCACATTTTAATGTTAATGGCTTTTGATTAAGCTTGGGGGGCTCAGAATCGGGTGACAAGCTCTAGATTAGGGTCTATGTGGGTTTTATAAAGGGTAAAAGCGAGAGATCTAGAACTATGAGTCTAAAAGAGGGGAGACTTAAAACGTATATTACCTCCAAGAGCTGGAACAAAAAAGGGGAGAATATACAGTTATTATAATAGAATATTATTCAATTATGTCAAATATTCAGTCACCATCGACATTAGAAATGGTGAGATAATGTCTGTGTAGATTTGAATGACAGCGTAATCTATCATCTTTAAATATCTTGCCATAAGCAGGGTTCTCGTTGGTTTCGTTCTTCTTATTTAAATGCTGTATTATAATTAGTCTGGTTTACAGCAGCTGTTAGATGACAGTGTAATTATTTTATGCATTTTCTCTGGGGCCTTTTCTCTAATCACCTCTGTTTTTCAGTTCACATCCAAACAACAACAGACTGGAGATGATCATATCTGCCTAGTTTACCTGTTTCAAGTGTTTCTTCAGCTCAGAGCTCTCAGGTTCAGGCAGAGGAGGGAGAGTTTCTGCATTGGTAGGAGCAATGACCTACAGGATCATTCATATACAATTAACATAAGATCACTATCGGACATTAACATTAATGAGTAGGGCTTACAAATACATACCCTGTTGCAGTCCAGATCCACTAACCAAACGTCATCGGGCATCTTAAAGTCAGCCTTGTAGAGAAAGAAACTGGCAGGCACGCCAATGACATAAGGAGTCGGGGCTAGCAAAAGCTAGAATAAAAAATAAAATGGAGGCAAGTATTAACAAAACCAAAGCAGAGCTGGCTTATTTTTTATAAGAAGCACTTCTGACAGACTGTGTTACCTGTTCTGCAGAGGCCATGCAGGTGGGCAACAGTGGAATGACAGGAAACATATACTCAAGGGGATAAATCATAGAAACAAATGCCATAACACTCATAGAAAGAGCGTTGTAATCCCTGGACTGCAGTACCACCTACAGACAGCAGAGGGTGAAAATGAGTCTCCTTAGTCCGTTTCAGAACAACTGATCTAAAACAGCAATTGACCTCAAGTGTGACAGAGCTGCTGTAAAACATTATAACTCAAGTGAGCACCTGTCCATCATGCTCAGTAAATAAAGCAATAACTATTTTACCTTCAAAGTATTATTCACTCCGGTGCCTTCAAATTTTACGGTAATATACCGTAAATAAACAGGCTTAGAGTTATTATTGCAAACATTTTAAGAGCCAGAATACAAGAAGATCTTGAATTTGTCCCACTTCAGAAAAATAAAATGTATACACGATGACGATACTGTAAAAACATTATCATTGTATGTGCCATCTGATATCAGGTTCTGTTCCTCTGGACATGAATACCTTGTGTTCCAGGAGAATGCAGGCTAAGACTTGCAGACAAGCATCAACTCCTAGCAGCTCCAGGGGCAGGTGGAGAGGGAAATCTATAATGCTGAATCGGGAGGGGTCAGGAAGGGCAAAGGTCAGCGCAGGCTGCAGGTCGTGGGGGAGCACTTCCACATCAACACGCCGCTGACCGGCAACAGGAACTGGGGAGCGCAGCAGCCGATACACCCATGACTCGATCTCCCTTAGGTCCTGTAAAACCAGACTGCCTTTCTCCTTTTCTTCTACAGACAGAGCGCCTGTAAACACACGCCACATCGTGTCCCTGGAGGAGAATGAGAGAGTGTGTGCAGTAAGGTAAATTAGTGGTTTATCATATTGCTAGTTGAGAACGATATTAAATTAGACAACATAAAAGCACTTTTTTATACATCATGTAAGTGAATGCAGACCCCTGGCTGCCAGAGATGTATCTTTAAAGTAAAGTTCACTCACTATACCACTCATTATTGCTTGAGAATAGTGAAATATGTCAAATTCGTTGAACACATGTGATAATTCAGGCCAAACATTCACTTTCCTGTGGCTCAGTGTCTAGCGCATGGTGTTCAATGGTCATGGGTTCAATCTTAAGGATTGCACATACTCAGAAACAAATGTATAGTATAATGCAATGTAAGTCGATATGGATAAAAGCATCTGCCAAATGCGCAAATGTATTTATTAATTGCTTTTTACAACTACATTCAGGTTCTCTTGATGTATCACAAGTCTGTCTATTCTAGTGTCAGAAAAGACAAAAATAGCACAAAAACACTGGCAGCTGGCATCTAGTGTTGAGGATTAAAGTACTTATCACTGTAAGTAAAATTATAGTGACTGGGAACACACCATTGACAAAGCTCAACAAGCACTTTGTTTTAATATTTATACTGTATATTTGTAATGTCATCGCAAATAACAACTCAATCATGTGGCTAGTCAAACCAGAAAATGTAGTTGTTCGAAACTAAGCATTAAAATTGAGAAGAAATGTCATGAAAGTGACAGAGGATGGAATGTTAGTTGATGCCAGATATGGTATTTCAGAAACTGTTAATCTCTTCACAAGATTCTTCCCATACTGTACAGTCACTAGAGTTTACAGAGATGGTGCAAAAGACAAAAAAAAAACATGAGCAGCAGTTCAGTGGGTGAAATGAAAGAAATCAGAGAAGAATCACAAGAGAGATAACCACACAATAAATCAGTGATATTCAGAAACACTGGTGTTACTCAATTCATGTCGCTGATTGATTTTAACCTCATTCTTTTCCCTTTCTTTCTTCTTATTCAAAGAAAAAAAATACTAACCTCACAATTCTTAGCTTTGTTTACTGTGTTAGGCTTTAATGGACTAGTTTTGATGCACTTATGTATTTTGTTGCCTATGTTGTTATAATTGCTTCCAATGTATAAGCCGCTTTGGATAAAAGCGTCTGCTAAATGACTAAATGTAATTACAAGAAGGCAAAGAATGGACCCGTGTTCTCGTGGAGACCGGTCTTGCAAGGCAGCATCGAAAAAATTAACTTGCGAGTTCCATATGCGTGCAAGGCTGCATTCGATGCATCCTTGATATCGAGGACACATCTGGGCACTTCCATGAGTTCTCTGTTCTTGAGTATTGGAACCGGCATTGAAAGATATTATTGATGACGTAGAGCGAGAACACAAGACCACTGAAGAACGCATACTGAGAAACTATTTTACTACACTCTAATACTAACCCTATAGTTAGTACATGTAGTTAATTCTTATTACTTCGAGCTTAAAGGGATACTCCATAAATTACTAACCTGTATACATTTCCTTGTTCGGTTGAACACAGAGAAAGGTACTTGGAAAAAATGTTAGCAACTGACAGCTCTGGGACACCATTGACTACCATAGTAGAAATATTTAAATGGTAGTCAAAGGTGCCCCAGAACTGTTTGCTTTCCAAAATTCTTCAAAATATTTTATTTTCTGTTCAACAGAACAAAAAATACAATTACAAATTTTGCAATCATTTTTCCTCCGATGGGACCTTCAGTCAATGGGGTCTGTGAACTGTCAGTTAACATTCCTCCAAATATCTTTCTTTGTGTTCAACCGAACAAAGAAATGTATACAGGTTTAAATTAATAAGTTGATGTATTTTATGTCACGTAATCATGTGTAAAGTATGTATTCATTAATTATTTAACACAAATATTCTCTTAATAATAATTATGTATTTGCACAACAAACAATTTGGGTATATTGAGTTGTGTCGCCACCTGATGTCTAATGTACAAACTGTGTCCTCAAGCAAAGTCAGTTGAGAGGTTTATATTTAAACCACAGTTTAGTTCAAGCACAATCTCTTCCCTCGAGGATCCAGACAGAGCAGACTGTGGTTGTGTGGGAAGAACAGAGGTACAGCAGCGAGTCATAATGGCTTCATCTGAAAACTCCCACCTCTATTGCCTCTCTGAGAACATTCAGCGGCCTCAATCTGTCATACAGCCTGCCCGTTTTTTCTCCCTGCAACACACTTCACATGTCTTATCTCTTTCCTTCTAGTGTCAATTTGAATTTTCAAAACCACCGAGACTTCTACACAGTTCCACAGAGTTTAATTTGAAGGCAGGCCTGTTAAGGGTCACAGATGCAATGAAGATTCTCATGACTCTATATACAAACTTCAAATACAGTTCTGGATTAGCATATCACTATTCTCTCACAAAGGAGCCCAGCAGAGAACAGCATGACACACATAGTACGTTTCATGACTACAAAGTGACCTAGTCGTGTCAGCTGCAACACCACCACATTGGTAAAGCCAAGGTCACTCCAGTATTGAGAGTATGATGACTGCGTCACAACAGACCTTTAAAGATATACTGTAGCTACAGCAATGTCACTAGATGCTGATCATACACACGGTACATTTTCAACTTTTCAAAGTAAATTCTATACAAAGTGCTTAAGTATTTGTTTACAAAAATGAGAGCTACATTACAGTGATTTTTGCGGTATTTTGCTAACTGTTTGTATAAATGGGTGTCAACAGCAAAATGATAATAATTCTAATGTAATCAGAGGGGATGTGAGGGAACACTGGGGGCTGACTAATGTCAATAGTTTTTTAATGGGGGGATGGAGTTCTGGTTTAATATGCAGAGGATTTTCTACGTGCGATCTTTTATCAGCGTAATAGCTCCCAAATGCTATGTCATTGTTGTACATAAATATAGTGCACTTCACTTTACATACTGCTTCTGTAAATATATAATATGTTCCCCATTAGGCCTTTTCCACCACTGAATATCCTGTAATATACAATAGTTCATTCTGGTTTTCTAATCTGATTGGCTGAGACGGTGGCGTAGACACAGATGTGTCAGGGTGTGCCGGTGCCACCTATTTATTCTTAATCTAAAAAAATAGATGCAGAATAAGCAATAACAGTGTTCCCACTCTAAGCCAAATGTAAAATTCCCTGAAATTCCCTGACTAAAAAGTTGAATTTCCTTGACCTATGATGAATGAAACCTTTATAACATGGCGCTAAACCCAAGCATCTTGGGAGATTTTGGCCGTGCATTCTAAACAAATAGAGATTCTATGACTAAACCTGGCTTGCTACTTTCCCGATGGAAACACAGGTACTAAGCAAGCACCATAGACTTGGAGTTCAAAGCGTTTCCCCAACATGAACAGTTTACTGCAAAATTTTGATCACATTGCTTTTCTGTGGAATGTATCACTTCGCCACTAAGCTAAATTGGACAAATGAAAGTGAAACTGAAAGTAACACACGTACATTGGCAGTGTCTGGTGCTGGGCCGGAATCTGTGGCGAAAGAAAGACCAGAGGGTTTTTAAGAGACTCCAATTGGGGATCCTCATATTGACTGTTTAACCGTTAACAGATAGTAAAAATTGTGACGGATACTATCAGATAAAGTATTTAAAAGGTATGTTTATTTTAAGTTAAATAATAATAATCGTATTTTTTTAAATAATAATTATTTACTAATGCATTAGTAAATGGTTTTTAGTTTTCGTATGGTGAAAGAAAAATATGCTAAGGGGAAAAAGGAAGAGGATGCCTGGCCGACGAACCAGTGAAACCTCAGAAACCTTTCCTCTATTCATATTCTTGACTGCTTCCCCCTGCATTAGGCATGAAAAATGTCCTATTGGGCAATTCAACTGTGCTGAAATAGTGGGATTATAACACCTAGTCCTATTAAGCGAAGTAAATCTGTCAACTAATGGAGAAAACAGGAAAGGAGGAGAAAACAGGTTTGTTTTGTTTATTTTATGCTTTTGGATTTATATTATTTTAGTTTTTCTCCAATGTCCAAAACACTGCAGGTTTGTGAAAATGTGATCATATGTGAATGCAGGTGCTGTTGTTGGTCTTTTCCTTATGCTGCTGTTTACATTTTAAAATAAATCTGTGATGAAAATGTTTGTATTTGTAACGTGTCACAGACCCTTGTCAACTTTAGCTGTGTCTCATTTCGAAGTCTGTGTCCTCCTGATGTCGCATGCAGCCAAGAAACCGGCCACATCTCATTCGAAATGAGAAGCAAAATGTATTATTTAATTCCAGTTTAATATTAGAATCGTATTAGTTAATGGTTAATGTCCGGAAAACAAGTGTCGGTTCTCAGTTAGGTAAATAAACCGAAATGAGCATCCCTAACTCCAATGTTTTTCTGATTTATCTAAAGACTTGTGCCATTGAACTGTTGTATAAAGAGCACTTTAATCACACTCCTACTCAAGCGGTATTGCATTCATATTTATAGTAGTGGCCAAAAGTGATTTCCAATGTTCATTCAAATTTATTATTAAAATGTATTGAAGCATTTGTATTCATGGTGCACAGTTGGTGTGTAAACTTAAACTCAGCTTAAGGAAATTGAGGAGGCTTGCCGAAAACACACAACACATGAGCAAAGCCTACAGAGTCTAGAAACACTAAAATGGCAACAAAATATTACTACATAAGAAAAGCAACTTGTGCTTTTTTCCTGTGAGCTTTTAGTTTTCTCTGTGTATTTTGAATAAATTACACTGTTATTTGCCTTTTTTACAAAAGAAATTTCCAGTAAAAACTCTACAGGTTTAGTATTTTGCCCATTCTGTACCATACACCTCATATTTGATGGGTTTATCGACTCTAAGGGAGCATTAAAAGCAAATATTGTGCAAAAACATTTCCCTGGACATCATTTTTGGCCACCACTGTACATTTTTTCCATCACATATTGTTAAGTATTTGCTAAACTGTACACTGTTTACTTTAATATTAGCAGAATACATATTCGCAGATGTGTATTGTCTAGAGATGTAACGGTACATGTTTTCATACCGAACCGACAGGGGTAACATTCCAAATATAGTCACATTCCTATGCCCATCCACTTTGAAGGGCAGAGCCCTTGGAGTTTAGACTTTGAAGTGAACAGGGTATTTGCATGCCATTATGTAGACATTTCATATGGAATTTTCCCAGAGACAGCTTGTGATGGTTCGGTACGGATACGCATACCGTTACACCCCTAGTATCCTCTAATGTTTAAAACATGATTTTAAACATCCGGTATTATCCACAAGCTATATTCACACTGATACTGCAGAGGTGATGGTCAAGTGTATAAATGCAGACGGTCAAAAGTGAACCAAATGTGCCAAATAAACTCATAAATAAATCATTAATGCGCAAACTGTATTTTCAACAGTAATGTATATTCACAACAGCAGATCTAATTTGCAAACCTGTTTCAAAACACAGGCAGCTTTACTGGTTAAATTATTCTCCACACTTGGAGCAAATCAAAGGGGCTTGGCAGGGCAATTTAACAGCAAACAAATTGAGGCCTGCAAACACCACAGTGGCTCATGGTGGATGTGGTTGCTAGGCTACGCTAGAATAGACTCAGCTGAGGAAAATCACAGAGATAAAAACCTTTCTACTCAATGCATATTGATCTGCGTCAGAGTGCTATCGCACTGCTATCACGGGATCGTTTACCAATAGACACTCACGGGTTTGGTTACCATTGCCACCAAGCTATGTGAATGATATACTGTTAAAACCACTTACTCTCTCCTATGTGAAGCACCACATGGCGAGACATTTAAAGAGCCCTTTAGAGGAAAATCATCAGCTTCCCAAAACTCAAGCGACGGAAAATACATGGAAAATGTGTCCAGGAATTTCAAATTGACCGTGATTTTCTGGAATCTGTGCAATCTGTGGAAGACGTGCAATGTATATTGTATATCGTTTTTTGTTACTGCCTTCCTTTATTTAGTGCCAAATGGGCCTAAATAATCTCTCTTTTTTTGGTTATTATTCCATAGCATACAGACGTGCTTTATAAAAATCCTTTATTTGTTTTAAATAATTCTGCTACAGACTATATTTACTTGCTTTTTATGTAGACCTAAAACCAGAAAGGAAAAAATAAATACGGACAACCAGTCAAATAACCGTAGTGATGTAAAGTAAATATGTTGAATTAGATTGCAAATGCTAAATGCCGTAAGTGGTATGCTAAGGAACACACACGTTTTGTTATGTGGCATTTTCTGTTCTTTTCAGCTCAGCTGTAATAAAGAAACTTAAAATGTTTAACATCTTTTTACATCATGTCTTTTTGCATTAAACTATCGCAGTATCGATAACAGTATTGATAAGTACTGTATCAATATCGGTAAAGATAAAATCTTAACGATAGCCATCCCTAGCTATAGCCCTACAAGATTAAGATAAATAGAAAAAATATCATATGAAAACAAATGAGAGGAAATTGTTCAGGCTTGTTCGGAGAAAATTGACAGTGTAGTCTTAATGAAAAAATATAACTGAATGCTGCGAAGAATTTTTGCAACAAAGTAGCCTAACTGCAATATAAAAGCTACGGTATAATAACTTTTCAGTAATATGATGTACAAAAATGTGAGTTTAAAAAAAAGTTTATTGTTATTTTTAAACAAAGTTTGACAAAAGTTCTTTAGCATTTTGATTTTGTAAATATTTCAGAATGAAATAAAGGTTGCTAAGCGATCAAGTTAATTGAAGCGCTTGGTAGTTTTGACAAAAGTAATTTCAAGTTTAAACTGTTTTTAGAAGCAGACAACGCTATTCTCGCATCTGACCTTAACTTTGGATTAGGACTCTTGAATTCATCCATGATTTAAATATGATATTTTTTAGTTTTAGATTTACTAACAAATTAAAAAATTACTTTCTTAACTATATTTGTTTTCATAGCCAAATTATTTATGATTTATTATAGATGTGTGTCATCACTACACAGCTTTTACGTCATTGTTTGCCTGTTGTGTCCGGGACTGATCTCGTTAATGTTACTAGGTCCCCTTTCCGGAACCGCTTTTTGGATCAATCTGTGATGCGTTTGCGTTCACACAATTTTACGGCAATTTTCTGTGAAGGGGGTTTAACAATTCCATACTTCTTCACATCTAACTTATTCCTCTTAAACACGTCCATCATATCTATTAACTTGTGATTTCTTTCTATAAAAACATCAGCACCCTGTTATTCATCATTTAAATCATTGTCACACCACCAGACAAGATCAAACAACATAGACCCTCTAATATTTTTTGCAAACTGCATGTGAACTGAAAAGGTTAGTTACACATAAATATTGTGATTATTAACTCATTTTCATATTCCTGACATATCTGCAGTGTGATGCTGCAAAACATTGAGGTCATGAGGCGTTCCTTATGTGCACAAACATATGTTGCTGGATCTTTTGGGAAAGTTTAGGTTTCTCTACACAATAGAATAAAGAATAAATCCGGCTGTTCTCACCGTTGTGTGGCTTTGCCGGCTCCAGGTCTCTGGTTGAGTCGCTGGCTACAGCAGTCCACCATGCGCTTGAGGATGTACAGACATTCCCTGAACGTAGAGAAGAAAGGGTAGTGGCTCAAAATACACAGAGACGTTAACGTGCTGTCCCGGTTCTGCGGTGCCACTCTGGCACTACGTTTGGACCGAGGAGATTTTCCGCTGCTGCCAATCTCGCCCGGTGGTAAAGTCCCATCTCCTGTGGATTCCCCGGGGAGAATCAATGTGGTGGGGTCAGATTTTTCTGTAGCTTCAACTGCAGGGTCCGTACGAGGGGGTTTGTCTCCTGTACAGATGAATATCAGGCAGAGATTATAATTTAATTGATATGAAGACTTTTCTTTACAGTCATTTGTTATGTTAAACATGGGTTGTAAAAGTAGCTTGTCAACACCCAGTCACAGATGCTGTGCTAAGCCCTGCCTTAACATTGTTACAGACCAATTGTCCACCAAAAGTAATTCAATTCGGATTCAAGGTTTGTGCTTTTATATCACGTCTTTTAAGATGTCTTTAAATAATAAAGGCAGATAAAAATGCCAGCAATTTTATGAATGCATTTCACTGAAAAACTACTTAATTATTTAAGTATTTAGTCTTAAAATGTCTTTAATGTCTGTAATAAGCAAATCAGCAAGTTAAATCAAGATAATACTTTTTTTTACATTAAATAATTCTACATAATGTAAAAAAACATCCTCTGAAAACACAACCTTCATATCTTTAATATTGACCAATTAAGTCAACATCAAATTTTATTGCAAATGTCAATAATCAATGTTTAGGATGCCAAAATATTTTGGATCTTTTGTGCAAAAGAGTAAAATCATTAATATGCAAATAAAATAAATAATTAGGATATTTATCATATTTTATATTAAATGATTTCACAGAGAAACAAATATTCTGTAAAGCTGCAATAAAAGGCTCAGTTAGCTCTGATGTTATCATTATGCCCCACAAGCTGTTCATTTTCCATAAAAAAAAAAATCACCTTTTCCCTCGGCCCGTGGGCGGTGATGTCCCTTCTGGAAAGAGCGATAAAAGTTGAGACAGATTCCATAGCGTGTGATGCCCGAGTCTTTGTCAGTGAGGGTGAAAACGAATGAAGTGTCATCACGAAGGCTGACCCGGCGTTGGCGAATGCTCAGGCAGCCCTCAGGCTGGCAGAAGAAGACAACATCAGGCGGGAGAGCTAACTCGTTGTGGTCCTCTAGCGGGTAGCGCCTGAGCAGCTGAGGTGTTTGTGCCACACTGTCACTGCTGGGCTGCCTGATGATGAAAGACACAAAGATCATAGAGAGAGACAGGAGGACGCACAAACACTGCTCAGCCTCATGTCAAGTGCGCATTTCACTTGGGGAAGTTTGATTTTGATTTGTTTGCTAATAATAATACATTTGCATGGAATAATATGAAATGATTATTTATGTCCAGTATAATAGGACCCTTCTCCTTCCCACCTGCTATCAGGACTGCATCAAACTTGATAACATACAACCACTTCAACCATTATCTGACAATCTATACATGGAACACACCTGCACTGGATCACATTATCTGACAATCACATACTGGAACGATTCATTCACCTCCCGTTCAATTCATATGTCAACAATTTTCTTTAGCCCCTATACAAGCACTATACACACACAAACACACCCAACTAAACATTTGCCTTACCTGGCTCCAACTACCACCAGGTAGTCCAAGAGGCGGGGACATGGTTTCTTTTTCTCCATATCTGTTTCAGGCGTGTCTTTAAGTCATGGCATCCGTGGCAAAAATCAGCTTTCAAGTGGGCAGTCGTCCAATGAAACTCAGCAGATCTACGAGTTGGCTGATCGAGGCAGGCAATGTCCAGTCATTGCGGTCTGTGGTGTGCAAGAATGTGTCCTCCTGGAGCAAAAACAACAGCGAACATTATAGCAGTATAACATCACATACCAGCTCCTCTGCAGTATAAGAGAAGAAAACATGATGGTTCACTTTTTTAACAGACCTTAAAGGTATAGTTCAACTAAAAAATCGTCTTGTTATATCATTCCAAATCTGTATGACTTTTAAAGGTCCAGTGTGTAATGGAGGTTCTATTGACAGAAATGCAATATCATATTCATAACTATGTCTGCAGAGCTGTATAGAGACCTTACATAATGAAGCGTTATGTTTTGATTGTCTTCAATTGAGCTATTTGTATCTACATACACCACAGTTCCCCTGGCATGGAATTCGCCATGTTGTTTCTACGGTAGCCCTAAACGGACAAACCGCTCTCAGAGCATGTTTCTAAAATACGTTATATCCTACAAGAAAGATGCGAAAAAGTGACGACATCAAGTTCTGTGTGAGCCTCCATAGTGCTTCGTAAGGGAGGGGGGAGCGGTTGAGTGAGCCGTTCTTTACAATTTACAACCTCAACACCTACAAATGTGACTAAAGATAAAAAGACTAAAAATCAAATATGCAAAGCGTCACACACAGAAGAACTACAGATGTTGATGCACCTCTAATAATAATCTATATCCTTAAACAGAGAACATGATACAAGGCAAGCCAGCAGAAGGCTCAGCAGCAAATGTAATCACGCCAATTCTGAAGAGCAGAAGCGATTAAAGCCCAGCTGTGTCCTCGCCACATGGATCTGCCATTTGTGTTGCTTGTGTGCTAGTGTCCATAAGCATGCACACATATGCTTCAATGTAAATAAAAAAGTGAGGTCTGATTTCAACAAGGCAAAATGTACCTTGCATCCATCAGATGTTGGCTTCATTTGGGATCTTATAAATTTAGATCATATTACAGTAGTGTTTGCGATTCAGTAAATCTGTAAGAAGCGTGTAATATTATCCTACCCTAACGTATCCCTAAAATCAGAGACAATAGCAAATGTAATGAATTATCCAAGCACATTCATAATAATGAATAAACGACAGCAAATGTTAAGACACTCTTGTGAGAGTTTAATTATGTAAATGAGAACTGGATGAGTCTCACTGTACTGTTTGTGTTTTCTCTACAGTTTCAAACCAGGTCATTATGTATCTGACTAACACACATTGTAATGTGACAAACAACTGCATGCTTTCCTTGGTTCCTTTGCTTTGGATGTTTCAGAGATAGCAAAGACCTGTAAAAAACTGACCCTGATATGAATTTATTCAAAGCCAACCCACAGTACCAACTAAACTCAAAGGTCAGGTGCAAGTGACAGTCTAAACAGCAATCTCTTGAGGTCGGTTGAAATGATTTAAAGGGACAATTCATCATTTACTCACCCTTGAGTTGTCCAAATCTGTATAAATGTCTTTGTTCCGAGGAACACAGAGAAAGATATTTGGAAGAATGCGTATAACCATACAGTTCTTCGCCACCATCGTCTACCAAAGTAGGGAAAATGACAGCAATCAAAAGTGCCCCAGATCTGTTTTTTCTTCCTACATTCTTCAAAATATATTTTGTGTTCAACAGACAACTATGGTCTGAAACTTGAGGTGAGTAAATGAAGACATCATCTTTTTTGGGCGAACGAGATGGTGACGAGACGAAAAGTAAGGCCATCAAATGTTATAAAATAAAATGTTTAGTCTTCGTCGAAAAAAAAAGATACATATTACAGATGTTTGTGCGACCCCCTGCTGTACGAACTTCATGTCCCCAAAACAGGGAGGAAAGCTTAAAAAAGTATAGGTTTTCTGCCAGTGGGTGATATATTTTATGCAATCTGGCAACCATACACAGATGCTCTCAATGTGGAAGCGCCGTTGAGGATTAATAAACAAGTTTAGCGATTGATCTCCACTATATTGTTTCTTTGTGATTGTGGTTGCTGAAAAAATACATCCCACTTCGAGAAAAACTGTGAGTCCGTTGGTGACTACGTTCCGAGGGTTCTCCTTCATGGTCAGTTGCGTTGTTTCTGGGGAATTATCAATATGTTGCGTGCAACAGGAATACGCTAGTAATTTCCAAGAGAACAGAGAGGTAGGATGACCTATAAATAGGCCTATGCATGCACTTATCAAACCTCTGTCGGAATACTTCTTAGATGAAGCTAGATGACGTTGAATAAACTATGCACATGATATGGCATTCTTTTGATTCGTGTTTATTGGTAAAAGAGATACTTATAATGAAATATAAAAAGAAATTCTCAAACAACAACAATCAATGTGATTTTAATTTTGAGCAAAATATTTTTTTTATCATTTTAACCATTATACAGCATGACGAAAATGTTTGTATTGACTAAAAAGACGAAAATGCATAAACACATCGTCGACTAAATTTTGCTAAACAAAAACAGGACATGGGTGACTAAATAAGATAAAAACTCAAATGAATTTCGAAATTATATTTTCGTATTAAGTAAATAAATAAAAAAAAGCTGACAAAATGAACACTACTTTAAGTAAGATTTCTAGCACATTTTTTCATACGTTATGTATTGATGAGGCTCTAGAGTGGATTTGGGGCTCAGTGTTTTTGTAAATTTCCTCAGAATCTGAAATCAACATTTAAAATGTTCAGTTACTGGTGCTGTTAAGTCCTAATAAGGATCGTTGTTGGTTTGTGACTATGGCATACATACTCAAGTCAGATCCAAGAGTAAATTGATTCATTTTAGTTTGTGTCACACAAAAGCATCATCCAACTCAAGTTCACTACCTCATTTCAGTTCTATATAATGGCAGAAATTAATTTGTTTATAACTTTCATTTTAACACCTAGCCTTGTTGACCAAATGTTCTAGAAAGAAATGTGCTAGAAGACCACAAAGTATCATGATGATTAGTACTTTATTCATTCTGCTGCAGTGGCACTTTCTCCTCTTCTGTCATCCACATCAGCTCAGAGGGGAAGAGGTGGTGGAACGGAGGGGAGAAGATTGATAGATTGTGACTAACACATCAATAATGTCTGCTTCTTGCCTTGAAGCATCTTCTGCTTCCTCCATGCTGTCTTTTCTTAAATCACAGCTCACATAGATCTGGCCCAGTGTTGAATCACTTCAGGATCTACAGCTGAGCTTTCCATAAGTTACAGGATGTCCAAATTTGGGCCTTACATGTTAGCTAATTCACCTTCAGTAAATTAACTTGGTCGGTAAACCGGTTCGTTCCGAATACCGGTGTGTAGTTTTGTTATGATATGTATTTTTAATATACCGCATTACCGGTGTATGTTGCTTAAACAATGTGCCGAACGCGGCGCAGTGCGATATTGTTTCAGCGGGGTCCGCTTTCACTGTTGCACTATGACCGGCAATTCACACAGAATGCGTCTTTCTATGCCACGGCACTATTATCATCATTGTTTTATGTAAACATGCACTAAACGGACTCATCTGGATGTTCGCGCATGAGCTGTAACGTTACATATTCCATTCGCGACGCAATGGGAGCGCGCACCGCTGAACAGCAGATGACTGTCACACATGTTTAGCAATTGCAAGTTCACATGAAGTTATATTACATTCACTCACGAGCAAATATGTTCAAAAAGCGGGCCCGTTCCCCTCATACCTGCTCAAAATAAACGCATAACATGATGTGTTTCTATGTTTAGCTGTTTCTCTGTATGCTGTGATGAGGATTGACAGTGTGATGCGATCGATTTCCTCTAATAAAACAAAGGCTTAAATTAGATATGTGAATTAAAATTACGATTTCAGGAAATCATGAAGCCATTGTGAGTGACTATGTTAACACAGCAGACATCACATGCATGTTTTAATGGTAAAATTGTTACTATTTTGTATTTAACTATTCGGACAGATGGTATTCATTTTCGGGTAGGTGCACATTCTCTTGAAGTTGGGACACCAGTGCTACACATAGATATGATGCTACAAAGGAAAAAGTTAATTTCAAACTTTTTTTCTCTTTATTTGCTTAAATAATGTATGCAAGTTACATTTGCATGCTATTCAGTTATTAAAGTAGTCTAAACAATCAATTATATTATTGAAAATAAAGTTCTGTGCGTCTTATTTTCGCAATATACCAAAGACTAGAGCTAAGAATAACCAGTCCTTGGTTCTATTGCTATGAATGAAGAAAAGACTAATGATCAAATTATTTATATGTGACTTTAGCAAAAGAAATTAAAAATATTCTTGTCTTGTATGAAAAAAATAGCTCTTTAATATAACTTTGCCTGAACCAACCATTTTTTATACAAAAAACTGTGCAAGTGACATTATGGTGTGCTGTGCCTAATATTTTCCTAACTGGGTTAATATTAGCCTTCGAAGGACACAACCCAGATCTCATCACCTCCAGGCAATGTGTATGTGTCTATGGGAAACGTGACAAGATCTGCAAGCCTGTCAATCATAGCGCACCAGCCTCGTGACTCTACAATCAGCCCCCGGTGATGAGATTCAACACTGTCGTCGTGGAAACCAATACAGCCTCTTTTCATGAGCACAGCTTTGACGGCTATTTTAAACACACAATACACTGTCCCAATTATGATACAGCCATAAAAATTATGAACAGCCTTTGGCCTATAAAAGTGCAAAAACAAGAGTAAGGCCAATTGCTTCTTTCCAAATGAATAAACTAATGTCTTGGCTAGTAATAAAAGAAAACAACAGCTTGAAAGAAGTTTATATATTTTTGTGCGTTTCAGGAGGCTGAAGCACAAAATGGACTTGAATCATCAGCATCGATTCAATTAGTAGTGTTAGTGCAGACAGACAGAAGCAAGTGAAGATCTACCATCCATTAGACTCAATCATAACTGTACAGCCAAAACAAATGTGTTTTCTTTTCTCCCTGACCCTCATCACTAACAGTGAATTGGTCCCTTAAAAGTGTTCTCTCACTACGGAGGCTGAATGCTGCTTTTTCTCTCAGATATAGCATGTTTTAAGAAGCTTTGAGGAAGCTTGACCAAAATAGGATATTCTTCAAAAAAGGTCTGATCTGAGCAATGTGACATATCATGTCTAAAAAGCATCACTTAACATGTTTTGCTGGTAAAAGACAAAATATAAAACACTGTGCCAAAAACATTTCATACTATTATTTGGAAATTTTTGCACTGCAGTAAACACTTTCAACTGCTTGATTCATTGTTTCATCCTGTCTTCATGCTTTTTATCAAAGATTGACTTGATTCTTGGCGAGTAACTGAATTAGCATTTTTACTGCCACCTGTGGTTTAACTTTTCTGCTTCATTTGTATTCCTACATATAAGATTACTGTCACTTATATGACAGCATTTTATTGTAAGTAATTCTAGGCAGCTAAAATGTCAGGCAAAGTTATTAACACAACAGTAAAATCACCCACACACTTTCTGGGAAAAAGCAATATAGTCGATGAAATGCTTTTTCTGCATGTCTGCTTTAAAGATGAAAAATGTCTTTGGAAGTAAAAGCCGGGACAATGTTTCACCTCTTTTCAGCTCCATCACTTTAACAGAAGCAGATATTAAATCCACTGTTTGCAAATATGTGCTCAAAACCTAAAAAGCAAACATGTGACTTCTCCTCCACCTAGAAGACAAATAGTTTCTATCTTGGCAATATCGCTCACGTGCACCAGTTTAAGTAAAGGTACAACCAACCAAGATAGTTTGGCCTTTTTGTGTGATTTCTAGAGGAACATGACATTTTACTTTGATCTATGAAGACAGGGCTCTAGACTGCGACCAAATGGTCGCATTTTCGGACTATTTTTCCTGCCAGTGTGACCAGGTTTTCTTAATGGTGCGACTGACAAGCTGATCAATCTATAATTTGCGCGATATAAATTTAATGCACAAAAATGTTATATTGCACAAGCAATCCATCCAGTCACTCCATTTTGTCTCCTCCTCCATCAGCCATTTGCTTATCTATCAATGCCCCCGCCTCCCAAAGACGTAATGGGCGGGTAAGAGATGCATTTTATGCTATTGATGATGAAGTGGAAGGACCAACAGAGCAGAGCAGAGCTAAAATATATATGTTTTGCCTGCAGAATACAAGAATTTCCGCAGCTAAGTTACAAAACAGCAACGATAACAAATTGCGTTGCATGCATTGTGTGCAGTGTTTAGCCAATGCAGAAGACACAAAACATGTGCACCCAGAGTCAGACAGCAAACTACTAAACGGAGTTCTCTTTCACATCTTCTTACTCTGAAATGGACACATAAACATAAGCAAGGATCCTTTTAAAAGTAGTCCGTTTCATGAACGTTAACATTTGGGAAACAAAACGCATGTGTCACATTATATTAGATCCATATATCCGTATACTTGCTCTTATACTTGGGAGGCAGCATAATAAAGATCTCTGTTTATAAGGTTCATCAAACAACAAAGGACCGGCCAACAACACTCAATGATATTAAAGGAATTGTGTTTTCCTTATATGAATTGTTAAAATAGTGAAAAAAATAGCATACAATAATTTAGTTGTTAAAGATGTGCTTTAAATGCACTTAAGTTTGTGTTGAAAGATAGTTTATGTACAAGTAATAAAATACATACTTTCACTACATACAGTACTAATAATCGTTATATCATAAACAATTTTTTTATTCATTTGTAATCGATTTATTAATGTATTAAACATGTTAGGATGTAGTTTTAGTGTTTCTTTTTCCTTGCCTCGGCCCCGCGACTCCGGGCGCTGCCAAATTAAGGGCTGATGCCACCAACTGTATGACTTTGCGGCATGAGTGCCACCTCTCTGAAATGTTAGTCTATAGAGCCCTGGAAGATGCTCTTTTCTAACAAATTTAGCATCAAGTTATTTCACCTGAAAAGAATAAGACACAACAGCTGCTCTTAATGATTCTCATATGAACTGCAGGATAAATACTGTATCACAGGAAACATACAGCTGGTTTAAATAGTAGTAAATAGAAAAGTAAGATCCTACTTGGTCAGTAAAGGAATTTTTAATGTGACACTGCGCAAGGTGACAAAATAATGCATTAGAACCCATTATCATTTTTAAATTTTGTAAACTGGAATCGTGTGTTGCGTGACGCAACAATCCCATTAGAACAAGCTGTGTTCGCCATGCCACGTCCGGCGTAGACACGGTGTTCCGATTTCCCTTTCTTTGAGCGAAAGTAATGTTTGAAATATTCATTAGTTTGTGGTTTATAATATTCTTTAACAAAATCCTAACAGCAATGAAACAAAGACAAACTCACTTATTATATTACCTGAATAAATATATTGTTTAACAAATATTGTCTTAGGCTTTAGGCTTTCACTTCGTTGTATATGTTAGTCATCACGCCTCACTGCATCCACTGGTTGTACCAACTGCTGCATGGTACATCTGGGCAGCGCGTAGATGAAATCTTACACAGAAGCAACCCAGCTGACAATTATAGCTCTCCAAGGCATCTATTTTGAAAAGGAGCTACGTTACACAAAAGTGTAGTCATGATTTGATAAGTCCAGTTGTGGTGAAATACAGTGTAAACTGTGAAAGCCAGAGGTGACACATTATAAACACTGTTATTCATGTGGTAAGAGAGCATGATTCCCAAAGCCATCCCACTCGTTGGCAGCACACATGCTCACAGCACACCCCTCAAGCTACTGCTGTGCTCAAGAAAATAAGCCCTTCTGCCAGTGCTATCAGACCAGGCAATCAATAAAGAAAAACAAATGATAAGGCGCACTGCATTTTGTCCTATTACATATTACTAAAGCCATACCAACAAGATTCCCTCTTAGCCTTGTCACAGAAAAGCCATTTATTCCTAACCGCAAGGGACTTAGTGAAGATCTTAGCGAAACCTACTTATAATGTTATGTTGACAAACCTGCTCAAACATTAGAAGACTTCTGTCTTTTCTCTTTATAAATATGTTTAACAGAGCCACAGCCAAACATAATATACCATTATACATATAATATGAACATTTGGCAAAAAAGTAAATGTACAGTCTATTTATCATAATATACATTTTGGTGTTTACGTGTTAACATTTAAGTATGCGTGTTCCCTGGTAATGATACAAATGATCTTAATGTGCAAGAACCATGCTCTACCAGCTACATGCTCTATGAACGCTCTTAAACTATATATTAATTCCCTACCATGGACCCATCATAAAGAGATAGGTGTATGCATGAGTATCAATAAGTATTAAATGTGGAGAGCAAAGAAAGCAACAGATGCCCAATTAAATCAAATAATGACCCAGTCATTCTCACAACCTGAATTCCCCAGTGGCCAAATCAGATCAAAGAACCGACGCTTCAGTCTGCCCACTCCACACTGTCTTATGCACATATGGAGTCAAGCGTCATTCATACGACTAGTGAGATGGAGGATGAGCTGGCAGGTACAATTAAATACTGCTTTTGATATGATAGAAGCAAACCAAACACGGAAATAAAAATGTACAATGTATCAGCAAACTATAACACTGCAGTTGCCTCTCTCCGGTCAGAAAGCCCGATGAGCTCAGTTATACGGAGCCTAGGTTAAGATAATATCCAAATGCATAGATATCAGCCAATATCAGAGAGCAAATTACAAACAGGAAGACAGATAAAACTCTAAAGCTTAAGGTAAACTGTTCTTATGAGAAAAACAGAACAATATTTGCGTCACTCCGCAGCAGCAAGGGCTTTATTAAAGTCTTTCATGATGCAACACAAAATCTCAGAGAAGGACATGAGCTATACTCCTTCGCATTAATACATTTCATATGTCAGTTATGTAAAGATGATGGAGCTCAAGAGTCACGGATATATAGTAAAGGACGAGGAGACACATCATATATTCCCATTTTTAAAGACACTTGTACTACTTAGCTCCCAGGCTGACCTTTTAAATTGTGAATGACAATACCTCATTATTGTATAATGAATATAATAAAGCCTTCAGTAGAGTCCTAGTGACCATTTTTTTGGACATTTAAAGTGATAGTTCACCCCAAAATGAAGATTCTTTCATCAATTACTCTCCCTAATGTCATTTCAAACCTTGACTTCCCTCAAAAAAAAGAAGATTTGAAGAACGTTGGTACTAAACAACAGAGACATTTCTCTTCTGTGGTATTTCCGCACAAGAGAGTTGGGATTGAATAAACGAGTAAGACTTTATTTTGGAGGGGACTATCCCGTTAACACGTCCAAAACCAACCATAAGAACATTCCCTTCTACACCCGAAGTAGGTGCAACTAAATATATCTATGATGCGATGCACAATGCATGAATAATTGAATAAAGAGCATAATGTGTCAACATTGACAGGAAACCTGTCCCTATACCTCTGGAGAACAAAAGACGGCCATCGATTTGACATCTGCCATAAAAGTATCAAATGTCGAGGGCGCGGATGACATCGTCTGTATGTCTTCCAGATGAAACTTTGTGTGTTGTGTACTTGTGTTTGCACCATTAAGCTTCGATAAATGTCGATTAAGAAGAATCAATGGCGAGAGCTCCATCATCTACACCCTCGCGGGCACGATTGCCAATTCGCAGTTTGTACGTGCACGACGTTACGATGTTATCTCCTATGATGGGTAGAGACTTACACGAACGATAATAACCGTCAAACATCAATAAACACAATTGTTACTGTCGCAAGAGCAGCTAACAGGATCACATAGCGGTTCTCGGCTAGCTGTCAAATCTGCTTACACGACCAGCTGCGTACATTTTCATACCGTTAACGTTAAAGACGTTCGTCCATCTGCTCATAGCATCGCTTATAAATCAGAAGGCCACAGAATCTGCATCGTATCAATCACAAGACACCAAACATTAGAGCAATAAAGATACTGACCTCCAGGTGCTAGCTTACGCCGCTTGCTAGTCAGCTTTTGCCGTACGTATGGCCCAGCGAAACACCTTCTCAACATACATTCATATCTAACAACGACCACAGCACGTTATCTGACGGCGGCAAGAAATGACAACTGCACATCCATTGCGTTTGGTAACGGATCTGACAGTGATGCAGCGACGATCGCGTCTGTAGATAAGAGATGCTCGTCCTGCCCTCTCTGTCTGTGAACGAGCCCAGCGTGCGAGTTCCGCATTACAGCCGGACTGTACCATTGAAACAAACGGAGGGGTGGACACACGCACATACCTTCACGTTTGCTCTTGGCGCAGGACACGTGAATAGACGATACGGGATGATTGTTGTTCTTAATGGTGTTTATTGCCTAACGAAGGAAATGCTTAGACGTTATGTTTTAAAGCAGGGTTTGCCAAAACGTTTCGAGTGGTATGTTCCCCCTCAACAAGGTTCGGAAAACCTTCTCTGTTCACCAAACCTTATAATATCAAGCATATTCAAATTTATAAGATTAAAGTATTAACAACGACACTCAAAAATGTTGTAGGATAAATCCTATTGTTCACGCATCATCCATCAACAATAGTCTTGCAACTTTTGTGTTCTGCAGATGAAAATAAATCCCTTTACAGATACAACACTACTCTAGGATGCTGAAAGGTAGTTAACACGAATGCTAACAGACAAAACACAGACACTAATAATGTTGTGAGCTCAGATTCATTTATTTACAGGGTCAACCCTTATCTATTAAAAAACAGCAGAATAGTAAAAAGAAAGAAACAATATGGAGGTTCCATGTTTTAAGTAAATGTATTTCTGTATAAAGAATAGTTGAGGCTTTTAGTCATCTTAATTTCTCAGAATCTTCGTCAGATAAATATATACTCTCACAGAACAATACATTTGTCTGCTTTTAATTTATACATATAAAGCAGTATATCCAAGAACTTCAGGCGTTACAAGGTTGCATTTCCGGCCTCATTCTCAAGGACTCTCTAATAAAGACTTGAAGTTGATCAGAGCAAAGACGTCCTTCGAGCTGAAGACACAAATAAATTATAACTTGAATGCGTTGAACGCTTGATGTGGTAACCTGTTAGAAGCCAATGATTTCAGAGAGAAAGTTTAGAGCAGAGACAGCCAATGTTCATTAGGTTCATCACAGAAAGATCACAAAGATTTTATATTGAGTATTAGTCTGGTGCACTGTTTTGGCTGCTCCACCATCAACTTGGTTGTTGCCTCCATTATACCCTTGCATTTTGAAGCCCTTGAATATTTGAAATGCCTTATGATAGACTTGATAGAAACCAACGAAAGCATAAAGATTTTCATTAACTGACAGAGGCAAAACAATGCAAGCATCACATGGGCATGACTGCACAGCATCTATTTCTCAAGGCTTCAAACCAACTCTCAATAATACCCAGAGTCAAAGCAGATAAAGCCATAGCAAACCAACCGTGTTAGTTTTATTAGCGATGTTAGTTTTCAAAATGTATTGATTCACAACGCACATCCATCAAACAAACGTTCTTTAAGACCAGTAAAACCTGAATTGTTAAATGTGAGGTAAGACTCTGGACCTAAACATTACAACGCTCTCTTCTCAATTTACAACCAAAATGATTTGATGGTTTTTGTTTACATTGGAAATGTCTTTTGGATAAGGATAACGTATGTGACCCAGTCTGTGACAACCCAGCTAAAGAAATCTTTAGTGATTTACTGTTTTCTACATAAAATCATCCCGCATAATGCAAAATTCTGTGAAAATTTAACCTTGATCCTTAATATTGACTAAGACCATCTCAAAGATTCAAATCATAATGGAATTAATGACTTTGATGCTTGTTATTAGATTTTTTTTATACTTTAGCCTGCATTTCACAGACAGGGTAACAAATGTGTAAGTGATGTATAAATAAATTTAGATTTTGCATTTTGCATTTACTGTACAAAATCTGTGTATAAATTAAACTTTTATTTTGGGAAGTGACTAAATATGAGCAAATATATTAACATTATTGTGTTACATATCAAGACATCCTGTCATAATCAAGCATTGATAAAAAAAAATTTCAGCATCAAACGGATTAGTCTTCCCCCGAATACATCTCTGCTAAGTTTAAGAATTAGTCTGCAAAGAGACAGCAGTATGCTAGAAAACTGCAGTAGCTATTTATTACCAAGTGAAAAGATCAAATCACCAGTATGTTTTGTCAAGGTCTCACACTTATCTCTTCTCTCTCTCATCCCCTTAGTAGTCGCTATAGGTTGAGCAGCACACTGATTTGGGTTAACAGCTCCAGTGAATCTAACTGATCCCTGCCTAAAACACGCTACATTGACCCAGCACTTGAAATAATAGACTAATCCAAAACATTGGCTTGTTAGTGAATCACCTTACACAATCAGGCCATTTATCGCATCTGATATTTCACAAAATAATCCAAAACAGCAACATACAACAAAACTCCTTGTATTAGTTTAAATGTGCCAAGTCAGTGTAACATGTTTTAAATTCATTTTCTTCCGTGTGCAAAGTACTAAATTATGTTATTCACAAACACCTTAAAGTTTGGGGTGTTAGAAGGCAACTGCTTTTTATGTTAACTACAAAACTAAATGTGAATCAAACGTTATGTAATATTAGAGATCACTCAATTAATTGAGTGGAAAATAACAACTCAAAGAAGACTGTGCAACTTAACGCTGTGCGGGTTCTATGCATACTCATAATATACAAATTAGATGGCTGACAGCCATATCCAACAAATCAGCAAAACACTGCAAATAAAACATTTGTGTAATGAGGGGCCTTTAACATAACCACTTTTGTAAATCAGAGAATAGAAATCACTGCCAAGACCTGCAAAAAGCTGCTCTTGGTTCTGGAAACATTATGTATAAATGACACGCACACAAAAAATCATGACCACATTGTTCGTGGCCTCTCACATCAGTAAAGAAGTTTCTGAATGAACACGCATCCAGATCCCCACGCTCAAATGATGGTCATATAACCATTACTGATTCTGAACGGTCCCTGAGCCACTTCTGGCCAATAATTTTGTCAATAGCACATTCAACGGAAGCATCCCACCAACCACTGGTCCAAAATATGTACGAAAGAGAATCATAAACCAGAATTCCTATGACTGGCTCCATGCCAGAGTGGGAGACATTTAAGACCCTTGGAGACAATATGAGGTCAGTCACCACACCCGTGCTTCATCTTGACAGAACCCCCACCACGACTATGATTCATTTGCTCGGTTCTGTCCTGGGGTGGAGCACTGGCTCACTCGTGAACATCCCAGATTTCAGAGAGCAGAGGTGGAAGTTTCTTGTCTTGGAGGCGTAGTGCAAAGACTTGCTCCGAGTGGACGCTACTCAGTGTACGTAAGCTGACCAGCTTCATCAGCATCCGGGGAAACATCAAGTGATCCTTTGGTAGAAAAGAAACAAGATCTGGTTCATTTGCAATTAAACTTAATATTAAAACAATTACAGTTAACATCCATCATAACTGTTCATTATCAGTGAAGTGGTGCAGTCAACAGTGCCACCAAGTGGCAAGAAAGTACACTACAGACAATAAATACTTTATGTAATAATATAACACAATTTATACTTTAAAATACAATATTGAAATCACTTACTATAATGGCCATACACCCGATATATGACTTAAGAATTCACAAACACCAAAACAGAAATCTATATTATTTTCAACGCTTGCTCTCTCAGGTTTATTAGACTCACGTTGGGTCGTTTTATTCTGATGTAAGAGTGTAGGGCATCAACATACGGCTGCTGTAGTCTTTCCACTAAATCGTGATCCTGCACGTTGGGTCGGTCTGATCCACATGCACAAATACAGAAGACAAGAAACATACAAGAGATTGAAAGAAATAGAGGATGTTCATTTCATGAAGTTTGTAAAAATGTGTGTCGAAAGGAAATGCTTGCAAAAATCGCTGAGGATCTCTAAAAAATAAACCCACATAACACGCAAATCTGGTGTTCAACTAAATCTACAAAATCTCATGGATTAACAAAAATATCTGAAAATCAAAAAATCTAAACTGAGATTATGTCTATCCTCAATGGAGAAGAAAGTTCTATTTAAAAGTATAGTTTATGCAGCGTCTAGTGGTGAGGTTGTGAATTGCAACCAATGGCTGCAAGATGTCTTCATATTTTCACTTTTTTGCCAGAAGGAAATAACGTATTTGTGAAACACACTCTGTAGAGCAGTTTGCCTGTTTACGGCTACTGAAACAAAATGCTGAATTCAATTTAAGGGGACCCGCTGTGTATGTCGATAGAAATAGCTCATTCTAAGGTATGAAAAACATAACACTTCATTATGTAAGGTTATATATATATATATATATATATTAATGCATTTCTGTCGATAGATCCCCAAAAGGTTATCACCATTTTTAATGAGATTTGTTAATGCCACTCAATCTAGCAAACAACATATAAATACAGTTGCAGGAATTGTACTTGTATAACAAAAACCATTTAGTTTTTACATTAATTTATTCATTAAAATGACACGTGCTCATATTTTTTAAAAGGAACCAGACAATAAAAAGAAGACAAACAATATTACAGTACTGCTTATGGGTCACACTGACCTGCTGAGAAAATGTTGATAGCGATGAGCAAAGCGTACTCTGCCTCATCCAGGTGTAGGTCATTCATGCCCTTAGAGAATTCAAAGATGGGGTTGATGAACTCCAACTGCAGTCCTGCAGAAAAGCCAGAAAGATTTTTGCACATGAAACATGATCAGTGAGCTCAAAACGGTGACCATAACATGATCCTTCTATAACATATATTATAATCTTGTAAACATCAGGCAATGTTTGATTTATTATCTCTTACCTGCTTTAGCAAAATCTTCTTTATTGTAACTGAAGTCTTTGAGGAAAGTGATGCTCTCTAGTGCTGGGTTGTAACGTCTGGAAGTCTCTAGCAGCATGATCTACAAGATCATGAATTTTCATGTGAAACAACTTCTAAAGTATGCAGTGTGTAAAATATCACATCTTAAGTTAAAATTTCTTTAAATGTTTTATATTATTAAAAAAAAAAAATATATATATATATAGCACAAAATTAATCAGAACCAAGCCTGTCAAATCCATTGGCATGCACAAGAACAACAATAATGGACAAAGTGTGTTAGAGGTCATTCAGACAAACCTCTATTGTTGAGGTCTTGAGCAGGGCGATCTGGTCCTCTCGGGTGAGCTCCAGGAAGCCAGGCAGCTGTTTAGCAAAGTCTACAATCTCTTGCACAGACATGATGGCCAGCTCCGTGAAGTGAGCAAACCGCTGCTGTCGAACCTCTCGGTTAAGTGGGTCCTGACTCTGTGGCCACGGCTGAAAACAACAAAACTTGATGTGAATGCTCTGGATCAACGATTCGGAAAAATTAAATATTTAGACACAAAGCAAGTATCAAAAACGCAAATAACAAAAAGAACACATCGTTTTGTGCTGAAAGAGTGAATGAAGATTTCACATTAGATTTTGTGAGAACTGAAAAATCAGCCTCTAAAAGACTTTCTGAATGTTAAAGTGACCAACAATTTATCTCGATCCACAAATTTCCTACGCCCCATGACGCTTTGCGCGACAGATGGGAGAAATGTCAGGTCATACTTCAAGTCATTCGTTTAAGCAGAATGTGAACTTACACACTGACAGCACTCATAAACTACATCAGCATTTTGTCCACTCCTTAAAAGAGGAAGGGGATGATGATTTTAATACTTGATGGATATTAAGCAACTTTATTGATCCAGTTGTTGTGACAGTAAACCAATGAGCAATTTGAAAATTATGGAGGGTTTTCAGTTTCTTTACATGATGTCGATTGTGTACAATTTAAAGATGTGGTAAATATGTATATTTTATGTATTTAAAAGCGAAGTTGTGCCCACATTCATTTTTACAATAGCGCCCTCCGGACACTTGTGGATACCTTAATACATCACTAAACACATAATTGCTAAAGCCACTCACAGTAACTTTGGGCCGGTCCAGAAAGGAGCGTTTGTTGCACTGTTTCTGCATGGCCACCAGCTTTTCTATCATCTCCTGCTGTTCTGGAGCCAGAGGGGGCATATCGGGGGCGGGGCTGGGCGTGGCCACTAAAGATGTGCGTGCAGTCTCTTCTTCCTGTTTTTTCATCTTCTTTAGTCGGATTTGCTCTTCTGACAGCACACCTAGTATAATGACAGATAAGTTATTGAATAACGACTATAAAAACAACAATGATCAAGATACGGTATACATATCATCTTAGATAAGAGATAAGATGTTGGAAGAATGTGTTTGAGTCTAAGGGTGTGGTCTTATAATTTTGTAGTTCGGTTCTCGTTTCTATTTTTGGTCTGGAGCATAAAAGAATACATTCAGTCCAGGTTCGCCTAGCGTTAAACTCAAGAGGGGTTAAAAGGCAAGTCGTATATGGGCCATTATATAGACTGGAGAGTTGGAAATATTTGTTTTTCTGAAAAAAAAATGTATGAATGAAAATGGTATACTATCAGTGGTACACATTTCTAAAAATTGTGCAGTTAATTTTAATATTGTAATTTCTGAAAGTTTTGCTATAGTTCACCCAAATACTCAAATTTGCTGTTTATTTACTCACCCCCAGGCCATCAGAGATATAGGTGACATTTTTTCCTAAGTAGAAGATTGTTTGGTAAAACCAAAGCCCTCTTTGCTTCATATAATGGCAGTCAATGGACTTTAGTTCCTAAAGCACATAATTCCAAAAAGTTCAACATGCCGCCAACATGTCATTTTGGATGATATGCTTTAGGAACTCTTAGATAGGTGGAGTCCATAGACTCCCATTATACGAAGCAAAGAGGGCTGCGGATTCAAACAATCTTCTTTATGGTTCTACTCAAGAAAAATGTCACCATCTCGAAAACATACTAAAATACTAATGATTCACATACCTGTACAGAGTTTTGTTTATTTTCTTATTGGAGGATTAATTGTCCTTTTCTTTCTCTACAGAACTTCTCACTACCGAAATAATGATACACAGTGATAAGTTACGGTCATGACTGTTTTGGTAGTGACAATGTTTGAATACTTTTGAAACTAGCTCAAATGTATAGGATAATACAATGTAAGTCGCTTTAGATAAAAGCGTCTGCCAAATGCCTAAATGTAAATGTAATAGCAAGCATAGTCCTAAACAGATTCTAGTCCTAGAAAAACTACATTTTACAGATTAACGCCCAAAAAGGTTTGCTTAATTGCAGAAAAATTAAGTTTGGTAGTGACGTTCCTTAAAGTTACACAAAGATTTTCCGACTTTGGAACACATTTGTTGATAAGACCGATCTACTCACTATGTAGCTATTAGAAAGAGGGACACAGTGATGATTCTTGATAAAAATTTTAGGGGTGTGGCTAAAATCAGTCTCAGCCAATACACTGTTTCGGTAGTGACATGAAAATCCGGGACACCTTTTTTACAGAAAGTTTAATCATTTAAATATAAAATAAACAATTTTTTTACTTTTTTAAAACAACAATGTAAATAAAATGCAAACAAAAATGTAAATACAATTTTCATAAGTTGAAATTTAGGGGTTTGTGTTCGGGACACTGATCTTCCAATTGAAAGTACCCAATAATTGATGATTTTATATTTTTTAAGCTTACTGATATTATAAATATTATTGTGGGTTTTAAAAGATGATAGAATGATCTTAGTAAACAACTAAGATCTGAATACTTGAATGCTTTTTTTATGTGGGACAGCAGTTTGCACGAATTCTGTAGAATGGCCCATATACCAGGTGTTTATGATAAACGCATTAAATTGATTTTGATTCCGTATTGAAGTTTTTTATAAGTTTCAAATGCTTTTAAGGTGATTCAAATCTAATTTAAATATTTGGGCAAAATAACTGAATATGGTTGAAGGGTGAATTGAAAGAAAAAAGGTAGATGCTCTGTGATGGTCAAATAACTCACATTGCTCCATCATCCCTGCCTCCCTGCACTTCCGCAGACGGCACTGCTGACACTTGCGGCGCATGTACATATCCATCTCACAGCGGCCTGAGTTCTTGCAGGTGTACTGAGCTCCTTTGATCACGCTGCGTCGGAAAAAACCTTTACAGCCCTCACAGCTCAGAACGTTGTAATGAAAGCCAGATGCCTTGTCTCCGCACACACTACACACCTCATTCCCCAGCATCTTAGGGGCAGGGCCCTTCTTTCTCTTCACTGGCCGACCCTCTGTGAAGACACACACACGGGACACACATATTCTTTAACCTTTTTTTACCTATTCATCTAAACTTCAATTAATATGTGCACCATATAAAGTGGTGCAAAGTGGTTTATTTAGCAAAATGTAGCAAAATGCTTCCTCAGTAGTAAGACGCTTTAGTTAAAAGCATCTATTAAATGAATAAGTGAGTGACTGAGTGAGTGAGGCATTTATATAGCGCTTTATTGTGTATTGCTGTTCTCCCAATGCGATTCAGCCAATTCATAGGGTGAAGATTATTAGGAGGCTTCAAAATGTTTAGTGATCAAACAAAACCACATTCAATGATAGTCAAAAATACTAGGGATGCACCGATACCACTTTTTCTAGACCAAGTACAAGTACTTACATTTGGGTACTTGCCGATACGAGTACTTAATAATGACTTGTTCATTCTTTCATGTTTAAACATTCTCTCCCACATTTCACAATATCATAACATTGTTTAATGTAGTTGTAATTTGTCAGTGTTGTAAATTATTTAATTTGATTGGTAACAGCCCTAGGGTCTTATTCTAGTTTAATTTATTGATCAAATTTAAGAATATAAACTGAAAGCTGAAGCAAAGCCTATATTAAATAAGATTACGGGGAAAACACCCTTTATAAAAGGTAAAAAATATCACAAATATGCAGATTTAAATATGTCAAAGCTGAGAATATTTCTTCAGAATAAATTATATTTACAACAAAAATACTTTTTTAAAATCTGCAATTCACGTGTCTGAAGGACAAGTACGTGAACTGGCTTAATAGTGAGCCTCGGTAAAACCTCTTTGCGCTTGGTGATGTGCGCGGGGAATTTTATGACTTTCCGCGCGACTCCGCATCAGAAGATGTGTTGCCATAAGGTGGTATCGGGGTGGTTTTACGACTATGAGTACATGAGCACAGTATCCGACCGAGACCCGAGTACTGGTATCGGTGCATCCCTAAAAAATACATATGAAAATACAGCATTTTTAAGTGTAAAGCTGTCAATTAAACACAGGGCCAAAATCTTTTTTTTTTTTTTTAAATGTTATGGATTTTAAGTGTACACACTTTTAAATGTGCAGCTTTACAATCTGGTGGAAAAGTTTTGAAAAGCATTTGGAGCCTGATGAAAAACAAACATTAAATATTTTCCCCAAAACATTAAATCTGCATAAAAAATATAGACTGAAGATCTGACATGCATGTATCTTACTTGAATAACAAAGTGCATACTAGGTACAATCATCCAAGTTAAAATGTAATGTCATGCATCACCATACAATTTTTTCAAAACCAATGTTTAAGTACACAAACATGTAATGTACATCCTAACTGAATTTTCATCTTGAACCAGTTAGGCCAGATAATCCACAACAGTTGAGAAAACACACATATTCACAAATGCACACTGTAATACAAGCCGATACATGCTCCAGTCACATGTCCAATCTTATATTATAACAGCAAAACAAAGTTCAACATTTATACTGTTAGCAATGTGAAAGGTCATAAATATAAAGAAGTAAACATACTGTGTAACAGACACAAATATCCAGTTTATTAATGATAACAATTTTAAATTAAAAACAAACCCACCTGGTGCAGGTGATTCTTCTGAGACAAACATCTTGATGTCACTAGGCCCCATGAGCTGCGTTTCATTCAGCTCATCATGACTGAAAAAAGACTGGCTCTCCTGTTTTACTTCTGCCGGCCCTACTGAACGGCCCTCTTCACTGACACTGCACAGAGATCCCCCTACACACACACACACACACACACACACACACGAATGGCAATTACAAATAACAACCCTGAGCAGTGTAGAGCAGATTCTCCATATACACCACACAATGTTAACTAAAAACTAATGAATGACAAACATCACACACACAAGATCATCCTTTAAAATAACACACACTACCATAAGATCCATAAAATTATTAATATTAAATTAATAGCTTTTATTTCACTTATTGCCTACTGAAAAACATGGTCAGGTGTGTAACTCCATACATATTCAAAATAAATAAGCCTTCTAGTTTCAGTAGCTGTTTGTAAGTGAACATTTAAAGATAATAGACAAATGTAAAAGAAACGAAAAGTCTTACCATGACCAACATCAGTGATATCAGTCGTAGAAAGGGCGGACATCTTCCACACATTCACTTTTCATAACGAACCAACACTGCACCTGAAGAACAGAAAAAAAGACAAAACTCACCTAAAACTGCCTACAGCAAAGCACTTGACTTGTGTTCACTAGATTAACTGCATCATTACTGCTCATTAGTCAAATCAGCACTCTTAAAACTAAGAATCGGAGTTGCAAGTAAGCGTAAAAGCTAAAAGAGCACGATAAAGCACCCCTCCAGCAAAAATAACACCCCTCATACCTCTGCATTCTATTTTAGTGCTAAGCACACGTAATATGGACAGTAAGTGATCTGTAACTCTCACTACCTGAGACTGAACGCACGCAATGCTGATCTTCACTGAACACTACCAGTGATGACAAGAGCTCGATAAACACAAGTAGTGAAACTTCTGTTTGCAAAACCACAAAAAATACAAAGTCACCCTTTCAAACCCTGGGAAATGTGGTTAACCCAAAGTGGGATAAGCGAAAAATGAGAAATGTACACTAAAGAAAGTGCAAGTTTCATACCAACTAAGCATGCTGTATGAACAATCTACGGGGGAAAGGGAACTGAAAGTACAAAACAACTCTGCTGGTCAGGAGTGGTCACTCATGTGTGTTCCTTTAACAGTTAAAAAAACTTCTGATTCAGGGAAGGATATTTTGGGTAGAAATTCTGCTGATTCACTTCTAGAATATGATCTTGTCAGCTAAAAATCATAACATTTCACATGTAACCCGGGTTGGGTATCACTTGCTTAATTGTGAAATAACCAGAGTCACATTTTGATATACCCTTATTTAAAAAATATTGTTACTTGCCAGTACATTTCATTAAACAAGTTAGAACTGACAACTGGTGATTGAGAAATCGCCTAGACATAAATAAGCAATAATGTAAGTCGAATTATTAGTTTAGTAACACAGTTATCTCTTTATAATCATTTTTAAGAAAAACATCGTATTCTGCAAGCACTTTCACTGCTATTGGATTGATCCGCTATATATAAAGATAACTATAAGAACAATATTAGCATCCCAGCCAAACCATAATAACATTGTTTATGTCACGCTTGCTTGCTTTTAAATAAAACATCTATTTAGATCCAAGTAGATTTTAATAAGCTGTCAAAGCTTTAGTGATTCCAAACAATACTGTTTGTAAATGTAGAAATAAGACATTTCTAAACTTAATAGTTTAGTGCAAATGGGCCAAGGTGTGTTCTCTCCATGTTACAGTATTAAATAACGATTTCCCCTTAGAGCAGGGGTTCTCAAAATGTGGTACGTGTACCACTAGTGGTACTTGAAGGGACTCCTGGTGGTACGTGAGAAATCTTAAAACTCTATATATTTATTTTTAAATACAATTTCAAATGTTTCATACATGACAGATAAATACGGAATACATCTCATATTGACACTGTTCAATTTTAATATGGTTGTACGAATTATTGTTTACTTATCTTTGGTCGATGTAACACAGGCACGTGACAGGCAGCTCAAACACAGAGCGGGAGCAGACAGACGCTTGTGCGATATAATAGTCATTTACAGAGCCCTGTTTACAGTGCACTACAGAAAAGTGTTTTGTGCCCACTATTACTGTTGACTAACTTGAAAAACATGTTCTTTAGTTTGAAAACAGCTGGTACATTTAAAAAAGTGTTTGTATTATTAGTAATACATTAGAATTGGAGGATTTGAGTGTTCATTCATATGGTTTTCTTTGGCGGCCATTAAGTGGTACTTGGTTGGAACAACTAATTTTGTATAAAGTGGTACTTGATCTGAAACGTTTGAGAACCACTGCCTTAGAGCACAGAATGAGTTAAGAAGTAATAATAATGTGAATATTAAAAAAAGATAAATGTGATAAATGGATATCCCATCAGCAAAGCCCTACATTTTGCTTAAGTTTCACCAGAAAGAAACAACACTTCTTTAACTAAGTTAATGTCATTAAGTTGGATCAAATTGGCAAATCAAATGATATATTCCAGTTCTTATTGTATATTAATACAATTTAGATAGCATTTTAATTAATGAAAAATGTATTAATTACATAATGCTTTCATATCATATGAAGAGTTTGTCCATCTTACACAACAGGTTAACGAATTCTGTACCAAAAACTTACCCCTAGTTTTACACTTTGCTATTCTCTGTCCATCTTGCTCGATGTGTTGCTAGCAGCACATCATGTGTACCCTCTCCAGTAGCCTGGATGCCATCAGAGGAACCTTCACCTATTTAAAAGCCCCTTTTGTGTCACAGCTTTCTGATCGACAAAAAAAGAAACACAGAAAGTTTTACCTCTGGTTTGATGCTGTATAGTTCTACAATTAAGGCTTTGTGAAAGCCTAAAGCAGGAGATGAATCCAGCTACAGAGCAGAATGAGAGAAGAGATGATGGGTGAGTGAGTGAGTAAGAGAGAGGGAAGGAAAAAAGAAGGGTGGAAAAGAGAGCAAGAGGACACATGCAAGGTTATTATCGGTCGTTCACATGGCTGTGAAATCCCCACAGAGGCTTGTGCTTAAGCTTTCTCTCTTTCTTGTAAGCGTGCCTCCCAAAGCACATCTTTCACACATCTTAGAATTTTCCACAGATAGTGAGCAACTCAACGGAAACACTTAAAGAAAGGTCGTATTGAAAACCACAGTGATCAAACAAGACAATCTGCAAAGCCTGGATGTGCGTTTACTGTTTATTAGACTAAGATGATCCTGAAATTAAACCAAACAGTAATATGGATCCTGATATTGCTAGAAACTTGCTACTCTTCACATGGTGAGAATAATGCCGACCATGACCGTCCCTGACATCACACCAACACTACAGCTATGCCAGGAACAGACCAAAGTCCAGGTTATGTCGGCATCTGTATAAAAAAAGTTAGGAGAATGTGCCATTAAAGAAAATACGGAAACGAATAAATAAAACGGTATCTGCAAATACCAGGATGAACACTACCCAGAATCTTTGTGTTAAAACATCCATTTCTAATATGAAGTCTGGAAAATGGATTCTGAAGGAATAGTCATGGCTCCAATAGTCATCATCATGCTTTTATAAATGACAATGGACTAGCTGTGAAGGCAAAGGAATGAACCAGTCGCTGTATCAATCTTCCTTTCTTCAATAAATGGTACAGATCTCACTTAAATGACACACCGTCAATAGAATCACATGGAACGTGAACCTAAGTAAACCAGTGGATAGCTTCTTCCAATGTCCAATGTTCTGCACAACTTATCAGAGGGCTGTTACCTTTGTTCTGTAAACCAGTATACTCTACATCTGCCAGATCAAGAGTCAGGTCATCGGTTAACAGATAGGATAGTTGGATAGTGAAAGAAGAAGAATACAAATATGTGTCTATTGAAAAATGCAGCCTGAACGTTTCGAACAATTAGAAACAGGTTAAAAGTGGGTTTTAGGAAGTGGTGTTTGCCTATTCAGTACAAACCTTCTCCACATTAGTCATGAGAATTAGGAGGAAGAAATCCTTACTATACACAGAGGGCAACTATATGAATTTTGTGAAGGGGTACAGTTTGAATGTACACCAATACATGTAATCTTATCAAATTTAAGGATATGTTATAATTGAAAGGGAAATGAGTACTTTTGCAAGTTTCGAAGGACTATGAAACACATATTTTTTTATTACCGTGAAATTTCCATTTGACGGTTTCATTCAGGCGTCACGTTTAACTATGACGTCACAACCCCTCCAAGTTCGTCAAATCCACCTGTAGCCTCGTGACTTTGGCACAGCGTTAAAATAAACGTTTCCAAAGTATATAAAACCAACTAATCATCCGAATACAAATAAATCCATGATAACGACTGCACCACCAGCGTCTCAAAAAACATTTATTCTATTCAAAATAAGTCCTTAATACATTTGTTACGTGCATTCACACACAAGACGTCTATAATCAAACGTAAACGCGATAACGTCTAAAGAATATGCGCCTATTGAGCGAGTTTGTTAACTGCGACTGTCACCTGCGGCGACTAAGATGGCAGGTGGGACATAACCATCAGTTCACCGCTAACGTTAATACACTTAAAGAATAAAAGCTTTA
Organism: Barbatula barbatula; assembly: GCF_947034865.1. Classification (NCBI taxonomy): domain Eukaryota; kingdom Metazoa; phylum Chordata; class Actinopteri; order Cypriniformes; family Nemacheilidae; genus Barbatula; species Barbatula barbatula. Next base: position 18,216,053 of record NC_136766.1, on the reverse strand, counting down.
GGTCTTGGTATGTTGTACAGATATACGCCCTCGAATAACTCCATTTCATGCGACTGACTCCACTTAGCAATATGTACTTAACCAGAATCCCTATTTTCTAAATGAAATTATTCATAAACGAAGCACAGCAAACTCGATGATAAAAACACAGCAGATTGCTGTGCAGTAACGTTAGTGAGAGGAAGCTCTCATTAGCTAGCGAACTCATCCTGTTAGCATATGCTTGTTAAAATAACATCTCAAATAAACAAACACAAAAACACACTCTTCAGCTAACATCTCATTATTTTAACTAACGTCGGGCAGACTGGTTGTATACGAGGACGTGAATGAGTTAGAACACTTTTGTTATATCTGGAGCGATGTAAGCACACAACACTGTGAGTAGGTTTACCTTCATGACAGCTACGTAAGCTAACATACACCACATTACATATATATATCCTCGTAGTACTGCAATACTCATGTAGCTCTCTACAGCGATGGTCTTAATAAAGGGAGATTTCACGACAACGGCGTTCTCGCTTTAGATACCTCGCTTTGCTGAAGATGACAAGGTGTTTTGGTCCGGCGCGGTGAAGTTACATCAGCGATGTAAAGAGGAAAAACAGCTTGGTAGGCCGTAAACACACAGAAAGAGAGTAAGGGAGCTCTAAGATGGCCACATACAATCACAAGACTGTTATTGTCCTCTGCTATCAAAATAAAAGTCTACAAAGAGAAGCAAAACTGTGACTGGGCAGTTGTCAGATAGTTTTGTACATTTTTTTTTCAATATTATTAATTCAAAATTTTATATTACAATTGAATCAAATTTCACTTTGAAAGTGAATTTATTGTGATTGAGTCCTTGCACGAGTTACATGTTTGTTTGCATGGTTATTGTGTATTTTATTTGATTTGCATTTGACCATAACATTTACAAGGTTACACAATCTCTCTCCTATTACATCTGTACAGGCTTCACGCCGCATGGGTGTGCAAAAAACACACGTGTGCACTGTATGACACCCAGGCCACGACACAACATAGAAACGTATTTTAGTAATCATGTTATTTCGAGTGTTCAATGCAAAAATATATCAACTTCATAAGCAGTAGTTGCAGCTGCAGCATAAATTATACCATACATAACTGCTACATGCTTGTACACAAATACATTAGTAGTATAGTTTTAGAGGTATTGGTGGTAAATTATATTTGACCTGTTTGATGCTGTCCATTGAAAACATGCACAATTTAAAATGGGAAGAAATCCCAGACTGATGCCATACAAGAGAAACATGACAATAATTCTAATTTCAAACATTTACAATAAAAAAACGAATGCAATTAAAGCTGCAAGCAGCATTTAGCGGGTTCGAGCACTTTTAAGGCATCTAAAGCAGCTTTGCCTTCATCAAGTAGGCCGAGGACTCTCATCCTAAAACACCCAAGTGGACGATACTCCCAACGCCTGAAAAATTATAGATACGGTCAGCAACGGTTCATAGACACTACGCATGATTACACACATGTGCACATAGAGTACACTTGAGGGGAATCATCTTTTCAGGTTCATTTGGTCACATCCATTTAAGAAATGACCCCGTCTAAATGCCTAAATGCATTGAGTTGCTGCCATGTGACTGCTGAGTAGCTATTTGGGTTTACATGCAATTAAACTGGTGTACATAATAAAGGTGTGTGTTAAGTCTAGCAAAACAGCATCTTACAACCAGCCAGACATGTTCTATATTTATAGATGTGCAAATATGGAGCAACGTTTAATGTATAGTGCATTATATGTCTAACACTGTGTTCCTGTGAGACAGGAAACATTTCCCTTGTCCGATCACCATCATATTTAACATGCTTGTTTAGTGTAATAAGATGTATGATTGTATAATGCCAAGTCAATTGGATTATTTGTTAAGGAGTAGCGAGCTTTCAGGGACACCGTTCACTTGAATATTGCCACGTTAATGAAAAAGTTGAACATGTTTTTGATAGTTATTGATCTAGAGAGTCCAGAGAATTGTACTGTGGTAGAAATTTTGAAATCGCTTGAAAAACCTAGGACAAGTTCGCAATAGCAGCTTCTTAACATCATCACAGATAACTCACAAACTGTTTGATCGACATCAATGGTTCAAGAGCCAAATTTGTTTGGAATTATGAGAGCTTTCATATGATATCGATAGTTTGTGTAAATGTCAAATGTCACGTGATACACAATTGTTAAGGCAACAAAAGATGTGGCAATTTAGCCATTTTTACTGTTATAGCGCCACCTATTGTCCAAACGCCACTGTATTTTGTAAGTCATCTCGGAGTGATGGTCTACACATATGTTCCAAGCCCCATGATGATATCTCTAATAGTGCTCGAGTTATGGGCATTTTAATGTAATAGGCTCCGCCTATTTAAAATGTTTACGCCCCTAAGCGACCGTGAAAGGAAATTTCAACTTTTTTTCGATAATTATTTACATTCACACTCCACAGAAGTCATCTGCATTGGTTTGGATGCGATCGGTCGAAAAACCAAGGACTAGTTCGCGAAAGTAGGTTTTTGACATCATCAGCGATAACTCACAAACCGTTCAATCGACAGAAGCGTGTCCTTTTTACTGTGACCCTGAACTGAGAGTCTCCAGATATGGTCCAATCCCCGTGAAGATATCTCAAACGGTTCACGAGTTATGGCCATTTTAGTCAAATATGCCACTTCCAGTTCAGACGTTTTGGCGCCCCCTAGCAACGGTGAATCTAAATTTCAACTTTTTCTTGATAATTATTTACATTCACTCTCCACAGAATTCATCAGCGTTGGTTTGCTTCCGATCGGGCAAAAATCCAGGGACTAGTTCATTTTTTTGTTGCATAAAATGCTAAATAGCGGAACAATTTGCACCCTAATTACTCAATTTAAGGGAACAGAAATCAGGAGCCTGTTTTGCAGGCTGGGTGGTGTTATTAATTAACTCCACCAGATGGCAGTATGAATGCTACACGTTTCGCCGCAACTGAGTAAATTGAAGAAGAACCCGCCCGAATTTCACGTGATTCAGTCAAACAGGACATCAAAGCAAAAATCGTATTTCTAAATATTGAGCTAATTATACATGTTTAATATTTCTGAGGCACGGACCACTGCATTTAGACATTGTCCTCGAGCTTCACAGTTCGACATGCGATTGAATTAAGTTAGATGCTTGGCTACAGCACAGAGAGACTGATGTGATAAAAACGAATCTATAGATTTATCTTTAAATCGCGTTTTAAATAATATCGCACCATGAGAAGAAGAACGCACCGTGAAGCTTTGGCACCGGTTGATCTCAGGTCAGAGCTCGTTTATTGCTTTTTGATAACTGTTCATATCACCAACATTTCCACCAAGTGCAGAATAAAATATCCAAGTTCAAATTGAACTGAAAATGAATTGATTTTCTAAAGAATAAAAATGTACAAATGTAACAAATAGGTAATGTGTCTTTAATGTGCTAAAATCCAGGACTGGGAGCGAGAAAGCAGTTTCTGCAGCAGCGATATCAAAGTTTCACACGGATCTCTGGCTGTGTTTCACTATACAGAACTGGATACTGGACTTTGGGAGACCAATAGCTATGGTACTTTTAAAGCAAGATATGGTGCATGTATTCAATTGTTAGAAATTGAATAGAGCTTGTTTTTGTCTTAATAATTAACAATTGTATGTGTTCTTTCAGATTGCCCTACCTTTAGAATGGTTTCCTCTAAATAAACCCAGTGTTGGGGATTATTTTCATATGGCCTACAATGTTATTACACCCTTTCTATTACTGAAGGTACAAGCTCTTTAACAAAACGCTAAAATATATTCTCTCTCTTTCTCTCTCACACTTGAAATTGTGTTTTATCAAACATTATTTTGGGATGTCCACCTCTAGACTTTACATCTGGAGTGTGCTTTATTTTGTGGTGAATCAAAGTTTTTTTATTTAAAAAAGTGTGTAACCCTGCTTTAGCTGATTGAGCGGAGCCCCACAGCCCTTCCTCGCTCAGCTGTTTATCTCAGCATCATCACTTTTGTCATGGGTGCCAGCATTCACCTGGTGGGAGACTCCATCAACCATCGGCTCATCCTCAGTGGATACCAGCTTCACCTTTCTGTCAGAGAGAACCCTATTATCAAGGATCTAAAGCCTGCCTCATTGGTACTTCAGGTTTTAGACATCTGAACAAATTGATATATTTAACCATGTAGTGGTTTTATGCTAAGTTTTTATGACATTTTTTTAGATTGATTCCTTTGAGCTTCTATATTACTATGACGAGCACTTAGGACATTGTATGTGGTGAGTGGTTTTAACCATATTTCAAAAATATATCTAAAATATAAATAACTGTGCTACAATGTAGTAAATTAATCAAGTCCCCCTGGGCTGTCATTATAGGTATATCCCGTTCTTTCTCATCCTCTTCCTATATTTTACTGGCTGCTTTACTCAAGTTAAAGACGTGAGGATGCCTCCGTCAGGTTGGCTTCTTCTTGGTCCCAGTTCAGTCTACTACTGGTGAGTAAATTATTTATATATTTTTTTTTCTATTTTGTGAAGTTTTCAAGACATCAGTTGTTCATATACATTAGTTTGACTTTTATGATTTAGCCAACATATATTTGCTTCTGAAATGTGACATTTCGGAACAAAACAGACCAATCAGTCTCAAAAGAAGTGGTTGGGACTTGATTCTATCCGCTTACAGTTGATTGGATCATGAAATTAAAAAATCACGTTTAAAAAAGGGTGCTGAAAAAATGAATGTATATTTATAAAATAGAGAGGGTCCATTTAGATTTAGTTTATGTAAAGTTTACAGTATGTTGTATTCTTGATCTGTACACGTTGTTTTTAGTCACTGATGTAGATGATGTATATATCAACACAATCCTTAGATGCAACATTAAATTGAAAAATTTCACATGGATCCAGACAGGAATCTGTTTTTGATGTAATGCAAACATTGAATTGTCTGTTATGTTTCAGGTATCTGATTACTGAGGGACAGATCTTTGTCTTGTATATCTTCACATTTTTTGCCATGGTTGCCACTGTGATGCGTCAGAGGCGGATGGGCTCCAGACTAGACAGCAATGGCCGTTTTCTCTTCTATAACTTCATCATTACTCTGGGATTAGTGCTGATTTGGGTCGCATATCTGTGGAATGATAAAGTCTTGCGCACAAAATATCCTGGTATCATTTATGTTCCAGAGCCTTGGTCCTTTTACACTTTACACATCAAAGGCAGCTAAAAGTGTTGGACTCAGATTGTCTACTAAAGAAATCATATCACTTTCAGTTGAGATCAGGAACTGAAAAACACTTCAAATCTATAAAAATCTTTTTTTTAATTGAATAAATAAGACAGCTTATTTACTGAATTGTTTTGCTTTTATGTACTTGTTATATTTGAATAAAATCGACAGCTATTTGTTCCCCCGAAAATACCTATGTCAGAAGTTATAAGTGTGACAACTATGAGCTGCACCTGCTGTGGCAGACAGTATAATGTGATAGGTGGAATCCTATATCAATGTTTCTATGACAACAAGGCTATCATTTACGCCAACAATGCAGTGGACTTTAGTATCAACAGGTAATCCAGAGGGAGTGACTCCGTCCCTACACAACTGAAACAACTGTGCTAGGACATGGTAAGTTTTATGTCATTCTTTTAAACAATTCATTCTCATTCACGTGGCTCAATTTTTCAACTCGAATGTTAACACCTTCTATTTACAGGCAAAATTCTTATCACAAACCCAGATTGATGGTGAGATGTATTACACTATAATGTGTTCTTTATTTACATTATAGTTCAAGTTTTTAAATCACAAATTTACAGAAATCTTGTCCTCATGCAGAGTTCAAAGAATGTTTCTCCCTTTATGACAAGAAGCGAAAGGGTAAGATTGATGCCAAAGACCTTATTATGGTCATGCGGTGCCTCGGTACAAGTCCAACGTATAGCGAAGTGGACAGACATCTGCAAGTCCATAAAATAGGTAATATTTTAAAAGACAAGCATAATACACATTACATACAATAGTGTCAAAAAACGAGTGTCCTGCCATGTATTTAAAAAAAAACATTTTCTATGTCATGTCTTCTTGTGTGCTCTTCCATACTACCGTGCATACGCCACCTGTGGCTAATAAAATTAGCACTCATGTTGTAAAAAAAATATATAAAGGGCTTTTCAGGAACTGGAATCACACATTACACCAGTCTGAAGAAAAATATCTGAATTTTCTAAGGTTAGCTAATACATCTGTATCTTCTCAACAGATAAGACAGGACAGCTAGACTTTTCTTCATTTCTAACCATGATGCACAGACAGATGCAACAGGAAGATCCTAAGACTGAAATTCTGGAGGCTATGCGCATGACAGACAAACACAAGAAGGGCTATATTTTGGCTTCTGAGCTACGTGCCAAACTCACTGGCCTGGGAGAAAAGCTCACCAATGAAGAAGGTACAAATCATCTGGATTTAGACTAATATTGTTTTCACTCTTTTCAATTGAACTGGAATTCAATTTATCCAGTTTTTTTATATGAATCTTGTTCATGTGGGCAGGGAGAACCTTTATCTAACGATGGCTTTATCTTCTGAAGAAATGTGTTGTTTAACTGTTTTTATTGTTCTGCAAAATCTTTTTTTTAGTGGATAAACTTTTTAAGGAGGCAAATGTTGGATCTGATGGACGTATTTACTATGAAGAGTTCACCAAAATGGTCACACTTCCTACAGTGGATTACTAATGAATAATCTGATGAGTGGGTTGAACCGTAATACTACAATTCAGTTATTTACTTACAAACATGATATTTTGTTTTATCTGTTCAAATAAAACGCGATTAAATGCAAATAAATCTGTTTTAGTATAATTCTTGATCTCATTGTTCACCACTAGATGGCATGATGTGATATCTGAACACATGTGGCAGGATTGATTTCCAATGTTGAGCTTAATATTTGAGAGGGGAAATCATCAAACCACAAAGCCTATTATAGTGGAAGGTTATGGATCTAGTTCTGAACACAGTTTAATGTTTGTTGTACAAAGTAATCTTTACAAACTATACAAAATAGAAACCTACTAGACTGCATTATTTCCCCAATCCAAAGCTTTCATGAACTCCTCTTCAGTGAATGACAACATCTTGGCAGCTTCAAAATGCATCTGTTAAAATATTGGCAGAATAGTAAAATGTGCATTTACTGAAGTATGTTATTGTAATTTGTGACCGATTCATTGTTAGGAGACCAATTTCTCACCTTCTGTCTTTTCAAAATATCTATCAGCTTAAGTTGTTTCTGAAATGCTGTGATGAGCTCAGCCTTTTGTCTTTCTAGTTTTCTGTTCTCCGCTTGTAAGTTTTCAATCTTTTGGTGCTCCTGACTGGTTGAATCCTTGCATATGGTAAAAAAATACAATACAAAGCGTTACCAATAAAAGCATTTTTTGTTTAGGAGTCTAAACATTTGTAAATATTCTTCAAGGTTTATTTAAGCTCACATTACCTTACTGCTCTGTTTGAGTTTGTGAAGTTGAGCTTTGGTCTTCTCAACTTCTTCTAGAGCTCTATTCAACCGAACCTCTGTTGCGCTGTGGGTACCGGCTGCCTGCTTATGGGCCCTATTCTTGCTTTCCAACTCCTAAAGTATACAGACACAGGCATTTATGTCCTCAGGAAAGTACGCTATGCCAGGATCATTGTTATATGTGTATGTAAGGATCATTGTTAAATGTGTGTCATAGTACAGTGTTACATGTCAAAAATGAAGTGTGCGGTAACATGACAGGGAATGTGTTTGCTACGTGATGTCAGATATTAAACATTTGATTTATTTTACTGTAATGATAGTCTCTATCTTTATTCAGTGGTCATGTCTATGCCATGAGGCGAAGGGGCGATCTTTGAGTTCCAAAGATATCTGTCCCAGAATCCTAAATTCAGTATGCTCTGCACTCTGAGCAGCTGTGGCGTAGTCTCACTTTACACACGGAAGACTAATCAGGTTTAATTTCACAGCTTTGGATCCTGGCACAGCTCTAATTCACAGGAATTGTGGAATAGGAAAAGAGTTGAGAAAAATTTAGTTTGAGTGTTTGTGTTATTATGACATGTTCTGTAATGAAGTTCACATGAAAAGAATTTTGAATAATATTTCACAAACAACTCGACTACCTTCTGTAGCGAGACCACTTGCTGTTGCAGACCCTCACACTTCCTGTTGGATTCTTCGGCTAAAGCTTTTTGTTTCTCAATCTGAGTCTGCTGTACATTTGTGATCTTCTGTAGTCTTGTCCGTTCCTCTTCCACCTCCTTCAGTTTGCTGCTTAAAGTACTATTTTCATCATCCTTTGGGACAAACAGTAAAGGATTTTGACATTTGATTGGAAATATTAACCAACCTTGAACACATCTCAAATTACCTTCTTGTTGCATTCATGTGAGAGTCTGTTTAATTCCTCCTGCATTACTCGCAGTTTAGCCTTCAAAAATCGTATCTGAGCATCTGGAAACATTAAAATATTTGTAATAAAATAATTATGTTACATTGATAGCATGGCTCATTATGTATAATCCATAACGTGTATTAGCACAATCATTATTGTTTTGGTTCACCTGCACTCATCTCGTCTCCAGCACTCGGCATGATGTCATCCTGGAAAGCTTCCTCGGTAACATCATCACCAACTTTGTGCTCAATTATGCGGATTGTCTTAGCGAGTGAGAAATCCCCCAAGTCATCAGGAACAGCAACATCATCAACTAAAGTTTGCGGTCCTCTTCTATATTAAGACAACGCTGTTATTACTGACAAGAGTTAATGCTAACTGCCATTTTTTAATATACTTCTACTTTACATAGAGCTTTTAATATACAGTATATTCAGGAAAGCTGAAGATATCATTGAGAACACACTTACTGTAAACTATTTTTGCCTCCTGCAGAGCCCGGCTTGTTTGGCTTTGCTGAGCTCTTGTTCCTTATTGCCTACATAAAACATAAATGACATTGTTGTCACCAATGGGTTCTTATATATAATCCACATTTTCACTGATTTGAACGTATCTTGTTTTACCTTTGTGGTGGGCTGTTTACTAGCGAGTTCCTTTTTAAGATCTGCCTTCCTTATAAGACAAACAGAATGTTATGTTGCCAGACAGCACATGATGTTGCTTCATATACTCAATGGACAATAAATGCTGTGTCATTCAGTATGCGAATAATACCCTGCAATCTCAAAATCACTGTCAATATCAAAAGAGATGTGGGTGTACACTGGCTTTGAAAGCACTTCATTTTGTTCCCTCTGAAAAATGTATAGAAAACAAATATTATTTGGGCCTGCTGCATCATACATATGACATTCCATTAAATTTGCTTAATATGCATCCTACCATAACTTTCTCAACTTGCTGAACAAGATCTGCTGTTTTTGCCTGTAGCTCTGCATTTAGACGTCTAAGGGGTAACAGAGTTGCAAGAGATTAGGTAGGATTGTATGCAATAAACAAGAGTAAATAAAGATTTTGCTTTCTGATTTTCCATAATTATTTTAAGCACAGTCACTTGACATAAGATAAAAGTTAAATACTAAGCAAAACAAATGAGCACAAAAGTTATAAATTCATGAATACCTGTATTCTTCTTCCTTGGCTAAGAGGTCCATTTGTAGAGGTTTCTTTGAAGGGGCAGATGATGCCCTGTTCTGAGATCCAGGTCTGGCAGGCCTTTCCGAGCAGGACATTTGGGTTTTTTTCAGCTAGAAAAAGGTTTTTCAAGTATTCAAGTCATGACTCTTATCATTTATTTTTCCTTTTGTTGTCTTGATATATTGCTATGCTAAGAAACAAACACTCATTTGCTATTCTTGAACTTTAACAATATAAAACCACCTAAATGAAAAGCTAATTTACCAAGCTAAGTACTCTTTTTGTGAAAACTGCATTTTTACGGCATTGAATGAAAGAATTAAACAGTTTTCCATAAAACTTACAGTACTCAGCGCAGGTCCGGGTGTGCTGTCAGCCATGTTTTTGAGTCGAGAGACGCCGTTGCTAAGCAACAGTTGCGCTACCCACCTTTTGAGTCCACCCGCTTTTGCAACCTCTATGTTTTCCTTTTTACTTACCTATTTATTTCCTAAGTATTTCTTAAATCCAGAAATGTATCTAGTTCTTAAATGCCAAATGGAAGGATGTTTCACATTGCGCATGATGATCACTTTATTTCTTTTGTCCGGAAGGTTACAGCCTAAATCTAAGGAAATGGCACATCTTAGCCAGTTCTGAGTGGCGTTTTAATGTCGTTTTTGTTCTTTTTAACACTTACTTATCATGAAAGAAATGATAAATTAAATAAATAAAGCAGCAAATTTCAGACCACGAGTCGCCAGTCTATTTTATCTTTCAAAACGTAGCTAGAATAGCATTTAAGAAATTAGCACATTAGAAATAAGAACCTCAAACTACTTTAATAACAGATAAAACTGTACAACTAACTATACCAATGGCAATAAATAGGACGAAACGAAGCATTTTGACTGAAAAATGCCTAAATGATTCCAAAAATAAACTCAATGTGGGCTTTCCCTGATCACGCATGGCGCATGCGCGGTCTCAGCAGCTTTCCCAGTGGTCGCGGTGAGCTAGGTGGTGTCTGAACCTGCTACTCTGCAGCTCGAACTGTTTCTTGTGCCCGCCCCGTGAGTGTGTGTTTGCTGATGATGCACATGCAGGGAATAGTGAGCTGCGCTGCGAACACCGAACCATGACTTACCATCGTTATCTATTAGCACCGAGTGCGATTTGTCCGTGAAGTTAACAGACCATGATCGTGATGCGCTATTTTCGGGGGAAAGCTGAATTCTCGAGGTTCAGGCTAAGGCCTACTTGTTAGATCTCTATCTTTATCTCTTCTGAGTTGCATCGTGATGGCTGATGATCAGCAGCAGTCTTTACAGCACCAACAGCCTGGCGCTGGACTAGGATCGTTGCCTTCTCTGGTTCAAGGATTCCAGGGGGCAGAAGCGAATGCATTGCAGCTGAAAATAAAAAACTCAATCTGGTAAGTACTGTCGGCAATACTGCCCAATAAGTAGGCGTGTGGGGGTTAATGGGAACGAAGACTCGCCCTCTTAATTAGCTCGTTCAGTGTTTCTGCTCTGAACACCCCCTCGCTTCTGTTTGATTCGTGTGTAGGCTATTTATGTGTATTTCACTGACATCACTATTTCTATTCTCATTATGAGACATCTTCGATTGATGGCTCGTTTATATGCAGTACACTGTAATTTAGGCGATGTAAAAAGAGCAGATTATAACGTTGCATAAATACAAAACAACAAAAGCTGGCTCGTAAATGCAGTGTTGGCTGACTGTGTACTTCTTATAGATCGGCCGCGGGCTACAGTTTTGTTTTCTTGAGAATGTGATGACACTTGGGTGTCTGGACGACAGATCGCTGTAGACCACGCGCTCTCAACAGATTAGCGAGCTAACAGGTTCAGTAGCGCGAGGGATGGTAAACAACTCGCGTTCGGCAGCCGCGTGCATTTAAAAGACCAGAGAGTCCGTTCTGCAATACCACATCCAGTACATCTTTTCTGCTGTATTTCGTTTATTACACTCTGTGATAAATTGACGGTCCATCCATTAAGTACTGTTGTATCGAATGCATATGATACACAGCTACGGCTTAATTGTTTATTATGAAGCAGCGCATGCGTCTCACGTGCATTTGAAAATACAAACAATCTGTACGGAAAAGATCATATACAATCATTCATAAACGATACTACACGAGTTTATATAGAATGGGACGTTGTTGCTGCATGTTTCTTGTAGGCGGCTGAGAGAAAAACGCTGACATGGTTATTTTGCAGCCTCCATCCCCCTCACCACCACCCTTGTTGTTTTTGCAAGTAGAGACATGCTCTCAACGCCGTGCGTCTGCAGCGGCGGCAAAACTGTACGTCCACGTGCAGTTAGATTTGCTTGAATTATTACATTTAAATGGCAGGGATACCCAGCACTACATCCATTCGTTTAAAAAGCTGACCTTTCTGAATAAAAACGTTAAAACATTTCCGATGGAAATAGGAATTTCGAATGAAAATAATAGTGGGCGTGGCTTGTATTTTTCGACGTGTAAAAGCAGCTGTTGCATTTTGCTGTGGAACTGACAGCAGACAGACATTGTAAGGGGAGGAGTTAGCGAAGGCTCCACCCAAGCCGTCTAACATTGTCAGTAGGGGGATGAAACGCAGTTTCAGATTTTAATTGAAGATTAAGAGGCCACACAAATTTTAAAAACAGAATGACATTCCTACGCTATTTACAATAAACGCAGAAATATTTAATGGAAAGATTTTTTATTTCACTGCGACTTTAAACTTTGGTGAGAAACCTCTGTGAAACATTTTACATTTAGCAGACGCTTTTATCCAAAGCGACTTATAGAGAGTTCAGGGCGCAATAAAGCGATTATGTCATACAGGAGCAATAATACAATAGGTGCTAATACCAAGTTACTAATTTCAACAAAAGGTAGAACAATACCTATTGAGAGAATGAGAGATTTTTTTTAAACGGGTCTACCAGTTTGTCCAGAATGCAGTTGGGTAGAAATGCACCTATTTATCCTATTTTCTCTTTAGAATTGGTTGATGCCTGCTGTATGTTCTAATTTATAACCATTTAGTAAGTAAATAAACATTCACTTCACTTGTGCGTCATTTGCACTCAGATTATGATGGTTAGTGCTTCCTGGGCTTTACTCAGACCAGAGCTTTAAAGGTTAGCCCTGTTCGTATGATAGCTGATACCCCTTGTTGTACTGGATGGCACATGTTGTGGAAAAGAACAGGGTATTTGTCGCTGGTTCTGGCAAGCCTTGTGGAAATAAGATTGTGAACATTGATTGGCTGGTACGTGTTTCAATAATGGGAATGTCTTGTAATTTGTATGTTGATTATTAGTTACCATTAGAGATTATTAGCATTTTACTATCCTTTTGAAAGTCAGTGATTTGTCTACACATATTTCTTGACACATTTTCCAACAGGCCAGCAGAGGGAATTGTTTCGATATGAGGTGGCTTATTATTCTGTTTCTGTTGGAATTTAGTTCTTGGGTATTGTGGACACTGTGTGGTCTTTTGGTTTACACCTAATCTTTCAATTTTACAACATGATTTAATTCCACCCAGAATTCATTTAGGGACTGCCTCTTCTGTTTCTATCGGTGTGCACATGCATGCTGATCTGTGAATGTTTGTTTATCTACATTTGAAGGGAAATGGAATAATGAGGAGGAGGGAAGGAAATTCAAAAACAATGGTGATAATCACCTTCAAAGCAAATTGAAAATGAGCCATGGCACCCCTGGCACAAAGCCCAGCTGTTTTCACCAACGTCCAGTCGCTGGAAACTGCTCACAACTGCTGCCTTGGCACTGCCTTTGAGAGAGATAGACAGAGTTGCGACAAGGAAGTTCAGAATTTTTGCGTGTTGTTTATGGAGCCTTCAGATAGATTTTTCTTTTGATAGTGTATTTCATTATTTACATATTCATGACATTCGTCACAAGCGTTCTGATTATCCGCAGCCCAATGCTTTACTTGTAACTTCTGGGAACTATTGAGAGTCTCCATGAACTGCCATTGCTGTGATAAAACTGTTCCATTGGAATCAGCAGAGTTGACCTCTCTAGCTCTCTCTCTCGCTCTCTCTCGGCACTGGTAGACGATTTAAACAATAGAAGGATCTGTGTCGGTAGTTTTGCTACATAAACATTGTTTTAGGCCTGCAATGTGCAATTATTCTCAACAAAGTAATTATTTTTAATTAAAACACATTCTGTGGACTAGTTATGTAGTGAACAGCTGAAGCATCTTTCTGTTCTTTACCAGGAAGCTCTTAGTTTATGCACAAATTCAAATTTTTGTCTAATACTTATTTTTCTAGTGCGTCACTAGTAAAGTTTCTAAGAATTTAATGAAATGTTATGGCCATTAAGAAATTGTGTAGTAACCTAAAAAGTTGCGAGGTTGTGGAACTAAAGTACGAGCACACAATACATCATTGCATTATCACTGCATAACTGTTGATTCACCATAAGTTTGTAATGTTTACCTTATGCACGTTTGTGCCAATTGCCAACAAAACACCGTTCCACTTACCGTGTGAGGTTCATGTCCGGAATCTGCTCCATCTATCAGTTTCAAACAACCGCTGTACGCTTTCTTTGCACATAGCACTGGTGCTACAGACGTTTAAAGAGTAAGTAATATTTGATCATGAATATAAATTTCATGCAGTGGGTTATATTGCAGTGTTTGAAAGTAAGCAGTCTGCCAAGTTGTAAGTTTGAAAGTAAATGAATAACAAAGTTATTGGCTTGTTAAAAAGGGAGTCGACTCCGAATCACGTAAACCAGACGTGACCTAGTCCGAGTCTCTAACCGCCGCGTATCTACGTCACTAGAAATAGTCCCCGCCTACGTGTTGCCGCAAAAATTTCACTCTCCACCCGCTCGTTCGTGATTCGTGTGCATCATATAACACTAACGTTAACATGTACTGTTATTTCTGAGGTATTACAGTTTGTTTATCTAGCTATGAACTGGTTAATTTAAGTGTTCTTTCAAAGTATTATTTTAAGAACTGAGTGGAGTACTATCTGTAGTGTAATACCATCCATGCCATGACAACTAGTCCAAGTATAATAATGTTAAAAGAGAAGTATTAAGGTCATTTTTGCACCTATAGATATATGAAACTAAAATATTTTTTTATAATGTATATATATCAATACACTGTAATCTATACATTGTATACATAATATCCATGTTGATAGCGTTCCATTTGCGACACATGATGAACGCTTTTGACCAATCACAGATTCCCGAAATGATGAAGGCACAAGTTTGGTCAGATGGTGTAGTCACACCAGCATCAGCACTGGTTGAAACTGTATAAAATACCCAAGACATTCTGTAGAGTTAATTAGTTGTAACGTTTCAAAACTGATTTAGCTTCATACACTGAATTACAGTAACTATCTGAGAGAACTATTGCTAAAAATAGAACAGAGACTTAAGACTTGACATGGACCTCCGAGACTTGTGAACATGTCTGTTATAGTGTATATTACAGTTTAAAAATTTACTACAAGTAAATCATATTTTTCATCTGGTTCAAATTAAGTGGTCTTTTGTTTTGGCCGATTGTCGCGAAGACGCTTCAGTGTTGAGGCAGCTTCACTCATACAGAGCGTTCCAAACGGAATATATCGAGAAGGGGACACCACACAAAACATCGCTCCAAATACAGAGAAAATGACATCTCATTGTTCAATATCGATTCTCAAAAACCTTGAATAGATTTTTTATTTCATATTTTCGCAAACCCCCTTTTCCAGTTACCACAGGGTGCATATGGTTCATTCATTACTTAATTAACATGGCGGATGCGGGTGTGTCATTGAATTTAACATCACCTGCACATAGAAGGCAGCGGTTCATATGATTGCAGCCTCCCTTTACAGCTAATTCAGTGAAATTTAGTTTGTTATACTGTATCTTAAATGTAAAATGACTGATTCTGTTTTGAATTTACTTAAATGTGTTGAAAGTTGAATATAGGCTCTTCGTTTCATTTCTTTTATTTACCATTGTAATGTGATATTTACAGATTTAAGAAATATATTAGAAATATCTATAGGATTTGTAATAAATCTATAATCATTTACTCGAATCGAGAATCGAATAGCAACACCCTAGTTTTTATTCCTCCTTTTTCCAAGTGAATTTTAAACCGACACATTCAGAGATACAATTACGTTTTTTCCTCTAGAGTTTACACATTAAGAGCTTCATTCTTCCAAGGGAGTAGGGCATAGGGATGATCACTTCGAATGGAATGCAGGGCATGCCGTAAAATAAACTTAGAACAACTCTGTGGATTAAATTAATGTGTTAATGTCCTCGTATATGGAGATACAGACAAATCCATTTTACACACGAACAAGCACAACGACAAACGCAGTTCACACAAACAGGCGGCTCTGTCTAAGGTTTGTTCAAATCTTTATCGCATGTGTGCTACACTATAAAATGTATTCTTAGCACAGAGCGATTTTTTTCATTGCATGTTCGACTTACATGTCATATATATATATAAATATATATGACTGCCCTGAAAACGATCTTTCAAATCCAGCGTTATATATCCACCCTTTATTTAACATTTCTCACCGAAATGCAGTGAACAAACAGACACAGATGAACAATGCACATTGATGGGTGTGCTCTTTCTCTCGCTCTAGCTGATTGATGTTGGTGCATGCTCTGTATTAATGGTGGACGGGAAACTACTTAAGTATAAATAAATTAATGAATTAATTTGCTACTCAAACACAGTAGGTGACGTCACATGCAAACAACCTATCCTGCATTGAGAAGAACCGCCTACCTTATTAAGATACGGACACAGAAATACAGAAATAAATAAATGTTGAAATACAAAAATAAATGTAGTTGTACAAAAATGGTACAACGTTAATATTTTTGACCGATTTATTATTTACGCATTTATGTATTCATTTATCTTTCGATTTCATTATTTATACATTTCTGAATGTATTTATCCATTTTGTTTTTGCCTAAAGAAGTCAGAATGCACGAAACACTGTTGAACCATAATTGGATTATAAAATGTTAAATATTTATATGTATATAAGGTCAAGTAAAACAACTTCAGTATTAAGTTATTTCACTGGTTGTGTAAATCGAAAGATGCATACATTTTCAATTGACATTTGAATATAGATTAAAGAAGCTTTCCCCCATCAACTCTATGGGCCAGATTTACTAAACAGGGCAAAATAACGTGTGAATAAAATTTCATGGGATGGGTCAATTTCTTTATGAATGGCCGGGCAAGTCACTGTAGCTCACAGTACACATACTTTTTGTAGTTATTAGCGTGTTCTGTACAGTAATGAAAACAGGTTGCACCACAACAAAATGTGCACCTGCACAAATAATCCCAAATATATTTTGAGATCGCACAGGTTAAAAATAGGGAGAATATACAACTAAAATAGTCGCAATTTTGAGCCCAGCTCTCCATCATGCCAATTGCATGAGGATATTGTGTTCTCGCGAGACCAATCGTATCCCTAATCCCTTAAACCCTGTGCTAATTTGCGCTGCTCTTGGTAGATTGTGCTGGTCATTATTATGGGGTATGGCGAGATCAGGGTTTAAGCTCTTTTATGGCATTAAATAAAATACCAGAACAATGACGAAGTCATGTAACTCTCCTCCCATAAAGTTTGCATCTGAAGGAAACTCCAACACATGCATATACGCAATAAGGTCCATACCTTTTCAGCACTAGTGTCTTTTGTAAATACTGACAGTAGTTTTTTAGGCCACAATATTCACAGGAGTTCAGCCATAGAGACGGTCCTCACTGCAGAACATGACATCCAGGGTGCGTGGTTGGATCCAGATCCGACTCCTCCCACTTTATACTTAGCCTGAATTTGGAGAGTTGCAACCTGTGGTTGCGGACGTTTGCTCTAATCAATGTAATCATTGTTTAGTGTACACTTGTAAGTAATGATCACAGTTAAATATGTTAACCCAAAGCCTAACCCTAAATCTAACCCCCCCCTTCGTCTTCGTGTGAATGAGACCTTAGGTTACCTCTCTCACAGCAGAGTCAGACAGACACTGACGGGAGCAGTTGGATTGAAGCCTGGTGTGCTCAGTTTTCTGCTAATAGCATCACTTTAACTGCTAATAGTTTAGGCATGCTGCCTATTATACTGATTTGTATGTCAAATCACTGCACGTTTATAATGTAACATAAACAAAGAGAAAGACCGGGAGAGATAGTTCAGCAGTTTCAGTGGAGCTATTCATATGTCTGTGATGAGAGAGAGAGTTAGTATGTGTGTTCGTACAGTTACTGATAGAGCGACACAATCTCTCACACACACACACCGTGACGCACAACTATCAAACATCTAGGTTATGCTAACTAGCAATAGCGTTAGTCTCAGTTGTGATGTCTGGCTGTTCTCAGTCAGTACTGCTTATGTGGATTTATCTATAATCTAAGCACACAATCTCCCTCTGCTCAGAATGACCCTACTGTAGGGCAAAAGATGGAGACAGCCGCCATTATCCCTTCCTAACTGTGACATAGTGACCTCTCTCTCTCTGTCTGTCTGTCTGTCTCAGGCAGTTGTTTATGTTCCTGTTATGATCCGAGCACATGCGGCCAGCTGGAGGAGGGGTTTTAAGGGGGAGGGGCAGTGACCAACAGAAAGCATAAAAGTCTTTCTTAAATCAGGAAGAACATTAACTCCGTTTGCTCAAGATGTCACTTGTCTTTCTTGTTGAAGCAACTCTTCTTAAGAATGACAGTTCACCCAAAAAGGAAAATTCTGTCATCATTTGCTCACCCTCTTGTCATTTCAAACCTTTATGACTTTCTTGCCTCTGCAGAACATGGAAGAAGGTATTTTGAAGAAACTTGGTAACCGAATAGCACTGGGCTGGCCCTCATTCACTTCTTTTGAATGGACACAAAACCAGTGCAAGTGAATGGGGGCCGGTTAACAACATTCTTCAAAGTATCTTCTTTTTTGTTCTGTGGAAGAAAGAAAGCCATGCAGGTTTGAAATGACAAGAGGGTGAGTGAGTTTCATTTAGATTATCACTTTTTACTTATCAATCTTATGTTGTTAAAAACCTGTATTTATCATTCTTCTTTGGAAGATGCTTCGGTGGATTTGTGTCATTACAGTGCAAGTCAGTGGGGGCCAGTGTTGTTCGGCATCATTCTTCAAAATATCTTATTTTGTGTTAAAGGTCCAGTCAGTAATATCTAGCGGCAAGGTTGCGAATTTCAACCAACTGCTCACTATAATTTCAAAATCTAAGCGTATGTAATCAAATGTAATCATCCATGCTTGGCGATTCATATTCGTGAGGTGCAGAACTTATATTGAATAAGATCGTTGTGTGGGCGGAGCTGTCAGCTGCGACGGCGCAGAAATAGAAACCGTTTCAAATAAAAATGGCCCTTGCTCGTCGCGCAGCCCTGTCGTTGCTGGTTAGGACAAAACCTCTGATTAACATGGAAAAGATTCCTTTTATCCCATTTCCCAGCATCGCATGGCATTTGGTTAGGATGGTTTTTATTTCTGCGACGTCTCGGCTGACAGCTCCGCCCACACAATCTCATTCGATGTAAGCCCTGGCCTGGACCTCGTGAATATTAATCGCCAAACATGGATGATGACAGGCTATACACATTTGATTACATCCATTTAGATTCTGAAATTCTAGCATAGCGTCTGGTGAGGCATCACTGAAGACATGAGAACAGGACGCATCTCTCTGCATGTGCACTCTTCAGCTGGACATACAAAAACTGTTCTGATTTGCTGTGTTTTGCGATTGATTGTCGTGTCCCGCCCCTTTTTCGTGTTGGTATGAACAAACAAATTGCTAATCGCAGGAATCACATCGCATTTGGTTAGGATGCGGTGTAAGGCCGAGACTACATGCAAGGGGACCCATGGTGTACGTAGATAGAAATTGCTCTTTTTTTAAGGTAATGAAAACATAACACTTTATTTAAAGTCTCCTCTGAAGACATAGCTATGAATATTATATTGCATTTCTATCAATAGATCATCCCAAAAATTGCACACTGGACCTTTAAAAAAGTCATGAAAAGTAATTTTTGGGTAAACTAAGACAGATAATATCCAGTTGTGGTAGAAAGGATACAGTCTTTCATTTTAGTATTTTACAGTAAAATCTGTACTTTTGACATGCCTAATATTACACGAAAATTATTTTGCTGGGCCTTGCAGAATATAGACTGACAAGTTTCCAACTTTTTCCTTTATGATCAGATCATTTGATCAGCTCATTAAAGATGATTGCCTCTAATGAAATGTGTTGTTTGGACTCCTCTGTCAGTTGGATGAGGTCTAGCTGTGATTTGCTTTACTTTTGTCCTCTTTTAATATCCACTTTATCTTTGTGATGGGTGAAGACTGTGCCAACAGTGTTCAACATTGGCATTGGTGATAACCTGTTTAGCACATTAAGTCTCAATCCGTAGTTTGCTCCAAACAGCGTAATGAAGTCATGTTGTTTCCACAGGGTGTGACATACGCAGGAAATCCTGTTTTTTACTGGCTGTCCATGAGAATTGGGGTGAGATCCTTTACCTGTCTCAAGACTACCTAGAGACAGCTTAATGAGAGCTACTGTACCTGGCTTAAAGCCACATGAGAAGAATCCTGCCTAGTAACACTTCATTAGTTCCGTGACCTCTCATAGAGTCAGTCAGTGTACAATCGTAATACTAGCTCTCCAAGAACACACAAGATTTTATATTGGATTTAGAGCAAACACTGTGTGATTGGTCGTCCTGTAATCACAAGCCATTGGATGTTGTGTATCATGGGCAAATTGAAGATCAGTGTGGGTGGCCTGGGGCCAATGCAAGAGAGATTTGGCTGTGCTGTTCTGCCATTACATCTTGCATTCTTTAGTCTAATAACTTAATCACCATGGAATCAAACAGGAAATTTGTGTTTTACACGGTGTTGCAGAGATTATTATAAATGATTTATCTGTGCAATATTATTTTTTTATTCATTCTCACTTGCAATCTTTAGTCAAAAACATTAATCGGAATGTTAGTCGGAAAATAAGTTAATCGCAACTTCCATTTCACGCTGACTACGTTTTACATCTTGCCTTGTTCGAACAGATGTTTTTTATATTAAATTAGTCTTTAAGTTCAAGAAACAACTGAAAACGCACCTGATGCAGTTTATTTTATATCACCCTGGGGCCAGCATGTGAAGGCTCTTAAAAAGACTGGTTTACCAAATCTGTAACTAAGTTTGTAGCTGTTTTATGATTTAGAAGATCATTGTATTTTTTGCTGTTGTCTGTAACTAGCGGAGAACTTCTGGTAAATGTAAGAGGTGTTTTTTCCCCTCATAATTACGGCATAATCCATTTTACTACATTATTGAAAGAACCTGGAGTGAAAATGAAACCATCTGGTTTCAGTGTAGTTCTGAAAAAGAACCGGTTCATAATCAGCAAACCCATGTCGGGAAAATTCTGTATTAGTTTTGTATTTTTTTTTACATCAACCTTATAAAAGGATAATCAACGACTCCAAATGAACCCGATGTCTTTTAACAGTTCAAATTATTCTACAGTAATCACAAAGAAAGCATGTTTACATTTCCCTGGGCTTCAATTTGACCTTCTCTATCGTTCTATACCTGTATTTGGACCCCAAGCTGGTTAATACAAGTATCCAGTGGTCAAAACATTTTGATTGGTGGAAATATTTATAGATCATCTGCGTAATGGAACATAAATGAAAGATACCTTTTTTGCATGACCACATGCATTCCTGAGGATATATTGGTCTTAGCTACACAGGGCTTGTGGGTTAGACGATGGAAAGATTTTTTGAATGCCACTGATTTATTAATAAAGGCTGCTTTATGAATGTTTCTCAAGTTACCCTTGTGTCACACTGACAACCATTTTCTCTTTTGTTTTGCAGCAAAACTGTACAATCAAAACTGGACTGCATTTTGGTGAGTATTGTGTATGAATTAAAAAAATGTACACAGTATTGTGTATGTATGAAAAATTTGAAGTTGAAATGCAACCAGATTGTATTATTTGTTAGACGATTTGATTTGAGGCCTCTACTTTGGCCAACAAGTGATGGACAGAGAGGTGTGTTTTTCAAATCTGTCAACTGGGAATGGCACACTGCTTCTGCTATCACAGAAATGTCCTCTCTTGTGGGCAGACATTGCATAGACTCTTCTGTGCAGGAGGCCAAAATTAACCCTTGCTAAATGCAGTCAAAATGTATTTCAGCCAGTTGGTGTTCATTTCTTTATATCGTCTGCAACAACGTATGGTTTATATTACAGTGTAATTTGTTGTCCAGACCATTTTTTAAATCTGATGTAAGCAATATCGGCAAATCAAATCAGAGATCCAAACACTCAAAGGATCATTGTGTTTAAGGGAAGCTAGACAGTCGATATTGTTTAAGCCTTCAAATCATATGCACACTTAAAGCGAGGCATCGTGTTCCTAGCTCTATATTACTTAGTGTTTTCACGTCATTTGCACAAACAAAAACATTTTGTGACCGTGTCTTCGCGCATCCTGTCAAACCATGCGTGTTCATAAGTTCTTTGTGCGAATAACCAGTTTGAGCAAAACATTTTTAGCTTTTACGGAAGACAAGGCCAATGTTGCACATTCTCTGCAATCGCTTCACCCATTTAGCGTAATTTGTGCCGCCTGCCATCTATTTGTGTCTTTGCATTGACTTTGTATTAGGGCTGTCAATAGATTAAATACTTATTATTGCGCATCAGTTTCATGTGATCGAACACGTATAGTGAAATTAAACATATACTATTTATTTTACATACTCTAGATATTTTGTTAAAATTAACTAACTAATCACAAACAGCATTTATGTTTCTAAATATACTTTTAGATTCTAATAATTTCACATTTTATCTCCAAATTAATGTAGAAACAACACCATTATTTAACAGTTAACAGTCTTTCTGTGTCACATTTAGCAGTTAAGACTGTAAAGAGTTTAAAAACTTAATTAAATTTCTGTATATTTCATACCTGTTATTAATAGTGAATAAATCTAAAGCTTTTGAGACCATTATTTTGTTTGATTTAATTTGTCATTAAGATGTGACCAATAAAAGAGCCCAGTTTCAGCAAATGCCTCTCAAAAAATATCTGTGCACGGCCCTGCTGGACCTGTCAATACAATGTTGCCTAAATAGTTCAAATGCCTTTATATGAGTAAGAGGGTGATCATATAATGTAATGCTAGACAATGTTGACAGAAAAAAACAGATGTTGTGTCAATGGCAATAAATATTTTTAATGCATTAATCTAAAAGAATTAGTTGCATGCGTTGACGTTGACAGCTTTGTATGTAATCTACTGATGCAAATAATTCAATTCACCGTGCACACACCTTTAGGGCCTAAAAGAAGAAACAAATGTACCAAAACAAAATATTATATTTTGTACCAACTTTCTTCAAAATACCATCTTTTGTTTTCTGCAGAAGAAAGTCAGTCATAAAGGTTTGAAATGGGTTAAATGATGACAGAATTAACATTTTTGGGTGAACTTTTAAAGATTTGGATTAACCCAAAAAGGCGGTACCCCATGTTTTTCGATATGCATCGTTAATCTAGAATTGCGTAATTTTTCAGGTCATTATTTTCATCATGTTTATGTTGTTTTAAACCCACTTTCTTTACACACAAGTTTTTTTAAAAAGACAATCAGACATTTCTAAAACATTCGTAAACGTTCGATAACTGCCTATTTAAAGTGAATAATATAACATTATACAATATAACATATAAAAATGTGCCTGATTTAAGGTGCCAATGTTTGTAGTTTGTGTTGTTCTCAAATGTAAAATATTAAAATTGTAAACACTTTGCTGTGCTGAAGAAGTTAATAGTTGGGGTTCACGTGTGATGATTCAGAGGAGGTTCACATGAGGTGAAGTTCCACCGCTGCAGTTATTTAATGTGTGTGTGTGTGTGTGTGTGTGTGTGTGTGTGTGTGTGTGTGTGTGTGTGTGTGTGTGTGTGTGTGTGTGTGTGTGTGTGTGTGTGTGTGTGTGTGTGAAGTGATGTGTAGGGAAGGGAAAGTGACAGCGGTCTGTTAATGGACCCTCACACAAAATACGAGATTTTAGCCGGTGTGCTGTGTCCTCCTCACCTCCTCTCTCTCTGCATGCCTCCTTTGACCTCTGCATGATGTTGCCAACTCTCACAGAGTCTTGCATCAGACTCATCTCATGAAACTATAATACCATGACATATCCCACAAAGCACAGCAGTTTAACCCCTATCGTCACACATTTACATAATGCTGACAATACCATTCTAGAATTTCTATTTTATAAATATTCTGAAATAAATAAGATATTTTGTGTTGTTCAGCCATACATTTCCAACCTTTCCTTTTGACAGATCAGGATTAAGATTTAAAGACCACGTTACCTGGATGTCCTAAATTATTTCAGTGCGTAACAAAGCTTTCCTTCAATGTTAAATTCTGCAATTTTTTAATCAAAAAAGTCCATGAGAAATAAAGATATTGTCTCCCAAAATTAGGAGTCGACTCGAAAGTCGAAACACGAACACTCTGACCTGCTCACAAACACTTCTGAAAATCATGTAGTTGTTTTTACTTCCACCTCCAAAGGATGATGATGATGATGATGATGATGATGTTAAGAACTTTTTCTCCAATCTTGGCAAATTCAGTGTGGGATTTGCTGAACGCTTGTCCAAGAAAGATAGGTTAGCATGACTTCTTTTGGACCAATAAACATCACTAAATCACATGTACGTGTCATTATTCAGACGTGTAAGGAACAGTATATCTTCTATTGATATTTTCTGTCTGACAGTAGCTATTACTGTCCAACTGAAATAGTTCTGATAATCAGGTGTTAGCCGACTATTGTCTTGAAATATGTAGTTTAATGTAGAGTGTCTGTTGTTTTTATTACTTGGATTCATGATAAAGGATGTGTACAGCTTTCGTTGATGTCCTGTAATGTGTCATAAGTCAGTCACGCGAGGATTGCGGTTTATGCATTAACGTGGCTTTACGGTGCAGTTTTGACTCTTTAGCTGTGGGTCCTTTCGCTTGCAAACGTAAGTGTCATTGTCTCTATAACACAAATCGATGCCATTTTTGTAACCTTAGTATCTCTGTGTACTAATAATCTTTGTGTAAATGGATAACCAAGAGCTGAAATGTAGTTTTGTGTCTATGCGGATCACAGTGGGCTTGTGGAAGTGAGGGGTTTAGAGAAACTGAATCTTCGATCTGTTTGGAGGGAACCGTTTAGAGATCTCTGAGAAATGGGGTGATTATTAAATGCCTATTTTGAGAAAATGAAAGCGTTATTTTGCCCTTGGATGCATTTAAACCTGTGGTTGGGGACTCCTATGCAATATCAGGATACTTGAAAATAGAACATAATGGGCACTTTAATCTTAATGTTTAAACCAATTGGCAGCAGTGCCACTTAAAATGTTGGTAGACAGGAATCAGTGAAGAGTAAATGCAACACATCTAGAAAGTTGAATGGCTTCCAGTTGATTTACTGGTTTAATCTTTCAGAAGTTTGCAAAAGAAAAATTGGAGCATGAATGATATACATCATGTCCTGACTGAATTTTTTATTTGTGTAGGTTATTTGTGTGTTTTTAATAGATTCAATATGCCTGTCCATTAGGAACTGGGGGAAATGGTTTCATGTGTTCTGAATGATGCATAAATATTAAAGCACATTTAGTAGACACACTAGTGATGAGCAAGGGCTCTGCACACTACCAAGGGGACACTGTATGAATGAGCTGAGCTGAGTGATGATTGGCTACTGGTTCTTCCAAAAGAAGCTGTCATGTCTTAATATCCAATGTCTATGCATCTCTATTCATTCTGTAAGTAAAACTGGGGGTGCTGTTAATGCTTGAAATGTGTGAAGGTTTCATGTTTGTTTGTCCACCCTTGAACCTCATACCCAGTGCTCTTATTAAATCGACTTGTCCACTTGGTTCTGAAACGTCTGCATTCTAGAGCCATTTTTACTTACCTTTCCAAAGTTAACGCGAACGCTAACTGCTCTGAATGGCGGATAACTTTAGCTATTCGTTACCCATCTTCCCCTTAGCAACAAAGAGACATAATAAAGACGGAGAGACAACTATTCTTAGAATTTGAGAGAAGGGGAGGGTGAGAGTGCGATTGATACATCGCGGATGAGATGTTTGGAGTATATAAGATCAGCTTTTCCTCACAGATGAATCAACTGTGTTTTTTTATTTATTTTGATTTTGTTTACCATCTCTGCCTCAAGGAGTTAATATGGTGTATCGGTGTGTGTATATAGTTCTGGGACTAGCCATTGCTTCCAAAGTCAGTCGTTGAAAACCAAGGCTTGTTTATGCCTGTTTAGCCGCGTGCTTTGCTCTAAACGCTGGGGGATTAGGTATTCTTTGGATTATTTTTACCTTGGAGGACTTCCTGTTCAGGGATATGCTGTACAATCCCATTGAAGTCTGTTTAGGGCTAGGTGGAAGCACGGTGCAGGAAACATGTTATGTTTTCAAAATGCACTATACCCACTAGAGCCTTTCAACTCTGTCAAATCTACCTTACATTGCTTTAGAAAGAGGATTGTTTAAGTGTATGTGTGCAAGTGGGAAAGAGAGTTTAAGTGAAGACGGAGAGCAGCGCCAGAAGGGAGAAACTTGTGTCGGCTCCTTTCTACTCGGGCAGAATTTAAATCAGGTCTGCCCCACCCAAACATCTTACACATTCTCTATGAAGAGCTGCTCATTGCTCTCTTACAACACGAACACTCAACAGACCTGAAGATATGATCTGATTTCATGTTGACCTCTGTCTGTCTGTATGAATGTGTTTTGGAAAAGGGACAGAATTTGCATTTGTTTACTAGTCTATTGCTGGATAGTTGGGGGATCATTTTAACTGCATGGGTCGTGTGAAACTAGCCCTTATGCCTTTTAAACATTCTGTCCTCAAGCAATCCAGATTTAAGTGGCATTCTGTATTATATTGGTGTTATTGGCTTGTTTTCTTGCTTACTGATATAACTGTGTTAGCCTTTTAGCATGTCTATGAGCAGGGACATTGTTCAAACAATGAAATGATTATTGCAAGTGGAACTTAAGATCATATAGATATTTGAACTTCTTAAAGGGATATTTCACCCCCAAAAGATATTGAGTGGTCTTTGAAGTCTTGCGCTTAAACGGACAAATTCACACACGAAGTAGGTCAACGTGCCCCTCTTGTCGAGTATCTTAACAAACGTTGTAGGTTATTTCTTAAGCGAACAGACGAAGAACAACACGTGTACAGTATCAGTGTACTGGATCTGTTGCATTCCTCTTAAAGCGACAGCAGCATATTCCTGCTGTCAGTTTAAAGGAAAGGAAATCACTCACTGCTTGTGACTCAATAGCTTCTGTAACTTCAATTATGATTCATCTTGATTTAATTTGTACATATGCAATGTTATGTTATATTTGACTACTTTAATCCGTTTCTATACCTTAAAAGGTGTATATATAGTATATTATTTTATTTTCTGCTGTGCTCTGTTGTTTTATTAGTGCTGTTACTTGTAGCTAGATTATTTGTTCATATTTTTATTTGTCAGTAGTCCATTTTCCCAGAATGAATATTACATACCGAACCAAAACCGTGACACTAACCGAACCGTGAGTAATTTAAACGGTTACACCCCTAAACAAAACGAAACGTAAGGTGACAGTCTGTGATTTATGGTTATCTTGTTTGAAAAAACTGAAAAACAAGCATACTGTAGGTCTGTTTTACTCTGGTAAAAGTCTGTTCAACAAGCAGACTTCTGGTTTGAAACTCTGTTCCACAAACTCTTCTCTAACTCCGGTAACAAAACCCAGATCTGACAAGAATATCTGGCTTTATTGTTTATAATGGTGATAATAAAAAATAAACAGGCTTGATCCCTCCATGCCGACTGTTAATTGATCCTAAAAAAAAAGATGGAGCCATTGTAGTTCTTGTCCTGTTTATTACGTGACCGTCATTTTAGGAAGAATTACTAATCCTGCTGATCACCAACGTATATATATGTTTTTTTCTTTGTCGTTTCATGGTCAGTGTCTGTCTTGTTTTGCTTTGCATTACATTTGCTTCAATAACTAAAATCAACTTTAGGTTACCTAACTAAGGTATTAAAAGCGTTTTAAAACAAACAAAAAAACAACAGGCAACGACCCTATTTGAAGTTCTTCAGGCTCAAAAATACAGGCTCAATGTATGGAAAAAGGTGCCAGTCTTATGCTAAGGCTAAACTTATTAACATAAGTTAAAATATTTCTAACGAACGAACAACAGTTCCAAACAAGTTATGGTAACAAATTAATTTATAATTTGATATTACGTTGGTATTTTTATACCGACTCATAAGTAATGTTATCAAATTCTGTGGCTCCGTTTTTAAAATAGTGATGTGAATCGAAAATATAACACGCGATCCATCAGGCCGCCGTGTGTGAACTTAAAATATTTAAACTAGCTTGCGATCTGACTGAACAAAGATTTAGGAACACATACATATTTTTATAATTTTCTTTATATTATAAAGTCATTACAGGTGAAGTGAAAAGCATTAAATAAGACAAGACAACTCTAACCCTGTTGTGATGCTGCTTTTTATTCTTATGAAAAAAAAGAAGATTCAGTATTTTTAATTTTCGAATAATTATTTAGGATAGAATATTCGAACATTGGTGCACATCCCTAGCTTCATGATCAGATCAACCAATTTGAATGCAAGACGGGCAGAGCAAACAATGGCACTCAGCACTAAGATGATCACTTAAGATATGCTTCCCGATCCGCTGATACTGTAAGTGCCATCATTCAGGCTGTTCGTAATATGTTTTGTCATTTGGTTATGTTTATTTTATTAATATACCTAATAAATTCAACAGTTTGTCATCCTACAGATGGAAAGCGTGAATGGTCTCCCTCCCACTCTCTCTCTATGTTTATATGTCGGTCAGCCTATACATGCATGCTTGCAGTCTATATTTGTCCGTGCAGTGGAGGGTTGCGATTTTGATGAATTTTCGAATAATTCCCAGTGAATGTCATATATATTTTTTTCTTTAAAAGCCAATCCCTGTCATTTAATCACCCTCTGGTCATTTTTAACCTGTATGTCTTTCATCTTCTGAAGAATACAAAAAGAAGATATTTTAAACAATGTTGCTAACCGAACAACAGCGGTACCCATTCACTTCTATTGTATGGACACGTAACCAATGCAAGTCATTGTGTACCGCCGTTGTTCAGTAATGGCTAAAATACACTCCTTTGCTCAGTTTTTGCCCAGATTTTCAGTCTGGTCTTGTTGCAGAAAGTCTGTGCCAGTCAACAGATTTGATCAGTTAGTGTGTTTCAATCTGCAAGTGTATGATGTCTAGTTTAATTAAATCTGTTCAGATTTTAAAAGTCTTGTGGTGTATTCCCTCGTTTAGCAACATTCTTCAAATTATCTTCTTTGGTGTTTTGCAGAAGACAGAAAAATTCAGATACAGTGTCAAGTTTGTATTATTCTGTGAACTAAACGCTTTATTAAACAGCATTTTACACTCATCTTCTCTGTTCCTGTCTGTTACAGGAAGATGTGGAGAAGCTTACAGACATTGAAAAACTCTACCTCTATCTCAAGCTGCCTTCTGGACCCAGCAATGGCAATGAGAAGAAGTGAGTAACTTCTACTGTGTGTATTTTAAAGTTTTCTGTTATCCTTGTCACAAATTCACTTCACTGTTGTTGAATTCTCATCTCTCAGTGAACAGAGCTCTGCATCAAGTCGTACCCAACAGATACATGCATTTAGCTGGATTCGAAACAACCTTGAGGAGCATCCTGAAACCTCGCTGCCCAAACAGGAAGTCTATGATGAGTACAAGTGAGTTGGAAATCCTTTGGCAACTTCCTCTCTAGTGAAACATAAAGCCAGACTAGCTAACATACTATATCCAATAATCAAGAGAGTGAACATGCTGTTGAACTGAATCACTATCCTGAATGAAATGCTGTGCAAGCCTGGCTTGTTGTTGAAAACTTAGTTATACCACCATTTACTTTATACAGACTCTTTATACAGCTGTGGAAAATATTAAAGGAGCATTCCAAATTTTCATCTATTCAGCATTTCTAGATGTATTTTGCCATTCCCGTCCAGTGGCTGTTGAATTACAACAAAATCAAACCTCAGGATTGATGTAAAGTCATCCAAAAGCAATGTGAAAGACTGACAGCATGACAAGACACATGAAAGCTGTGATAAAAATTTAAGGTTATCACATAAAAACAATTAATGCATTTTTCTTAAATACATGTACAAAATTACTGTTGTATTGTTTTAAAGTAAATATGAACTAGTTTTATTTGTAAGTAATTGTAATGTTTTTCAGACATCAAATACTGCAATGACGCCTTTTTAAATGTGCCTACAGGGTTATCACAGAAATAGTTTTTTAACGAAATTGTGTCTTAATATTACTTGATGTTGTTCTGGTAGTTGTACTGAATTTATTTTATATGTGTGTGTGCTTCTCAGGAGTTACTGTGATAGTCTGGGGTATCATGCTCTCAGTGCCGCAGACTTTGGAAAGATCATGAAGAACGTCTTTCCCAACATGAAGGCGCGTCGACTTGGCATGCGAGGCAAATCCAAATATCCTTTGGTGGAACTGCTCGTAACAATCCCACTCGCCTTTCGCAGCCCCCCAAAATGGACACGCATGTACACCCTCCTGTCCCTGAACTCTGTGTCCTGAAACATCTGCTGCTGTACTTCATGTCGCTGCTAAATTTAGATCAGGAATCAAATAAAACTTCAGAGTCCTTTGAGCACAAATTTCTGCTGTATAGAAAATCCATTTAACACGGGCTGCCAAATGCTTGATCTTCAAAAGACATTCCTAATAGTTCACATTCATTTCTGTTCCATATATCATTCAAACATAGGTTTGTTGTATCTTAAGTAAACATGGTCATATGGCGGCTAATACAATAAAACACTCAAAATGTATTCGAGTTACAGTTTTAGAATGGATAGATGCACACTCTCAGCTTTATTTAGAGTGTATTCACATCCAGATTAGCTGAAGGATTTAGGAATTACAGCTCTTTAATATGAAGTTCCCCCTTTTTAAAGGGACCAATAATAATTGGACAGTTGGATCAAAAGCTGTGTTGTTTACAGGTATGTGCTTTTCCTTTAACAAGCTTCATTTATGAAGAAATTATTTAATGGTCCAGTAAGAAATATCTTGGAATTGCAACCAAGCGTTCACTCCAACCCTCCCTTTCGAAACACTATGACGTCTGACAGAACATGGCGAATTACATGCAAGGGGAACCGCGGTGTATGTAGATAGAAATAGCTCATTCTAAGGTAATAAAAACAAAACGCTTCTTTTTGAAAGCTCTTTATACACCTCTGAAGTCATAGCTATGTACTGTATATTATATTGCATTTCTATCAATAGATCATCCCAAAAATGACACACTGGACCTTTTAGGTCGGGAGTTGATTCTACGTATGCCGTTTGCATTTGGAAGCTGTTGCTGTGAACCCACATCATGGGGTTCAGGGAGATCTCCATGCAAGTGAAACAGACCATAGTTTGATTTCAAAAACACAACAAATTCATCGGAAAGATGAAACAAACATTAAGAGCGGCCAAATCAACAATTTGGTACATTCTGAGAAAAGAACAACACACCGCTGAGCTCAGCGACAAACAAATCCTGGGCGTCCATATGAGATAAAAGTGGTGGATGATGACATTATCCTCTCCATGATAAAGAAAAACACCTTCACAACATCCAGTTCAACCGTCCAATTACTTTTGGTCCCTTGAAAAAGGGGGGAGCTTCATATAAAAAGGACTATAATTCCTTAAACTAATCTGGATATGAATACACCCTAAATAAAGCTTAAAGTTTGAACTTTAAGACAATTATCCACTCTAAAACTGTAATTTGAATACATTTTGATACACGGCTAAAATTAAATTAAATTTGCTTCTGTCCAAATATTTAGAGCCCAAACTGTATATATATAAAATACCAGTCAGTTTATCTTACTGTTCTGTTAGGAGAGGTCGTGAAAGAGCATCCTAACTCATCTTTAGCTTTCATGTCACTGCCAGAAATGATGTTTTGTAAGGGTGCTTATGGTTATTTTGGTATTGGGTAACAGCAGTGTTAAAAGTGCATCTGCAGATGTGAATTATTTTTTATTTCTGAGCTGTGCGTTGCCAAAATAAACCATGCTTGTTGACGGTTGTCACTGCAACAGACATCCAATCCGCACCAGCTCTAATGCCCAAGAAAGCAATATCCTTCATGCCTGCAGAAGACCTCTTGCGTGTTCTGTAATTTAAGAGTTAATTGGAGCTTTTCGGTGATTGACTGAATCGTTCAACAAAGCAATAGCCATACCTCTCAGATTTTTGAAGGTCATGTTTTATATAATCACAATATGGTGGCGGTGTATATCAGAGTGCAGACAGTGGCAAATATATCAGCTTCCTTCTGAGCTGGTTAAGATGCTCTGTAAAGGAATTATGTTAAAGGTCCAGTAGATGTTCATAAACTGTTATGCCCCACACTAAAGTGATTTAATAGATTTTGCTGATATGGGTACGTACACATTGTGATGCATTTCTTTAACTTCTCTGCACATATTGCTATAGTGGACTTAGGAAGAAGGCTTTTGTACACTTGCCTTCTCTACCCAACTTAGATATTCACAAATCAGGTGATGGGGTAAGTTTGTACTCTTCTTTCTCATCTATTTTCTGTCCATGCCATTATCAAGCTGTGATGTTGATTTAACTTCTTTATTGTCAGTGTGAGGTGTTCGAGACCGCTGGTCAGATGTCCAGTGTTGAAGAAGAGGTTCGTCTGGCTGCATGTGGCTTGGTGTGCGAGTGGGCACAGAAAGTGCTTAGTCGGCAGTTTGACAGTGTTGAAGACCTGGCTCGGTATCTTTTGAACAGCCACTACATTGGAACAAAATCTGTCGCAGCACTTACTGTAATGACTGGTTCCCCATCAGGTACAATAAATTTACACAGTTTCAATCTACCACACGACTCACTTTACTCACCCACACTTGGAAATGTCTCCACCTTGTGGCTAACAAACCCAAAAACACATGGATGTGGTATATATTTTTCTACTAGTCTACTGTTATTTTGATATGTTCTATGTGTTGTTCACAGGAGCAAAGATGTCTATGCAATTGGCATTCACTCCCACAGCCGACGCATACTCATTCCAGCCTCAGGTTGAAACCCTGGTCTCGCCTTCTGTGGATGCCAAGCAGCAGCTACAGAGAAAGATACAGAAGAAGCAGCAAGAACAAAAGTTGCATTCTCCACTGCCTAGTGAAGCCCAGACCAGGAGGGCAGATGGGGGAACAACTCCTGTTGCAGGGACAGGTATACCCTGCGGAAGTCCTGCGCTTTTGTCACCGCAGCCTATTGGGATTATGGTGGCAGCTGTTTCCAGTCCCATCACTGTAAGAAAACTGTTTTTTGTTCTTGTTATTTTATTTTAGTCTCAATTAAATGTGAGCTTTATTATAAAAGTTGATAGGCTGGCAAATAGCACACGTTGAGATTGAATAAAGAGAGCTAATAGAGCTCAGCAAAAAGAGACCGCTCTAAACATATTTTTGTATTCACTGTAGGTTCAGAGGAGTAGTCAGCTGATGTCTCCAAGCCCCGTTCCTTTTGCAGACGGCAAAGTTCTACCCTTAAACTTTCAGGTGGTCACCCAGTCAGTGCAACCTGTGAAGCAGTGCCCTAAGACCCCTCAAAATGTACCAGCCAGTCCGGTAAGCGACCGGTTAGCCCGTCATCGTTACGCCCAAATCCTGCCCAAACCATCTGCCTCTAACGGCATAACATTGCGCTCGCCAACCTTATTCATCGCTAATAGCCCTATCAAGACTGTAATGTCAACTCCTCATGTCAGCTCGGTCAATGTTGTCAAGATGACGACCATATCTCTAGGGTCCAGTGGCAGCGGGACCAGTGCACCAGAAAATACCCCTACCAGCAAGAAAGTCAGGCCAGCATCTGCTGGAGTTGCCAGCCTCAGCAATGATCCGCAACCGGTCACCCGTGTTCGTAGTGGATCTATAGCTGCAATGCCATCTCTTCTGGCAAGGCCAGGGCGATCTACCACAACATCGATTGTTGACACCAAGATGAATACCAAAGCCATAATTGGAAGAGGTCAAGCTCAGGGTGGCAATACGCTAGCAAATGTTCAGGAAGCTAGAAGTGATGTACAGCAGTCAGAGACGCACCAACCCAGAGCAGCTGGCGTACCCGCTCCTCATGACAGGAGCTGTCCGGGATTGGACGCTCTGACAGGGACCAATTGCAATGATAGGACACTTCCTAGTGTTAATGTTCTGGCTGCTGGCAGCAACAATAACCCCAACACTACGGAAAGCACTTTTTATCAGAACACTAGCAGCACTCAGTCAGTCTGTGGTAATGCAGCTGTAATGTCACCCAAGAATGTGACGTTGGCATCCAAGAGCCCTCAAAAGAGACCTGGCTTATGCACTGATTTAAGCCCAACGCCTATTAAAAAAGCCCACATCTCCCAACTACCAGCAGGTGGAACCGATGGACCCAAGCCAGATATGATGATCAAACAGATCCCAAGATTTTGTACTCCAATGAGACCTGAAAGTGCACCTCTCACATCCATATGGAAAGCTGCTGCTGCTCCAGTTAAGGGTACTGGCTTTCAGACCGTTTGCAGAGCACAGGGCAGATGGGAAGGATCCTCCTCATTAATGAATTCTAGAGTTCCTGTCACCTCTACAACAAGCACCTCTTGTCAGGATACACCAATTGGGAACACTATGTTCCAGACTGTGGACAGGCCACGAAGCATTTCCCAAGGAAGATGGGAGGGATCTTTAGGTTTCGAAGGTAGAGCCGTGGTCACACGTACTGTAAGCGCTCCAGGTCAGACTTTGCTACAGCAAGTAACACAAATCTCACAAGATTTGCTTGTAGACCAATCTAACTCATCTGCAGTATCCAAATTAAAGAGTGTTTTTTGGAATACTGGGCCGCAAGATGCCCCTCAACAGCATCAAGATTTTTATGGCCCACACATGTTGCCTGATCAAAAGCAAATGTCCACTTCAGTGATGTCCACTCCTCCCAACCAGCAGACACAGATGAGCGAATATGGAACCCAGTCCAACATTAGCTACTTCCCTTTTAATGACGATGACATGACGCAGGATAGTATCGTAGAGGAACTTGTACAAATGGAAGAGCAGATGAAAATGAACGGTAGCATGCAAAGTTTCAGCAACTGTGTGGATATTTCATTGCAAAGCCAGACACAAAACATGCAGAATACCGTGACGTCCACCATCCAGACTAACACTGGATACTACAGCTCAGCTCATAGCTGTAGCACTCCCATCCAAACACCCACCCCCACTTCTGAGATGATGGGAGGTAGCCAGGGATTGATGCACGAAAGCCCTTGTTCACGTCTAGCTCCTACCACTCCAGTTGACAGTGCTCTTGGGAGTAGCCGACAAACTCCTATTGGCACCCCACACTCAAACTGCAGCGGTAGTGTCCCACCCAGCCCTGTGGAATGCAGGAATCCTTTTGCATTTACTCCTATTAACTCCAGTATCACTGGTTATCACGATGGAAGCACCGTCTCCTCAAGTCCAGTAAAGCCCATGCAAAGACCGATGGCTACACATCCAGATAAAACTAAGCTGGAGTGGATGAGCAGTGGCTACAACAACAATGGGGGGAACTCCAATAATGGCATTAGCATCCTGCCCAGCTACAAAGATCTGGTAGATGACCACTTTAGGAAGCCTCACGCCTTCGCCATACCTGGCCAGTCCTGTCAGTCACAAACCAGGCATCATGAAACGCATATCAGCCGATTGACACCCATTTCACCTGTCCAACAGCACGTGGCAATTATGGCCAACCATAATAAACAAGAGGGATTTGCTGTCCCGGCCCCCCTTGATAATAAAGCCAGTGGTTCATCTTGCGGTTCTGGAACTTTTCGTTGCCGCAGTGTTAGTCCGGCAGTCAGGCAGCGCAACTTAAGTGGGACCCAATCGTTCAACATCCTACGCTCGGTGGTCTCTCCATTCAACTCCCCCGTGACACCTGAAGTGCTCAACATATTCAGTAACAATGACGGTGATGCAAGCATCAGCAGCATGGCACAGAGAAGTCAGTCCGTTCCGGTCACTGTAATGATGCAATCGGAGGTTCTACCCATGCAAGCAGGCACCCAGCAGAGTAATTCCAAAAACATCACCAATGTCCTCATCAGCAAAATGGATGGTGATGGAGATGATGCCGATCGTGGCCTCGGAATCAACAACGTGCCCTGCAACTACACTGCCCGAATGAATCTCACCCAGATTCTTGAGACCACCTCAGTGCCCAGCTTCCCTGGCTGTGCCAGCCACCAAGCTCTGATCTCACCTTGTTCATCCGCCTTCGAGTCCCAGAAGCCTGGTTACCTCATGAAAAGTGCCAGGAAGGATTCGATGAGCTTCTCGGCAGGCGAGAGCAAAGCACAAAAAGCCTCAGCAGAGAACCAGCTGCAACAGCAGAAGCACTTGGGTAGACGGCAGCTCCTCGGGAAGGATCGGCAGAGTCATGGCATGCTGTTGTCTCTACGGCAAAACCTTCAACCGTTTGAGCACCAGCAACCTTTGGATATAGACAGCACTGTTAAAGAACTTTTACACAAGGAAAGCTTGAATGCTGGCTCACAGCTTATGGGCCAAGGGTCAGAGCTCAGTGCTGGGGGTTCAGAGTTCCCCGGTGATATGCGACTTACCTCAGAACTCTCCGGTAGCATAAATGACTTAAACAGCTTAGATACCAACCTTCTGTTTGACCCGAGTCAACAGCAAGGACAATATGAAGACTCGACACTGGAAGAACTAAAGAATGACCCACTTTTCCAACAGATTTGTAGCGAGACTGTGAGT
This sequence comes from Barbatula barbatula, assembly GCF_947034865.1. Lineage (NCBI taxonomy): Eukaryota > Metazoa > Chordata > Actinopteri > Cypriniformes > Nemacheilidae > Barbatula > Barbatula barbatula. The sequence goes on along the minus strand of NC_136766.1, from coordinate 18,179,214 downwards.
TCCGCTGGCTTTGACTGGTTGGAAAACAAAGACCAGGCGACGGTGGAAATGTTGGGTTAATTTGTTCTTTTGTATCGTTTTAGATATTTGTATATGTTTTTATGTATATGCTTTTGGAAGCTCATCTGCGTGTGTGTGCGTATTCCCCTCGCTGTGCAGCACTTACTACAGGAAGCCCCTGGACATCAGGACAAAGGTCCAGATTGAAGAGAAATTAGTTAAAGAATGCTGGTTTGAATGATTTTATATAATCCTTTAAACGCAGTCAAAGGGCATTGTGTGAAATTTATTGGAAATTAACCATTTATTCTAAGGAAATGTGCAGTTTGAGATCACCAGCTTTGAGTTATTGAACGTCATTAAATTAGCTTTTTCAAATGGGTGCTTCCATGTGCCATAAAAACTGACATCTTACCGCAACATGTATCATCCTTAAGAAAATAACACATTTTGTCTGACCTAGAAATAAGGGAAGATCACATCAGGCGAGGATCACATTGAGGTTATAATTATTGATTTAAAAAACAAGCAGCTTACCTCCCCTAACTGTTCAAAATGTGATATATTATTGTGTATTTTTGTGCCAGGTTAGGTTTTGTAATTTGAGACAATCTAAATTGTGCCGTTTTATTCTTATTCTAACCAATACGTCAATTGGGAAGAAGGCAACTATTTGCACAAAATTACATTGTTTGGTATCAAAACCACTTGAAAAAAACGACACTTGAAAAATGCATTTGAAGGAATATTTAGTAAAACTGAAAGCTGTAAAAATACAAATATTGACCCATGTTGAGTTTTTATGTGGCAGTACATTTTAAGCTGCATCTCAGGGTTTCCCATCATTATATTAATCAGATGTTATCCCAAAAGTTTAAAGTTTGATTTATATACAATCATTGAAAAACAGTGGCACTAAATCGTGCACTAGCTGGCACCTTTAAATTGCATCTGCAAACCAGTTACAGCTGGAAAAAAGTTGACTGAGTGGAAGTATTTGAAGCAAAAATTGGGAGAAACTAATGAAACCAAAATGCGTGGATTATAAAAAGTAGATTATAATTATTGAATGAAATATAACTATGCATTTATATGGCCAATATGTATGTATGTTAAGTCGTTTTTACTCATTATTGTGCTGATACAACCAATTAGATTTTTAGCTTTCTAAATCGACAGTTTGCATAAAGGAGATTTTGATGTTTTCAAATGTATTGAAGTATGTGCTTTCAGTCCCCAAATGAACTATTCAACATGAAGTGTGTGTGGAAGCGTGTGTTAGCATTTTTAATGACTGTTTTCTACTTGAGCTCTTTATTCAGGAACAGCTCTATAAAATGCACTATTGCAAAAAGCCCTTAATCCAAAAATTAAATATCCAAGTTGCATTGCTAATAAATGTCAGTCCCCTTTATCTAAACTTGAAATAAATGCATTTAAGGGCCATGTTTATCATGCGGTACTTTAAGTACTTAACAAGTGAAATGCTTAGCATACATTTGATCAAAGTTTGATATTAATCGATGTGCATCTCAGCCTTACTTCTTTACCAAAGACAACCTTTATGATTATTGTTTAAAATGTATGAGCAATTCTACCTTTTGGTATAATACTGCTTTCACAATTCACCCAAACATTTGAAATGATTTAAAATGGCATCATTGGACATGTTAGCCAGGTTTAGATGGGGCCAAGGTTGTAGAAATATGGTTTGTAATTACTGTAGCTGTGTCATTTGGAAAGCATACAACCACATGTAGCACTTGAATAGTATTTACAGAACATGTCGGGCTTCATGGTCCTGGTATAGTCTGGTAAATATTGTAGCACGGTAATTCTAAGGGAATTAGGAAGTTCAGTTTGATTTGCTGTTTTGTAAATAAGCTTGAGATAAAAATACACTGTATTACCAGTTTAACTGCTATTCATATTGATATGGAAATTATCAATGGTCCCTACCAGACAGTTTTTTGTTTTTAAATATGAGCCTATAAATAGTTTCAATAACAAGGCATCTCTTGTATAGATATAGCTTGTGTAAGTCTCATTTTAATGCATTGTCTTTTTTTTCCTGTTTTATTATTATTATTGTTTGGCTTACAGGTTTTTGCCTTTTTGCAGAAGAGTGTACTTATGTGCGAGAATATAGCATGGGTTTTAACATACGTGTTGTGGTTATATACTACCAGAACTGCATATCTTTTTGTGATGGACATGTTTAACAGTCAACACTGGAAATGTAACAAAGAAAAAAATTGCAACGCTGTAGAGGTTTGTTTATTGCACTAATTTCTTACGAACAAATGCTTCACATGTAGCCTCAGTATCCCTTTAGAATAAAGTGGGTTCAAGTGCATTTTGAAACTTAATATCAAAATGTATCATTTATGTTGTGTTCTTAGGTTCAGGAGCCTATTGATTTCAGTGAGATGCAAAACTGCACGGATTAAAGCAATTAAACTTTATACATATTTAGAGAATCAAATTTATTACAATACTATAAATGTGCATTTAAGAAATTACTGTACAAAATTGTCATCACACTTTACAGTAAGATTGGCATTTCTGTCCAGTGGAAGGAAATTCACCACTTGTATAATAACTCAATGACTATTTTATTTATTGTAACATGTCTTTATGTATATCTGGTTCCTCTTAAAAATATGTGATTTTTTTTTTACAAGCACTACTGTTGATTTTCATGAGAGACAGACCAGATTTTTGTGACTGTGCTTTTTTCTGATCCGGTAGAGTTGAGCTTTACCTTTTCTACCTTTACTGTTCCCCTATGTTGGCATTGTTTATGTACAGACTCTTTATGGTAGTTTTGATTACATTTAAGCAGAATTTCTTTTGTATTGAAGTGCTTACTGATGTTTAAATTTTTTTAATGGTTTTAAAAACCAATAAACTTTTTGTAAAGTACAACTTCTCTGTCTGTATTAAAAATAGAACCGTGTTAATTTATTGGAAAGGCACAACCTGCATTTTGTCCTTGCGATTTTCCCATTGTAAAAATTACATCTTTATAAAACCATCCGGCTAGCATCAGAAGATTTAAGCTGACTTTCAGGCAGGGAATAATAATGCAGAAAATGTATTAATTGAATACTTGATTTGCTCTATATGACATTTAAATTGACATGCAGAGCTTTTACAAAGACAATCTCATCTGTACAGCAGATGGAGCCATATAACACTGTTTCGTTTTAGTTGCTCTTTAGTAAAATTATTTTATGAACTGACAAGCAAGCTTCTCAGGACCGCGGCGTTTACTATAATAGCATTTGACATCGTGAGATTTTGTCGTGTTTCTTAATCGTGTAGGATGATACCACACGTGCCACAGAGCTCTATAATAAGCCACTGTGTGTCCAAGCGTGTGACTTCGTGCAGAGTTGCGCAGACGATCGGCGTATGATATTATCGCGAGAAGTAAAGCGACAAGCGTCGCTCTCGCGGTACTTTGATGCAATCCGTCGATAGCTCTGCGCATCGCCGCATGAAGTTAAACAAGTCATACGTTCCACGCGGGTCGGCGTGCCGTTTCCTCAATACGTCACCGCCCTTTAATTTGACTACAGCACCAGTTTAATTTCAGTGTTGACAGCGACTGGTGGCGTCTCGTTTGTGCTCTGGATGATTTGTAACGAACAGAAGGCTGTTGCGGAAAGCCAAGTCAACTTTTAAGCTTTCCGTGGATAAACTATGGCTACGATAACGTGTCGAGTGCAATACCTGGAGGATTCGGACCCGTTTGTGTGCTCTAATTTCGCCGAGCCCCGCAGACCACCCCAGTACGACCTGAGCGAACATTTGCCGCTGAACGAACAGATCGCTGGTGTTCACAAACTGTTGGAAGCGCCGTTAAAGGTGAGTCGCAGGTCTCTCAGGCAGGTGTGCTCACCTGCGCCGTCTCGTACATTCAGGTAAATGCCATTGGTGTGGTATAGAGTGAATTAGTTTAGCCTAATTCACGTGAAATGTCTCTAGAGGATTGGATTCGTTCGTTTTGTGTAGATGTGATAGTGAGTCCAAATGCGAGGTGGTTCGATTCGTGAATACGAGCACATGTTTACATAACAGCGCAGAAAAATGGGTGGCTGTTATCTTATCTAAAGGAGGTCTTTTTAAATGTTTTGATAGTCCAAAAATAAAAGATTCTGTCATCCTTTACTCACCCTCTTGTCATTCACAAACCTGTCTGATTTTCTTCCTTCCACTGAACACAAAAGAAAGTATTTTCAATTATGACAAGAGGGTGAGCAATGCATGAAAGAAGTTTCATTGCTGGGCGAACTTTCACTTTATGATGGTGTAACTTACAAATTCTTTGAAAATGAACAGCAACGGGAATTTGAGAGTGTTATGCACTTAGGTAGATTCATAGATACAGATGAACTTGAGCTGTTAAAGACCATACTGAGCCCGACCCATTATACTTGCAAGTCAAGTCTACTTATACACAATGGTAATTCAAAGTGCTTTACGGAAAAAATAATAGCAACAATAAAAACAAGGAATTTACAAACTTTCAAATAGATTTAAAGTGATTAAAAATGGATAATACAATGATTATACTTAAAGTTAAGTAGTTTTGGCTCCAGAAGAGCAGCTAGAGAGCGAGTTGATGCTTGCGGAAAGGGTGGGATCTGTAAACAAAAGATAAGCTTCTCATCTGCCTCTCACTACTGATACTGCCATGTTTGTATCAGACAGCCTATAGGCAAATATTACTCTATTTTTCTCACTGATTTCGCACTGGTAATGATGCCATGGATTTGCAAATCCTACAAATATTTGTCCGTTTTCATGAACAATAAAGAAGAATGAACTTTCTAATAGTAGTCCTGTGTCTTAAAGGGACCTCTGCATTTAACCTATCCAGTGAACACACGCACAGCAGGTCGTTTACACGCGTACACCCGGAGCAATGTGCAGCTTACACTGCAGCACCCCGGGGAACAAGTACCCATACCCATATCAGTTCCCATACCACCCCTGCCTTGCTCAAGGGCACCTCAGTTGTTACCCGCCGGCCCTGAGGATTGAACCGGCAACCTTCTGGCAACCAGCAACCTCTCTAACCATTAGGCCACGCTGCCCCGTATAACACAATAAATGTCTGATGAACACAGAGAACCAAACAGTTCTCAACACCCATTTACTCCCATAGTTTTCTGTTGAACTCAAAAGGAGACGTTTTGAAGAATGTAGGACCGCAAACAGTGCTGGGGCATTTTTGACTACCATTGGTTATAAGCGTTATTCCAAATATCTTTCTTTGTGTTTATCAAAACAAAAAAAATGTATATATATTTGGAACAACTCGAAGGCGAGTAAATGATGACAGAATTTTCATTTTTTCTGTACAGAGTATGTGAATGACTGGAGAGAAATTTTAAAGGTCCTGGTGCACTTTCAGAAACATAAGGGGCCTTTGTTTAATTCGAAGCCGTTTTGAACTACGTCATTCATTGTGAATCTGAAGTTGCTTGTTTTGTGCACACTATGCAATGATGTCTTTTTCTCTCTCAGCTGGAGGAGTGTGCATTGCAGCTGGCTCCTAATGGAAACTACCTGGATCTGGAATCATCACTGGCAGAACAGAGAGATGATCTGGAACAGTTCTATGATGATGTGGCGTAAGAATGATTTTCAATTGTACCTCGTTTTTATTTTCTCTCTTGATCTACATATTTACATTTACCTTTTCCTCAACCTTCTCACACTTGTAACAAATGAGAAATAAAGCAGACAATTATGCAAAAGTGGGCGGACATTTCCATTCTTAGTTCAGTCACAAGACTTTGTCATATTCACAAACCAAATTTGGGAGAATTGTTCGTACAGTGAATGTTACTTAAATACACACACATATATTATTGGTGAGGCCTGAGGGAAGGAGTGGACAACATTAGTCACAGGAATTAGAGACACGACTTTAAAATAAAAGAGGCTTTAGAGGAAAGAGTGGATAAGAGAAGTTTATGATTCATCTTTTTTGTTGGATATTCCAACGCAGTCAGAAATCACACAGTGTTATGTTTCAAACTGTTTTGACTTCAGGGGAGTTTTGAAAGTATTCAACTGTACTAAGTATGAGCTTTACAAATACTATACAAAGTCTCTCCTGCAGTGCTCTTACTATATTTAGTATTCATTTTTGTTTGATGACATCAGATCATAACCTTGGCATTGACTCATTGATGCCTTCGGATGTTCTCGGCTCTGATCTATCTCCTGTAGTTTAGAACTTTTGTATGGTGGCTTTCTCTCACTACAGATCACTTGAGAAAAAAAATATAATCGCATGAAAATGCATATTATTTTGACCCTCTGTTAGGTCTGATAAAATGGCCATGTCATTTATTTAGTTCAATATTCTTATTTTGTTCAATATTGTAAAACAATATTGTTTTGTTTAAATTTATTTCAAACAACTGCTTAAATTTTAACAATGCGATACATAGTAATGCATATATTTTTATTCAACCTTATTTCAAGTCCAACTAAATTTAGCCAGATTAAAATATGCCTCCCACATCTGACCGCAGAATCCAAAAAGCAATTCCGGCTTTGTTTATAGCCAGGAAGTACACTAAATACTTTGTTATATACCCTTTGTTGGCAATGACAGAGGTCAAACGATTTCTGTAAATCTCCACAAGGTTTTAACACACTGTTGCTCGCCTCTAGAGCAGTGATGCTTTGGGGCTGTCGCTGGGCGAAGAAAGATTTTCTATGGGAATGAGATCTGGAGACTGGCTAGGCCACAAATCCTTCGTTGCCTGGGCGGGTTGTTTGGGATCATTGTCATGCTGAAAGACCCAGCCACGTTTCATCTTCAATGCCCTTGCTGATGGAAGGAGGTTTTTACTCAAAATCTCACGATACATGGCCCTATGATCTATACAAATATATCCATAATCTACCTGAGATTAAAACATACAGTATGTGCAATATTGTAAATAACCTCCAAACAATTAATGGACAAACTATTAATTTCTGGAGATTAATGGTAATTCATTTATACTGTAAACTCGGTTTATGAAGTATTCTGTTAGCTGTGCCACTAACACATATTGTTCCCACATACACATGCTGATAAAATTTGTTTAATTTGTTCTAAAAAGTCTGCATTAGACTACTGCAACTGTACAAAACTTTCATACAGAAGGTACGTGAGCGGTTGAACCTAAGCTTATAATGACAGATATCAGTTTTCACTAAATCATTTACTAGCGTTGCCTAGTAACAGTCATTGAACACACCAAAAGACATGACTAACTTCCCACAGGCAGAGCCAGCGTTTCAGTGACTGTGTTGACCACAGATTAAACGGACAGTCTCAGCCTCCACTGACAGAGGCAAAAATACTCAACCGCACTTCTGAGTCAGCTCAAATGAATTCAAGTGTTGCTTTACATTAGATGTGATGTATTCAAAATCCAGCTGTTGTGTTTGGATTGTTATCACTCACGTCACCAGCAGCGCACAGTTCCCTCACAACTCTTTTCCCGCCCTGCTCGCCACATACCCCTATCGCGCATCGCAGGCCGGGGGTACTCCCGAGACTGCGCACTACTCTCCCTCCGGGGCCAGTCTTGGCGACCGCAGTGCCTGGGGGTAAGGACAACTGAGACGAGAGAAAAGGAGACTGAAGCACAAGGAGCGACAGGCGAGAGAGGGAACAGAGAGCCGAGCCGAGAAGCTCTTCATCTGCCACTTGGCAGCCGGCGATGACTCCTCCAGTTGATGGCAGCCGGCAGCTCCTCCCCTATTCCCTGCTCCTCCCCTTCATGGCGGACCGCAACAGGCTCCGGCCCACGGCAAATGGTGGCAACTCCTCCGCTCCCTTTCGGGCGGCAGCCACCCTGCCTCGACCCAGGAGCACGGCAGTGAGGTCTCCATCCCATCCGAATACTGGCTCCAGCACCACCGCCTCTGGCAGCAACTCACGGTCTTCCCTCTTCCGCGCTGCCTGACCTCCTCAGCACCGCGATCCCCCTCAGCAGCGAGGAATCTCCGACAGCATGTCTCTCCTTCCTCCCGGGTTTCAGCACCAATGTAGCAAACTTCAATAAAGGAAGGAAAGAGACAGGAACAGACGAACATAAAACCAGACTTTTTATCAAATAAACAACAACAAAACTAAAGTAAAATGCCGGCAGATCCCTCACAGTCGACTGCCGGCCACACAAACACAATACATAAAGTCCAGGCCTGGTCCTCTCTCACCCTTCCCTGTTGTCGCTCCTCTCTTATGCTTCTGGAGCTGCTCCGTGAGAGATACCTGTGCACGCGCAGCTGTCGATCGTTATCACTCCCTCGTGCCAGTCCCTCACTACTCTCGTCCCGCCCTGCTCGCCACAAAGACATTAACCCCCAAGTGTTGTATTTGTAAGAATGGCATTTTTTTACCAAGTACAGCCCCATTGGCTTGTGGAAAGGTTAATGAACAGAGCTGAACAAGAAAATCTGCTCTGATATTGTGTTGAATCAGTCTGTTAAAAGCTTCATGGCAATAATGATGTCATTAGAAAAATCCATTAGCTATGGTTGTCAGTCATTCAACTCTTCAAACTCTAAAGGAAAACCAGGTTATCATGCTTCAAAAAACTAATCCCAAAAATAGAATAGACCTTGTAGCAAACATGCAAATTATTGAAGAAAAATACGTCTTGTGTTTGGGGGTCACTTTTTCCATCCTGGTGGAAACACAGTCCTTTCTCATAATGAACCTCATTCTGCTGTATGTTGAAAAGGGTGGTCTTATTTTTCTAAGGACACAGTTCTACTATGTTTGTGTGTGTGTGTGTGTGCAAAAGTGTATTTGTAAGATGGTTGAATTGGGGCCACAGCTGGATATCCCTCAGGTTCCACACTGCTAGGTCTGCCAACAGGAAACGCGTCATTTGAAACAGCACTTGGAAAATAGGAGACAAAATTGGTGTGTGCGGGTTTTAAGTGTCTTTGTGACTGGGTGTATCAACCACATAGAACATCATGAAGACAACGTAAGCCTTGCAGAGATCCATTTTTAGCCACCAACACTGTCGATGCATAGTTTCCGTGCCTGTTTGCTTTCTCTTTCCATACCTTAATCCTGAACTCTCCACATGTTCTCCAGTCCAGTCTGTCTTGGGTCTATGTGTCTGTAACAGAAGTGATAACAAATTCCCGATATTTTTTTAATGCCACATACACACTGCAAAGTTGTGGGCATGACAACTACATTTAAAAGTAAGAATATATCACCATAATGTTTTTTCTCGCAGATTTCACAATTTTTGATGTATAGCCACCTTGGGATTACAGTATGAACAAAATGCTTAGTTATAATTTATATAAAATATAATTTACTCACCATCTTGTCATTACGTATAAGAGTGTGTGTAAATGATGACAGAATTTTCATTTTTGAGTAAACTATCTCTTTTTAAGTTTTTAGTTTTTAGATCATTTTGACTAAAGTATTAGTGGTGACTAATTATCTAGGAATTTATATTCTTTGTAAACTTTCATTGACTGTCATTCCAATACCGGTCCCCCATCCCTTGTGATCTAGAGACAAGCCAGTGTATTATAATTTGCAAAAGAGTCAAGAGCCATGCCTTTATTCCTGTTTGCATCACACTTATATTTACATTTATTAATTTGGCAGACACTTTTATCCAAAGCGACTTATAAGTAGTTGTTTTACAGTGGCACATTTCTAAGATGAGTGACATCAGTATTTATCTGCAGTGTGTATGTGGCCTAGACTTTGCTCTGTCTGAACTATCATTGAAGTTGTTGGAGAGCTCAAGAATTCATAGTGCCTATCTTAGAATACTGACAAGAAGCATGCCTGTGTGTGTGATATTATCATGTCTTAACACTATTTTTTCTTACAGCAAAGGCAAAAGGCCCATCCTGATTCTACGTACACAGCTCTCCGTGAGGGTTCATTCCATACTGGGTAAGATAATAGCTCTTTTCACTATAACAGACTAAGCCAATCTCATATGTTCCTGCTGTGAGAGATTAAAGAAAAGATCCCATAACTTGCATGCTTATTTCCTGAGTGTTATTGTCTGTACTGCTGAGGCGATAGCGTCATCATTGGCTTTCCATTCTGGCTCTTTCTTGAGTTTGTCTTGGAGAAGGAAAAATGGCCTGAAATTATGATATAGATTTTTTTAAATTTTCTCATGAATTTAACATTTCTTGCATATCTTGCAGTGTGTGTGTAAGCCTGTAGAAACACATTTCTGTCTTCAGTGCTGTCTTCGCCTTCATCATGCTATGCTTATTCATCTCTCGATTGGAAATGTTTGAATGGATGTGATTTGCTTTGACACAGACGACTTACTGCACATACCTCAGGACAGGACAGAACAGTTTGTCTTTTAATTTTCTGGGTTGCTGGTCCAGTTTCAGGAGTTGTCACCCTCAAGTTGTTCCAAATTTGTATAACTTTCTTTGTTCTGATGAACACAAAAAGATATTTGTAAGAATGCTTGTAACCAAGAAATATATACAGATTTGGAACAACTCAAGGGTGAGGAAATGAAGACAGGATTGTCATTTTTGGGTGAACTGTCCCTTTAACTTAGCAGATAATAGAACTGCTTATTTGTTCATAAATAACAGATGGAGATTTATCGTCCTGTCTTATAGCAACGAAGGTAATGTTGAGTTTGTGTGGCTTGTGTTGTCTTGAATGTGTTGCAATACAATTGCAATACAAATATTTTAGTCACATTGTTTGTTTCTTTTCAACGTGTGAAAGAAGTTTTTGTCTTTCTCCTTCCTGACATGTTTTGTTCTCCTCCCGAGTTATATTAACAGTCTAAAAATAATGAAATTCTTGGCGGTATTCTGCATGCTATTATATGGAATATGTTCTAATCGCATTTGTATAAAAGAAAGCAGTAGTCCATCTAGTCCAAGCCCCATAGAGCTATTGTAGCCGCTGGCATTATTTCAGTGTGTTAATTGAGTCAAACTGTGTTCACATTTTTACTCATTTGTCGCAAATAAGTGGTCAGGCTCTGTTCCAGTGCTCAGTGTGATTATCCAACAAGGGCCGCCAGCACATTGTTGATGTTTTCTGTGCCAGCTGGCCCATCCAATCAGATTGGAGTAAATATAGTAGCTGCTTTTTAAAAAAAGAAATCCCACATATTAAAGAAGCCATTATTATTAGTCATGGGTGTTTATTATTATTTCTGTTGGAACAGTAAAGAGCTTTTTATATGGTTTATAACAGTGTCTAGAGAGAATAGGTGATTAATTTTACAAAAAATGATGACCTCCTAACAAAACAGCATTACCCTAATGCACATTAACACGTTGTTTGGAACTTTGGTTGTCTTTGTTGAGTCGCGACGAGACATGGTGTAACTGGTTGATCAAGAAGGGCCGAAGCTCTCGCGGTATTTATTATGTTACCATTCCCTGCTGTAATGCTGTCTATCTCACACAAACTCTTTATGAATGTCTATGGTTGTTTGTTTATAGTCAATTACTCTTTACCAATCCTTTACATCCTGCTCGAGTCACGCTGGTAAAGTTCTATCGGTTTGATCTTCCTTTTCCGGATCAGATTCAGGCTTGAATTGATAAGAAAGGATCGATGCCATTTTATCACCTGTCAGTAGTTTTGGAACCTGATGTTCTGAATATGGTAAGAGATGCTACATTTCTGTGCAGCATTCGACCAATCACTACGCACTAGTGAACTGGCCAATCATAGCACACCTTGCTTTTCAGAGCGAATGCGCTTTGTAAAATATCAGCGCGTTTCAGAGAGGCGGAGCAAAGAGGAGATACAAACATGCACGATATGTGGAAAAAACAGCGTTTTTAAACCGTAAATCGTGTATACACATTGTATACATCAACGTGACAGTATCATGTCGCGAAACATCACTAATATAGAATCAATTGTAGAGATTGTCTTATCTTACCCAGTATTTACTCAAAAATGTATTTCTGATAATTTTTTACCCTAAAATTATCGCGGATTGGTGCTTTAAGATAGCAGGACAACCAGTATGAGATAAAGTATGCCCCCGTTTTTTCCCCTAACAAAAACTGTATGTAAATATATAATGTGTCTCAAGATTGCTCATTGCTCTTTCTTGTGACTGGGGATAAACAGAAATATCTACAGTGGTATGCAAAAGTTTGGGCACCCCTTAGGAAACTCACTGCATCAGTTTGTCACTTGCTGAGCTTTTGGAGCCGCTACTTCATTTTGACATATGTTATACCTTATGGAAACAGAAACATCTCAGTAGTGAAATAATTTGTATTGGTCCAACAGAAACATTTTTATGTGCATTTAAACAAAAATAGGCATGTGCATAAATTTGGGCACCTCAAAGAAATAATTCCATTAATATTTAGTAGAGCCTCCTTTTGCTGCAATAACAGCCTGTAGCCACAATAACAGCCTGTTCCACCTCCTATAGCCACAGACAAGTCCCTGAAGTCTGGCAGGTGGTATTTTGGCCCATTCCTCCATACGAAACGCCTCCAGTTCAGTCAGGTTTCTCAGCTTCCGTGCGTAGACAGCCTGCTTCAAATCAATCCATACATTTTCAATGATGTTAAGGTCTGGGGACTGGAATGGCCATTCCAGAACATTGTACTTGTGTTTCTGCGTGAATTCCTTGGTGGATTTTGAACAGTGCTTAGGATCATTGTCCTGCTGAAAAATCCAACCCCGGCGTAGCTTCAACTTTGTGACCGACTCGTGAACATTCTTGTCAAGAATCTGCTGATACTGAGAGGAATTCATGTGGCCCTCAACTTTAACAAAGTTTCCAGAGCCTGTGCTAGCCATGCAGCCCCATAACATGATGGAGCCTCCACCAAATTTCACAGCAAGCAATAAATTCTTCTCATGGAATTCACGTTTTTTATCTTAGTCTCATCTGACCACGGTATTTTTTTTCCAAAATGCTTCTGGCTTGTCCAGATGTGCTTTTGCATACCTCATACGACTCTTCTTGTGACGAACATGAAATTAGCTTTTCCTGGTGCAAAGTACACTGGATTGTGGAACTATGAACAACTACACCATCAGCAGCCAGATGTTCTTGTAGTTCTCTGGAGGTGGCTTGTCTGTGGCCATTCTAACCATCCTTCGCCTGTGCCTTTCCTGTAGTTTTTTTCAGCCTACCACATCTTTCCTTCACAAGGACTGTTCTTGTGGCCTTCCATTTCTGCACTACATTTCTGACTGTGGAGAGGGACAGTCCAAACCTTCCAGATAATTTCTTGTACCCTTCTCCTAATTCATAATAATGAATGATCCTTGTTTTTAGGTCAGTGGAGAGTTGTTTAGAGGCCCCCATGTTGCCAGACTCTAAGAAAGAACGAGGACAAGCACAGCCAGCAATTACCTATGTTAAACATCCTTTTTCATGATTGGTTCCACCTGTCTTTGTAATTGAAGATCTCACGAGCTAATCAAAGCAATTTTGTGCTGCAACCTGTCAGCTATAAATCCCTACAAGTCTTGAAATGAATGTGATTAAAAGGGTGCCCAAACTTTTGCACATCCCATTTTTTACAGTTTATTTTATTATAATAAAACTATGTAATGCTAATCTAAAAATTTCGGTCTGGAAAACTCTTAAATGTCTACATCTCTGTAGGAAAACAAATCTTGATGCTCTGATCTTCTCTTATAAAGGTAGAGCAAATTATCATGAAATCTTAAGAGGGGTGCCCAAACTTTTGCATACCACTGTGTATTATTTGCCCCAGGCATTTTGTACTAGACTCATCGATCATGGTGAACTGGTTTCTGCCAATGTTTGATTCACAGGGACATGACTGGTTAAGCAGGGTCCAGGCATCCCTTCAAAGTCTATTTATATTTTAAGTGTGTGTTGAGTATAAACACAATATTGTATGCCACTAAGCACTCCATGTTCCACACTTTTTATTAGTTTTCCTTTTCCTGCAGACTTGTGAGCAAATGCCAGTACAGTTTGCAAAATTTGTAGAAAGTTGAAATATTTTTCCATGATGTTGCAAGTCCTATTTTCGCTCCCTTCTCTTTCTTCCATTTCTCTCTGTGCCCAAGTCATTTAGAAGTATTACAGCTGTGCCTCACGTCTTTGACCCTGGGCATCTTTTCATAACTTGTGATCTTCATCCACATGACAGACTCTATCTAAAGCATCAAACTCACCGCTCAAGCATTTAACATGTCTGTGTTGGCTTCTCTCTGGTGGCTCTGCATTCTCCTGGTGACTCATTTGGATCACAGGCTTTCATGACTAGAAGTTTCCCATAATTCTGAGCTGCTGCTGTCATGTTCTATTGTGAGTACATGGTGGGGTCAAGTCTAGATGAGGATTGGCTGGAATGGATCCTGTGGACGTCCTGTGAGTCATTAGCCCAGGATATCCCATGCAATGCTGCATCTGTGTCTCAGTCTGTTTATCTGCAAACGATACAAACAGACCACACATGCAGTATTAATAATAGCTGATGAGCATTGGACTGTGACCACCAGGATGTTAAGGTGGGGGGATTTAAACCGTGTAAACAGCAATATGGTGTTTATTTGTTATTACTACTTTTTTAGAAACATGTAATTCTGGGTTTACAATATGTTTGTTACCCCTAATACAAAAGGGATAGTTTAACCAAAACTTTATTATTTTATCATTTACTTAATCTTATGTCATTCCTAACCTGTATGATTTTCTTTTTTCGCCCGAAACACAAAATAAATTCGCTAACCAAACAACATTTGCTTCCATTAATTTCCATTGTATGGACAAAAAACCTTTCTAAAAATATCTTCTTTTGTGTTCCACAGAAATAAAATCTTAAAGGTTCACGAAGGTGAATAAATTACAGATTTTAGATTTTTGGGTGAACTACTCCATTAATAGCCCCATGATTATATAAACAACTTGCTTTTATACTGTAAATAGAATAAAAGCTTTTTAAAACACTTTTTTCAGAAAAGTTTATGAGTTACGTCTACTGACAGAAGTAAAAGTTGCTTTTGTCTTTTTCCCACCCTTTCATTATTTTTCACCTTGTGCAAGGTGCCGGACACACTTGGCTGCTGTCATTTTCAGAGTAATGTGGTCAAACCTTATCGTCAAATTAATGCTTTGGCATTAGTGACAAAATTCTTTCATGCTGTGGTGCTTTTGGCTCAACATTAGCAACTGCCCTTTGACCAAATACATTCTGTAAATAGATTTGTTCATTAGCAGACCATGTGCTATGTTATTTGGAAGAAATTAGGTCATTATGGGTATATAAACCATGGTTTTATCACACCAAGCCTTAATATACCTTTGTTGCAGTTACATTCTTGACCCCCACGCATGTAAACCTTTCTGTTGTGTTTGTCAGTTCATCATTACGTTTTATGTTATTCTAACATGTATGTTGTTACTTACAGAACAAAGGCCAAGCTTCCTACAACATTAAATGGGTTTAGAAGCTTAATAGAAGCTCTGTTGATGTGTACCAGAGTGGAGTTAAGTGGAGATAGAAACCCTGCACCAGCTTCTCTGGCTTGTGGACAAAAAGTTTTGATGGATAATCTTATGGACAGTATGTACAACTGCTGTATTTTACCGTACAGATTTCTTCCCCTTTAATTAAATGGGTTGTTTACTGTACAAGGTAGCTTTTAATAAATGAGGTAGTCATTTACTCACGCTCTCGTCATTTTAAACATGTATGACTTTCTGTCTTCCACAGAACACAAAGAAGATATTTAGAATAATGTTTTCAACTGGCCCTGATTCACTTGCATTGGTTTTGTGTCCACACGATAGAATTGAATGGGGTTCCAGTGCTGTTCAGTTAACAACTTTCTTCAAAATAAAATATTTTGTGTTCTGCAGAAGACAGAAAGTCATACAGGTTTGAAATGACAAGAAGGTGAGCAAATAATGACAGTGTGTTCATTTTTGGGTGAACTGTCACTTTAAGCCCTGTATGGGAAACCAGCCCGTAGTGTTTCTCCAAACACTATATCTTATTTTTTGTCAGTTTTTTGTATGTAATCCTAATGCAATTCTGAATTTAAGACTGATCTGAATTTACCATTGTGGTCTCTTTTTGGTGGTCATTGCCTTTTTATTCAAGCTGACGATGTCTTTGACTGGCTGTACATGGTTGAGGTCGTCTAGATTCTGGGAATAATTTAGATTACTCTTTTTTGGCAGCTTGCTTCATGCGTGCTTTCTATTGATGCAGATCCCTGTGTTTTTCTCTTTTGCCCTTATAAGGGTGTACAGAGTCTGTTTTTTAAATGCCCTGCCATTAGGTAACCGTAAGATGAATCTGACCTGTAAAATATCTAACCCACGACCTTCTGTTGTGGAGCTGTTAAAATGTGAACCGGTGTGGAGGAACTTGTGGAGGCTCATTAAAGTCTCAGCAAGAAAGCTGGGCTTCTGTCCTGTGTGTTTCTGTGTGTTTTGTCCAGATGTTCATGAGTTTGTTTGATTTAAATGCCTGGAGTAGAAATACCTGAAGATGAGTGAACAGGACATGCCGCCTTTGTTTTGATCTGGAGTGTTAGCCTTTGACCCGCCCTGGGGTGGATGCTTTGTCAAGTGTTTAGGTTGTGTTTACTATCAGCCAGACTGTCAAACGCCAAGAAAACTGAAGTGTATCATCCTTCTGTGTTTCTTTAAAGTAAAAAATCCTGTTTTGATCTACACATTACTTTCCAATCTCTCCTCCTTAATCATCCAGAGAAATAGAAGAAAGCAGCGCTCACACATTTCATGGGCTATCTTCTTCCAGAGTAACAAGTCCTGAGAAAACGTTAACAGAGGTTAACTGAGGTGGCTGTTTATTTCCAAAGACTTGCTGTTCTTTCATTGAGAATAACACTGATGTGTTTGGCATGAAATGTTGTTGTGGTGAGCCTCATTCAAAATGACCAGCCTGTAGTCCCCTGCAGGAAACTTTTGTTACAGAGCAACCTCAAACGCTTTAGTCCAGCATATGTTCCTGCCCTGACAGAATAATACCAAGTCTATTTTAAGAGATAATCGGTGCTGCTACTTACATGACTTGAATACCAAACAAAGGCGTTCAATGGATGCAAATGTGGTCCGAATGATGTCGTTATATAACATTAGTACTTCCTGTCCGATTGTTTTCTTTGGCTGTGTCTAAAGGCTTATCCACACCAGGACAATAATCGCGCACATTTATCGTGTACGTATAATGCCTCGTGATTAAACAAAGGGCGCTAACGTGAGTGTGCAAGGTGATGTGCAAAACGGCAGGCGTTCGTTTGGGTTTGAACGCCGAATAACCTCTCGAGAGAAACGCTGGCGATAAACCCCGGTCGATTATCGTCCCGGTGTGGACAAGCCATGAAGCTGCAACACTAAACAGCCATGACCTTTAAACAAATATGCCAAAGTTACAATTAAGACTGGTGGAGTTTATTTTTTCATTCACATCCAGGAAACCTTTATGCTTGTGGAGCCCACGGGTACCGTGAAAACAGTCTATCTTTAGTTATTAATCTAATTCGGTTTCCAGCTTTGAAGCTTCCAGTATAAACACGTTGCTTGTTGATCTTTTGTAGCTATTGTGTGCACATGCTGTGTTTGCATTGAGTAAAAATGTGCTGAGTGTTTTCAGACTTCTGAGTAGTGTCTCTCACTCTTCCCTCATTTCCGTTTCCCTGCCCATTATGACTTCCTGTGCTGGAGTCCTCAGACAATGGACTTGGTTCCCGACAGGCCCTTTGTCACAGTGCTGCTGGACTGTCTGACCGATATGCAACTCTTCAGGAGAAATTATTCTCCTTCAACATAGTCTCACAGGAATTCGTGACATTGTCAATGAACTGTAATCTATTAATTCGTGTTTACTGACACAAATTTCCCCCTTTTTTCGTGTCTATCAGCACAACTTTGTTCGTGTCACCCAGCACGAATTTCAATCTTATGTATTTTAATACGCGATATCTTTCATATGTTTTAATATATATCAACACAATCTGAATGGGAATTCATACCCATTTTCCAAGCTGGCCAATTCGTGTGAATTTCTATTTCCTACGATCTCATTCGTATGTTTTGACTTTTCCACTGTGACGTTATGTTTAGGGGCGGGGTTAGAGTATCCATTTATTATTGTTTTGCCACCTCATGAAACTCGCGTTTTTAGCTTAATTTGCCTTTGCGGCTGTGACTTAAGGGGTTTGGGGTGAAGTAAGGTGTTGGTTAGCCACATCCTAAAATAGACACACAGTCTCACCTGTAGCTCAATGGTTAGAGCATGGTGTTAGCAACGCCAAGATCATGGGTTCGATCTCGGGGGATTGCACATATTCTGATACAAATGTATATTATGATGCAATGTAAGTCGCTTTGGATAAAAGTGTCTGCCAAATGCATAAATGTAATTGTAAATGTAAGTCTGTGTATTGAAAGCCATGCTGAGTGACACGCAAAGAAAGTCATGCTGAGTGACATTATAAAAAGGTTGTGCTCACTGACACGAGAAAATCGGGATATTCTTGTCCATGAACACGAATTAATAGATTCCATATTTCGTGTCAATGCTATGAACTTCCGTGAGACTGGGTTTTCTCCTTTTGTTGATTTCAAAACGGCTTCTGTCATTGCTTAGGCTAAATAGAGACATGCTGAAATCACATCTGTTTTAAAAATATTGTAATATTTGTTGTTTAAAATGTAAATGCAGCAGTTGTTAACCTAAAACCTGTAGCTCAATGGGTAGGGGCATTGTACGCATACAGATCAAATGTATATAAATCAGACGTTTGTTTTGATCTGTGGTGTCAATCCAGCACTTTGAATGCACTGACAGCCCCTATTTGTATGTTATTGTTGAACTGATTTTGCTACGGGAACCTCTATGCATCAGGGGTTTCCCATAATATTGTTTCATGTCCTTTTAATGAGGTCAGGAAAACATAAAATGGCAAAACTACACCATAAATCTCCCTGTCATTAGGAAACACTGCATTTCTCATTGGGTTAGTCTCATTTG
This sequence comes from Barbatula barbatula, assembly GCF_947034865.1. Lineage (NCBI taxonomy): Eukaryota > Metazoa > Chordata > Actinopteri > Cypriniformes > Nemacheilidae > Barbatula > Barbatula barbatula. The sequence continues at coordinate 18,160,185 of NC_136766.1, read as the reverse complement.
TCATTTGTTGATATGTAGGGGTAATAGTTGTTTGTTAAAGCTTTTTCATTAGAATGGTTCACCAATTTTTGTTGTTTGTGTGCTTTCAAGGGTCTGCTTATGCAGTTAGCAAGATGTAGACACTGCAGAAGCACACTAGGTTTCATTTTTCGATTTCTTTAAATCTTACATATATAATAAAATATTAAAGACATTTGTTTAACATTTTCAAGTTCTTTTCAATTGGTCTTTAATTTTGGGATGATAACTGCTTTTGTGTGTCTTGTTTTCTCATTCACCTTCATTCTTTTTGCTCATGTGCATTCACTTCTCCGATGTAAAACTGATTGCCCCGGGAATAATGATAGTGTTGCTGGTAAAATTCTTGGCCGAGCTACAGTAAAATAAAAGATTAAACATTTTTTAAACGGGTATACGCTTGAATATCAAGAATGTGTCCGCATGAGAATTAAGACCTTAGAGTTAAGGCTTCTCTGTGTGTGTTTGGCATACAGTATGACATCCTGGCTGCTTATTGTGAAATCCAACAACACATGTGTCTCCTCCATGGATGCCCATATGTGAGCGTACACGGAGCAATTTGATTTATATCTTTTGTGTGCAGAGTCTGATGTCTGTTCTTTTGATACGGAGTAGTGTGTGGGGAATGTTATCAGTACGATGCAGCCGTCTGTGGTCGACCACATAATTCTTAATGTTGTCATGGCCTTTACCACTGAGCTTAGATGACTGCTTCAAAACACACACACTGTACCCATTTATTTGGTCATTTCTATATTTCACTCTTGCTTTTGCGTATTTGTATGCTTACAAAGTACAAACCGTAACTACAACAGATCACATCATAGTGACAGTCTTCTGGTCTCCAAAACAAATCGGCAACAGAAGCTGTTTTTTTACTAGAGGCCGGCTCTGACCACCACATCATCTGACTCTTGCATGAAGCAATCCAATGCCCTTCAAATGTAATTGACTCTCATGGCACACGGTCACAGAATGTACATATATTGACATTTCATGATTTTTCATTTTTGTTTTGTGGATCTGTTAAATAATCTTCAGAAGAATAGGGTTTGGAAGACTTTATTATTGCAATCTTAAAATGGAGGAGTTAATTTTAACTAATTGTTTTGTGCTATTTATTTAGCACTTTGTGTTTTAAATAACACATTGTAAAGAAATATCACAGAGATGTTTTCAGTTAAGGATAACATATTGTGTTATTGTGTTGTTTTTAATGTCTTGGCTCTTATAGTATTTTTCAAGTGATTTTTAACTCAAAAATTACAATTCCATTGTATGAACACAAAACCACAGATACATATCTCCAAATATTTTCTCTTGGGTTTTTCAGAAGAAAGAGTAATATATTGATATATATAATATATGTTAAAACAAAGGATTACAGTCCTTAACTTAAGGACTTAACTTAAGTATTTTTAACACAACTGTCTTAAGAGTGTTGGGGTCTATATACCTGCCAGGTCAAGTCAATTATATTTATGAGGGTTATTTCACGATATGTAAAAAACTTTCAAAACAATATTATTTAAATGTCAAAAATTAAAATGTTGATTTTAAAACACTTTTTTTTAGTTTTTGCTTATTCATTAAACCATTCAAGTTGTATTTATTCTAAATGTATCTTTGCTGTATGGCTTAAACTGACATGTGGCTCGAGGTACTGTGTACATTGACACTATCTACTACAATTTAAGCTGCTCACGTGGACTGAAGGTTGCTTATTATGCATTTTCCAAATAATGAGTGTAGATGGTGAACCACCAAGTAAATATATGAAAGGTCTTGGCTTGAGTGTTTAGCTTAAGTTTGTTTAATTTGTAGAATAATTATACTCGCGCTCACATGATGTCTATTGTACCTTCTAGTAGTATCTGTCTGTTTGTGATCACAGAAACACAAAGCAGATGCATGCAAACCAGCTGGGCAAAAAAGATCTGTGTGTCCGTGTGTTGTCTTTGTGTGTTTACACTTCCTATCACTTCACAGTGAATTACATACACTCTTTCTATATTTATTTACATTCTATATATATTATTGTCCACACTAATTTGCTGGGTTAAGGACCTGTTAGGGCATAACAGTGTTTATAATATGCTAGGTTTGTGTTACGACAAGTAAAGTAAAAGGATGTATGCTGCTGTGAATTAAAATTGTATACATTCATAATTTCAATACATTGATTATGGTTTTAGTTAATTGAACCATGACTAATCTGTTGGTCCTGTGGAAGATATGTGAAAGGAATTTACCTGTACTATATATGTCTGGAATGACTGGAAGGACATTTTACACACCAACAATGACAACATTTCTCCTCCTCTAAATAGCGTTTGTGTGTATTTATTGCTTTTTTAAAATATCTTGATAAGGAAAATCTAAAATCTCAGTGCAAATGGTTTGCTGTGATTTACCATTTACACTTGAATAGCGAAGTGAATGGTGTGTGACAGATATAGACATAATCTTAACTAAATGGCTCTCTCTTCGTATTTGGTGTTTTACAGAGAAGTTGTACAACTCTCATGGCCCTGAGCTTCGGAGGTCCTTGTTTTCTTTAAAGCAGCTATTTCAGGTATGGTGACATGTAACACACATTGTTTGGAGGTGGGGTATGTGGTGTGGATGAGGCTGGTGAGATGTCCTAAACAGTGAAAGCCAAAATAGAAAGCAGTACTGTGTGCACAGATTAACATCGTAAATTGGAATGTGTGAGCGTAACTTCCCACCCATTCTATATATAATGAAAACAAAAGCTTTTTCAGTCATTCTCCATTGTTAGATTATGACCTGTCAAGACGGGTTTTAATGGAATAACCGGTTGCCTCTTATTAGCTCGTCACTCTCTTAAATGTCCCATGTGAAAGTCCGTTTATGTAGTAAGCTTACTTATATACGTTCTGTTTAACAGATGTGAACCCTTGTACAGAAAGAAACTAGTTATTAAACCTATATACAAAATGTTTTCGCTCACGGAAAGCAGTTTATAATTGTATTTCTGTTCTGTATTTTGCAGGATGATAAGGACCTGGTTCCAGAATTTGTTGTCTCAGAGGGTCTGAGCTGTTTTATTAAAGTGGGTGCCGAGGCAGATCATAACTACCAGAACTACATCCTCAGAGGTTTGAGCTAAACGTTGCATCTTCACTTGAGCGTGCACAATATGTATTTTTGCTACAAATGCTTTGTTTCTTTAAACATTTTACATCTTATAATTGCAAAATTACAATTACAATCTTATATTTCAACCACACAGATGATGTTCTAGCTAAGTAACTGTATGTGTCCATTATTTTAGAACAACCCACTTTGGTGAAATGCTCTTATTAAAGTTTGCTTGTGCCTTTTCCTTAAAGCGACTCCAACATTTTTATTTCTTAAAGTGGTTAATTGTAGATTGTAGTTTAGCATAAAACGTTTAGGCCTTCATGTACACAACAGAACGATGCATTCTTCAGATAGCACAAAGGATTTTGTGCAGTTTGGGACAAGTAGAGTGTTCGCAACAGGATGTTTATACTGGCTATAGACCAAAAAACAGGAACACTTTCGGACAAATCAGTAGGTTTCTTAAAGGCATGCCAATTCTGTATGTTTAACTCTTGCTCTGTCCACAGCTCTCAGTCAGATCATGCTGTTTGTGGACGGGATGAACGGTGTAATAAACCACAATGAGACTTTACAGTGGCTGTACACACTGAGTGGCAGTCTGGTGAGTGCCAACAGCACACACAAACACAGACAACAATATATCTAAATACTGATGACTATCAGTTACTATAGTGCTCCTACACTAGCTGCCTAATATAAGAGCTTTAAAAACAAAATAGGCAACAGACTTGAAGTTAACAGTTAATGATGTGTGATTATCCTTCAATTGCACAAAGTTGTCTTACTAAAGAAAAAAATGGATCTTTTGTGCAATGGTTTCAGATTTCGAGGTTAGCAAAGCCCTGCAGCAGGAAGCTTGCATCATCACAAAAATGCATTTAGTTTACTATTACCGCTTTTTCACCGGGGCTGGTGGCTGTGCTTTTCTACTCAAAAGTTGGTCAAACTTAACAAAAGTTAAGTTTCAAAACTTTCAAAACTATTTAACTTCCTTGTGCTTTTGACTAAATTATTTGCTTTTAAATTACGTATTGAACAAACATCTTATAATAAGGAACTGTGTTTTATATCATATTTAATTTTATTACAAAACAGCTAGAGTAGGCATATGGTGCCTAAATCACGTATAACTACTTCAAAAAGGGAAATGATAGGAAGCGCTGTTGTGACATGTTATTCACATGACATGTTATTCACATGTTTTATATGTGAATAATATATGATAATATGAATATCTATTTCATATTACTCAGTTTAAATATAAATTTACATGTAAATAAATATAATCTGGAATTAAAATAACGGGTTCTGACAGGTGCCATCCCCTGTTGAGAATTGGCTCCAGTACCTGCACCAGGCCCAGCCATGGCGGAAAAGCGGTATATGTGACACGATGTGACAAGTGATAATATGATTAATGGTGAATCAGTTTAGTGTGAATCTGTTTAGATAGGATTTGTTCTGTACTGTGAATGATTCAGTCATCTTGAACTTGAAAACGTATCCTTTGTTACCGTCATCCCATTGAAAATGGCATACTGCCATTTTCACTTCCTCATGTACAAGATCATTCAGGAAAAGGCCTTAACCAGTTTTGATCTTAATAAAGCAAAGATATGCCAGAGATGTATTACTGTACCGTACTAATTTTGGAAATGCATAGACCGTGTTTCTCATCTAGGGCTCTCATTAAACTTCATGATTAATCAAATTAAGCATTAAAGCGGCCATAACTCCGATTGTTTCTGCATATCTCAGGTTAATCTTGAGTACTCACAGCATAATATCGCACTCTTCAAATATCCGCAGAGTCTTTAGTTTGATCACATTTATAAAAGACAGATACAGCTTATTTCCGAAAACATCCTACGCGTGGGGTGGGGGGGGGGCGGGACTAAAGCATGTGCACACACATTGCCAAGAAAACACAGACATCAGTTTCAACAAACGTGTGCGGTTCATGTCCAGAATCTTTTAGCGCTGGGACCACCGCTCCATCTATCAGTTTCAAACGATCTCCGAATCCAGCGTTATATCCACCGTTTATATAACATTCATCACCCAAATGCAGCGAACAAACAACACAGCTGAACTTCGCAAACATATTGCTCTCTCTCTCCTGCACACAAGTGAAAGTGACTTGTGCGCATGCTCCTTCGCCCGCTGATTTTTCCTAATTATGCCGAGTTCTAAAATGTTTTGAGTAGAAATGATGAGTTGTGGGGCTTTCATATATTGTTATGAACAATGTTTTAGACTTTTAAAACCATGTTATTTTCCTTGCTAACACTATTCTTCATGATTGAATAAACTAAGTTTAAGCAGTTATTGTGAGCTTGATACTGCCATCTTCTGTTTGGGGATTGTAAGTGTATATTTTTTCTGATATTCTTTATCAGTCTCGGCTGGTTGTGAAGACTGCACTCAAGTTGCTGATAGTGTTTGTGGAATACACAGAGTCAAACAGTCCTCTGCTTATTCAGGCTGTCAACATTGTGGATGGGAAGAGAGGTTAAACACACATTTAAACCCTCTTTTACTCATTGTGTTTTTGTGGTAGTTTGGATTTTGCATGGTGGATGTTTATTAAAAGAGAGAACTGTGTGCAATGTTTTTTTTTAGGTGTAAAGCCGTGGATGTATCTGACGGATATTCTGTCAGCTAAGAATGGAGCAGACACCGAGCTGCTCATCTACACCATGACCCTCATCAACAAGGTACATACAGACCCTTCTGTGCCTTACAAATGTAGTTGCTGTGTTTTATAATTGTGTAGAGGAGAATCTCAATACTCCAGATGTCCATGAATCCTTGTGTCCTCCCAGACTTTAGCTGCTCTTCACGATCAGGACTCATTCTATGATGTAACAGACTGTTTAGAGCAGCTAGGAATGGAAAGCATTGTCCAGAAACACATGACTAGCAGTGGCATTGAGGCAGATCTTAAACAACAGTTCACCATTTATGAGGTAACCCCCATCACACATTTAAGTCAATTTCTCTGCAGTATTTCTTCACAGATGTAGGTCTGAGATGAAGATTCTGTATGTTGTATATTGTGTAGAATGCCCTCAGGTATGAGGACGGAGAGGTTGATGATGCAGTAACCCATGTGCGAAAGGACAGAAGAAAACTGACACCGAGCGAGCAGGAAGGCAGGAGGAGTCGGCGATCATCATCTCACAATCTTTTAGATGGAAGCCTTTGCTCGGTTCGGCCAAACTCTCCTATTGTATCCGTCTCTTCTCAGAGCCCTACTGCAGGTATCTTCAGTTCTTCTTCTTTTTGTACCTTCTGCTCCCTTCTGTGTGTTGACTTAATGTGTGTGTTGACTTAATGTGTGTGCGTTTCAGAGGTGACCCGCACTGCCTCTCCTCAGTTCTCAGATTCTTCTCATTCTCCTGCACCGGGCAGTCCAGACCTGAACAGCCTCTCACCTGTAACATTTGACTCCCAACCCTCTCCACTCCCCCTGTCGCCTAATGGGTCTGAATCAGATGCGTCCGAGCAAGATCAAAACCTGTAAGTATTACCAGTGCTGTGCGTATGTGTGTGTATGTTCGGGATCAAATGTAAGTTTTTTTTTTTTAACATGGATTTCAAGATGACATAAAATACACATTGTAGGGCCCAAAAAGCATTTTTTCTACAAAAGAGAAAATAATCCATGCATTTATTCTGCTATACGATTTTTACCCCTTTGTGGCAGTATAACCTCCTGTAAGCAGGCCTTTCAGCCTTAATTCTATATCCCAAAGAAAAGCACCCAAAATGAAAATGCTGTTGTTATTTACTCATTCTGCCATTTGCCAATACATTTTTAAGATGTCTAGATGGTTAGTTCTAGGAAATAGACATTGTTTGTCTATTGCACAATGGGAAAACACCTTGTCTATTTAAAGCCTTGCCTTCTTATGTCATACCATTTCGCTGCTGTCCTTTCGAAAAATCTGATGTCCAAATTAGCAGTTTTTCAGGAAATGGAAAAAACATATTACTTTTTTAAATGTTCAGATACTGTGTAGTTAAAGTTGACAAGCACTTTAAAATTTTTTTTTTGTTGAGTCATTTTCAAAACCCAGTGACATATGAAGGGTGACTAATAATAATGACTTAAAAGAAAAGAAAAGAAAAGAAAAGAAAAGAAACATATGGCATCTTCCCATTTGTGTACAGATCAGAGTTTTTTAATTTTTATTTGTAACCATTGTTTTAATTTATTTTTTATTGTAAGAATCCAAGTTAGAATTAGATTGAAAATCACGTGTAATTGATGGAGTATGTAGTGATACAGCAGATGTTGCCTTAGTCAGCATGGTTCAGGAATGAGTATAAATTCTCCAGACTCCTGCAGAACAAGTCCTTAAGGTTACCTCTCTAATGCCTGCATAACTTTGCCGCTGGCCAAAGATGATTCTGAGCCAATGGGATAAACTGTCACGGAGAATAAAAATAATGACATTTATTCATAACCTTTTGTCTTAATTGTTAATTTACTTAATTGCCGTTTTCAGTTATTACATGGCACACAAGATATAGCACAAATGCATTATGGCTTCTTATATTAGACCAAGCGATTTGTATAATATAAAAGTTTTAATATAATTTTTTATTTATTTATATTGATTATATCAACATCATTCAGTAGTGTATAATAACTCTTTGTAGTCACACAGAGACCGAAGAATCACTAAGCAAAGTAATGTGCTATTTGAAGTGTTGCTTTTGGCTGGAGTAAAGTGTCCTGTTCAGTCAACATTCCTTGCACATATAGATAGAAAGCTAATATTTTATTTGGAAAGTTTTGTAAATCTGCGTAGGCCTACAGGAATTCAGCATCTGCGTAAGGTCGAACAGGATGTGTTTGGGCTGTAAAGTCATGAACTAAGTTTAGCTGCGAACACTATCAGCTTCATTTGATCAGTGTTTGTATTTTTCTAAAAATGCTCATGCGCTAACATGGCGACACATTGCCAAGTCACACACACAAATATTGAATCCAACCATTAATAAAAAAAATCTAAATGTTCAGGTACTGTACATAATTAGTTATAAGAGTTCTCCTGTGAATTTCTTCTTTTTTGTGATCACTTATTCTTTAAGTTGAAGTGTGCAATTTTTTGTATGTTTATGAGTTATAATAAACCAGGAGTGATTCAATTTGAAAGAATTACACACTTCTCCTTACATGATGCCTTTGCCGTCTTATTCTGTCCTCCATGTTTTTTTCTGTGGCTCTTAGTGGTTGGTGGATGGCTCTAATGCTTGCCGATGTTTTGGTCCCATCAACATTTTAACCCTCTTTTTGTCCACGTAACCACCATCATTGTTACACATCTTTCTCTCTCCTTCCCTTTCTTCCCTCCACACTTTTGTGGTCATCCACTAGGGCGCGCTCTTTCATGAGTCACTACATTTCTCACATGGGGATTTCTAGACGGAGGTTAAAAAAGGCCAGGTCTATAACAGAGGAAACCTCAAGCAGCTCCAACAGGTTTGTAGCACATTTTACGTCACCTTTTGTTTGTTGGTGGTTGAAATTCTTCTGGCTGCTGAGACACTAGTTCATTTTTGGCTATGGTTTTACTACAAATAAAACCAACAACATGGTAACTGTGGTTAAACCATGAATCATTTAGCTTTGATTTTAATTTCAGGTGTCAGTTAGCAAACCACTGTAACTTCAACACTAAATTCATCTCATTTCAAACTTTTCTTAGCTTACCATTCAAGCAATTTTCCCTATCCACTGTACACATGCATTATTCTTTATACAATTGTCCTTTTTTGTTTTCATGATCTCACTTTTTTAATGTCTGGCTATTGACAAACTACATCACACACCTAAATTATGATCTAAGGGTCACATTAAACAAGTCTAACAAAAACAAATGAATCACTTTGTGCATACATGCTGGATGTTATTTAGAGTATTTGGCAGTAGATGGAGAGGATTATTTTGGCATCCTCCAGAAGTGCTCTGTGGACGAGAACTGTAGATAAAGCCTCACAGTTACTGCAGTCATGATGTAAACAGCACGTCTGTGAAGTATAAATAAAAAATAAATAAAAAACAGCTGACTGTAAAGCAATAGATTCTCAATCTGACGAAAGATCATGGATCGGATTGCCATCCTTGTATTCCACTTTAAATGCAGATAGCCTAGATTTAATAGTTTATAAGATAAATACGGATTGGTTTATAGTAATTTTAAGCTTGATCATCTATCTATATGAGAGAGACTAAACCGTGCCTTAAGTCACTGCTGCTTTACTGTACTGATGTTATATAAAACATGTAATTATGCACAGTATTTCTAGATATTATAATTTTTGTGTATATTGTTATTTTATTAGTGTTGTTTATATTATTTTATAATATAAAGATATAACCTTAAATTAGCATGTTTTAAATTTAAAAGTAATTTTAAGTCATGAATGTTATCTTTTTTTGTTTATTGCTTAGTGGACAGAGCAAGAGTCATATTTACTGGCATATAGTGACTGTACACTTGTTTGTCTAAAAATGTCTCCTGAGAAAGTTAGTGTGAGTGGTGGTTAGTCTACTGTATAGTTATAATTAAATGATTATAAACACAATAGAAGTCTATGGTATGTCCCCATAGCTGTGTGTGTGTGTGTGTGTGTGTGTGTGTGTGTGTGTGTGTGTGTGTGTGTGTGTGTGTGTGCGTGTGTGTGTGTGTGTGTGTGTGTGCGCGCTTCAGCCTTGACCTTGCACTAACTGGACTGCCTCTCTTCAGACGTTCTTTCACAGAAACGGACTCTCCTCTGGAGAAACCTTCCCAGATGACAGCAAAGCAGCCCAGCCACACGGAGGGAAGGAGTTTCAGGTCAGTAAGCGACTGATGCTCTGAGATGAGAACTGATAGAAGGCCAGAGGAATAGAGGAGTGAAAGGGAATAGGGTCATGGTGGAGACGATGCATGGCGATATTTGTCAAGGAAATGGGAAGAAACACCGGATTTTAAATGGGATAGGAGTATAATCAATAGCTTAAGCTGTCAAAAACATTTTACTGTATTGTATATGGAAACCAATGACGGGACAGTAGGCACGTTTTTAAGGCCGTGATTTTAGGAAGATATTGAAATGTGTTTATTAGTTATGTTGTTAGATTTGGTTGAAGAAATATTTGCAGTATCTATGTAGAGGATAAAGTGTGCTTCATACCGTTATCCTACTCATTTTCGTTATCATACAATAATTTTTGCATTAGTGCTTTTGTTTTCTTCTTTGTTCTAAAAGATTGTCTGTCTTCTGTTTTCTCTGATGACTTGTCATTTTCTCTCTCGCCCTTCTTTGCATCCTCTTCTCTCATAATATTTGGCACAACTCCTAATCTCTTCCTTTGCTGTGGCGTCCAACATTCCTGGACTTTGCTTTTCTCTCCTTTTACAGACAGCAGCAGGCAGACAGTGTTTGGTGAGTAGCTGCAGTGTGGCTAAAGAATGTGGCTTTTGGAGTTACAGGCACTTTCAATCATTGTTATAGTTAGTTATATTGGGTAGGGAGGGTTGGAGGAAGGAACTGCTGGCTGGAAAGATTGAATGTTAATATGATGAATCAATCTGTTAAGGTCTAATCCAAGTGACATTTCATTTAATTGTAAAACAAGAATTTAGGGAAAGTTTGTCGAATTGGTAAATTTTAATTATCCACAACAATAACAATTTTATGTTTCACACTTACTTTGCTGTTTCACTAAGTTTGTAGTCTGATTTTATATAAAGTTCAGGAAAGCAGTGACAACTATACATTGGGTTATCATGAATAAACAGCAATTCTTTCCTGGCTGCACTTTCCCTTCCTTCTCATTTGTTTCTCATTTTCTTTGTTCTCTGTTTTATCCTGAGAACGATCTTCTCATCTCTTACTCATAAGTTACATACTCTGCCCTGTTTTTGTGGGCGCCAAACATTATATATTTCCACATTCATGCAAAAATAAAGGATTTTTTGGCATCCGATAAAGCATTGACTATAATTGACTATAAAGCAATGTAAAGCTTTTAAGAGTGACAAGCCTAAAATAGTTTTATTTCAACAGTAAATGTTTCGAAAGTTGCAAAGAAAAGAAAAGCACCTGTATAACCTAAAATATTCCCCAGGGTCTAATGGCATTTTCTATAATATATACAGTATTATAGTGGGACCTGTGGCTTTGTAACAGTAATGATTTAGACTGTGTATGTGAATTGAAGTGTTTCTCTCCAGTCTAGAGAATGTGAATAGGGACTTGCCAGTTCTGAGGAATTATGGGTAAGTATCCAGTAGCTCTGTACAGCAACAGACTCTTTCCGCATATATCAGCATGCCGGCATCCGGGTGTTGGGCTAATTCAGCTGCTGTGCTCAGAACCTGAGGCTGTCGTGTGCTGTGTTTTTTTAGAATTTATCTAACACATGTTAAAGGTCCAATGTGTATATTTTGGAGGATCTATTAACAGAATATACAGAGTATGTCTTCAGATGTGAATATAAAGACCTTACATAATGAAGCGTTTGTATTATCTTAGAATGAGCAATATTTACATTCACCACGGCCCCTTTACACAGAATTCACCATGTTGTTTCTCCAGTAGCCCTAAACAAACCTCTCTATAGAGCTTGTTTCGTGTATTCATTATCTACCTCAACAAAGAAGCGAAAACGTGACGACATCTTAGTCCCGCGTCAGCCACCCTTGAAACCGCACTGCTAGATGACACTAAATCTCATACACTGTACCTTTTAGTCATGTAACTTTAATGATTATAGGTGACAATAATACAGTGTTAATGCAGTGACAACTTTAATATGCTTTGACTTCTTTGTCTTTTTTAGTTTATTTTTAAGATTATAAAACCTTGCTAAAAATCTTGTAAAACGTTACATCATGAATATCCTATTCATGCGAAGTGGTTTATTTTCACACATGCCTCAGTAAGAGTTATCACAGCTTTTCGGGTTTAACACTATAGGGAGAAATATTACAGTAATATTACTGGATCGGTCTCCCAGCCTGTAGAGTTTAAGCTTAATAACTAATCATTCACAAGAATACACACTGTGTATTTGATTGTTTTCTACCCTACCTCAGGGAAATCTAGCGGTGCTTATGTCATTGGGTTTGTGAGGGGAAGTAAGAGGTCTGTAGTGATGGTGGTGGGCTTTGTCAGTCACTGCAGGGTTGGTTATGGTGGTGGGATATAAGGGATTTTGTTGGATATGTAATTATTTGCATTTATGTTTTTATATGATTGTTTTTCTCCAATGTGACTGCATGTTGTCAGGAAAGCCAGATTTCCCTTTAATAACGTTTATAGGAAACTGATCCTTTAATCACATTTTTATTATTTTGCTGAATGAAATAATTCTTATTACTTATATTCAAATTTGGCTTTCTATTTTATAATATCATTTCCAACTTGCTTATGTCATCCCTTGTTTACAGACCAATAATTTACTGTTTATTTATTCCTCTAATGGATTTATAGAGACACATTCTTGCGTAGTCTGGCTGCATCCCAGTTTGAGAAGAAAAGGAAGTCACAGGTCGCCAGTGTGTCTCTGAGCGAGAGTGTGTCATCTACAGACCCCGAGACTTCATCTGCTCCATCTACTGAAGCTGAGCAGACAGTCTCCAGCTCAACCTCTGCAGGTGCTCATACCCCCGATCTTCTGTTCCCGTCTGACTCTTCTATCTGCACGGGTAATCTACTGTACAATACCCTATTAGGAGTTAAAAGCACATTATAAAGAAGAACATTACTTATTTGTAATTTGCTTCCTTAATCACCCCCTAATTTCTTCCTTCTAAATCTCTCCACCACGTTTTGTTGCAATTTCTTTTTGTATTCACTTTCCTTTCTTTGTCGCCATGTTGTAGTCAAGGCTCTGTTCATTTTCCAAGCCATTGATCTCCTAGTTTTCCTTGTTCGGTTACGCTTTGCTTAATCTAAACATGTGTGTGAGATTTGATTGTGGTCAGTTGTTGTCTAAGATTTACTTAATTTTTTGTGTTATTTGTGCACGTTTTGCACACAGTTTAAAAATAGTGCTCTGGAAAAAATATGAAAAATGTACTTTAAAAATGTAAAAACATTACTTTTTCTGTGGCGACTGTAATCTCTAGAGGAATAATTATCTGTGCCCAGCAAACACATACTCTGGTAAGAAACGTCATTGAGAGGTTAAAATAAAATGCACAGCATGTATTTGTTCAAAGCATCACACTTTCAGAATTGTGTTCATATGAACTCAAGGAACTTTAGGCTCCAAAATTCTTTAATTTTTAAGACGTATGGTAAGCTTGTGTTTGTACTGCATGCAGACTGTTGACATTTATTCTTCTGTGCGGTAGGCAGATTTCTTTAATTCAGTGCGAGTTGTGGAAATGTCTGTTTTGCAGGGTCTGTTAGTGACCAGGAGAGCCAGTCTCAAGGGATCAACTTGACCAGACACACCCTGGAGCAGCCAGGAAACACAACATCCCACAATGAAGCAGGCAAGAGATTTCATTCCCACCCCTCCCCTCTGTGTCTATCAAGCTTCATATCATCATTCTGTTCGGTATCTCTGTAAGCCTCAGATACATACGTCTTATGTCATCCACATACTGTATCTATTTTAGACATGTCCCTCCAGAATCTTTATGTTGCCAGAAAGATAGGCGAACAAATGTTTTTGAGACGTAAGAGTATAATCACTTGATTTGTTTTTTTCCGTTGACCTACAGTAGGGAAAATCTAGCACACAGGGCAAAAGTCTTTCTATAAGGGCTAATGGAACATCTTAAAGTCACGAGTTAGAAGTCGTGGTTCGAGCAAAATCTTCAAAGCTCCAAAGTGGAAATATTTGAAAGAGATTCCATCTCTCCCTCTGTGGCCATGGTCCATATGACACAGTCACTAACAAACCCTTCGTCCAGGGAGTGTAAATTAGCTGAAGTAGAAGGCCTGACATGTAAACTATTTACATTTGGAGATGAGGATCTCCCTCGCCCGGTTTCCGTTTTGACTTAATGAGGGTTGAGGCAGTTAGCTGAAAATTAAATGCTGTTAGTCTGCAGTGGCTAACTGAAAGTACAGGATGGTAGCATGTGGAAACACAGTGATATGTGCCTGTGCTGGACCAACTAAAGGTAAGAGGATTTCTTTATCATGCTGTTATTATACAGGAATCATCCAAACATCCGATTGGGTTATTTTAACTGCACAGTACATTTTTTCTGCGTATCGGAGCATTTGTTAGTGCCATTCTCTGCCATTGGGGCTACAGAACGTACAGTAGTGGCCAAAAGTGATGTCCTGGAAGACATATTTGTACCATTTTTGCTTTTAACGCCATTTCAGGTTGGATTTAACCAAATATGAGATATATGGTACAACAACACTGAACATTGAAGGTATAAGGGCAAACTACAGCATATGAGGTAATATGGCTTTTAGTTCAAGTTTTATTTCTAAAGCACTCAGTATATCAACATTGAACAGTGCGGTACAAACAATAAAACTAAAAACACAGTATGGACAAAAGGCACACTTTTTTATATTCAGACATGCAAGCTTTTTGTTCTTCTATGCATATTTGTAAGAAATAAAGCAAACATTGACTGCACGTTTATTAGTTAATATTTGCTGATCCTCTCTTATAGTAAAATATTGTTGCAATAATCTGTGCATCTGTTTTCCTACTATGGTAGTCAATGGGGTCGAGGAACTGTTTGGTTACATGCAAATATCTTTCTCTCCGTTCAACCAAACAAATAAATATATATATATATATATATATATATATACAGGTTTGGAACAACTAGAGAGTGAGTAGTTCATGACAAGATTTTCATGTTTGGGTGAACTATCCTTTTAACTTCAGTTTATACTCCCATACACACGAAATCAACATGCATGCACAAATTGTAATGCATCTTTAATAATACAGATGAATAAAATGCGAAGAATGGGCAAAAATGGACATCATTGCTGCTAGTCTTTATTGTGTACTATAAAGTTGGTATTGTTTTGATTGTACCACCAGTGTTAAGTGTCTTGTTCTTTCTCTAGAGGTTGGTGTGCAGCGTCGGTGCAGTACAACAGAACAGCACAGCACCCTCTCTAATGACAGGAAATTCATGTTGGACATGCTCTACTCCAAAAACAACACCAGCTCGGGAGGTCTGAAAAGTCCCAGTCTGGAAAGTGCTCTGGAAGACAATACCATCACCAGTGTGGCTGGACGGCTCTCCAGACTGCAGTCTTGCTCCTCTCAATCCTCAGATGACACGTCCAAGCGGGCTGAGTTGGAGAGCCTCGGAGGTAGCACTCAGGCAGCTCGTGCCAGGCTGCAGCTGTGTCCACAGTACAGCATTGAAGCGGAGATGCACTCACAGACTTTGGAGAAGACGATGATGACACCACTGTCCCGGGGTAGTCAGGATGCCTGGGGGCACCTGCAGCCCAGCTCCAGGCCTTTACGCATCAAAGATCTTGACTTCTCTGATTTGATGGAGGAGGAAGATATCGATGTGCTGGATATAGACACTTTTGACAATGCCTTGTCTAACGGAATACCACCTCCCCCTCCCCCAATGCCAGGGCTGGGCTCTGCTATCCCACCTCCTCCACCACCTCCCCCTCCTCCTGGGCCTGCTGGACTGCCTCCACCACCCCCTCCTCTGCCTCCACCCTTTGGAGGTATGAGTGTGCCCCCTCCGCCTCCAGGACTACCTTCTTCGTCTCAGGGGATTGATCCAGCATTTTTGACAAAACGGAAAACAGTTAAGCTGTTTTGGAAGGAGCTCAAACAGCCCGACAGTCCCAGGAAGTGCATGTTTGGGCGGAGCACGGTGTGGGCGACGCTTGATAAGGTTGCAGTTGATACAGCAAAGCTGGAACACCTGTTTGAGTCCAAGGGAAAAGACCTACCTGTAGTGAAGGTGCAACTTGCAAACCTAACTGAATAATTGATGTACTTATATATGAATATGTACAAATAGAACCCCATGCCAATTTACTTAAAGGAACAGTTCATCCAAAAATGAACCATAGTCGGAAAAATAGCTTTCTCTGTTCTGTTGAGCACAAAATAAGATATTTTGAAGAATGTAGGAAGGAAAACTGTTCTGTGGCACTTCTGATTACCAATGTAATTTTTCTACTATGGTAGTCAGTGGTGGCCAAGAACTGTTTGGTTTATAAGCATTCGTACAAATATCTCTGTGCTCATCAGAACTACGACATTTATGCAGATTTGGAACAACTTAAGGGTAAGTAAATTAGTATATCATTAAAATTTTCGGGTGATCTGTCCCTTTAAGTGTATTGAATTACTAAACACTGTTATAATTATGTTAAGGAACTATGGGGATGAGTGCTTTTAATATGCTGAATAGAGTTTTAATTTTTGAAGGTTATGCTATTAAGGAGTTTTTATTTGAATTGCATTTGTGTTTTGTTTTCCACAGAAAGGTCCAGAAGTCAAGAAAGGTGCCATTCTGGTCCTTGATCCTAAGAGAAGCAATGCCATCAACATTGGCATGACTGTTTTACCTGCTTTACATGTCATCAAGGCTGCCATTCTTAACTTTGATGAATTTGCCATCACTAAAGAGGGGATTGAGGTAATGCAGTCCTGATATCCACAGTGGGGCAGTAACAGCACATTAAAAAGACGATTTATCGCTTGCAGTCCAGGGTCCTGTAGCTTTGAAGCCATCTACTGTATTTGCTAATATACTACTAAAAGTGAATAAAAAAACTAAGCTAGAATAAAGAAAAAGATCAACTTTCCAAATTTGAAGCGGTTCCCTATATATTCACTGTCCAATAATCCAAAACTTTAACAAGCCATTTCATCAGGTTTTTTATGTTACAGATGTGAATGGATTCTAAAACGAACTAGAATGAAAACATTTTGTTCTCTTAACAAAACTGAGAAATGTGTTCTTTATAAACATTAAAGTGCCATCTTTTCTATTTAGAAAATTCTGACTATGACTCCGACAGATGAAGAGAAGCAGAAGATTCAGGAAGCGCAGCTGGCTAACCCTGATGTGCCTCTGGGTACAGCAGAGCAGTTTTTGCTCACTCTCTCATCCATCAATAACCTCACAGCCAGATTACAGCTCTGGGCCTTTAAATTGAACTATGACACCATGGAGAAGGTCAGAGCCATTTTTCAAAACTTACTTTTACTAAGAGTGAAAATACTTTGTCATTAAAAGTTCCTTTAAGTGCTAAAACACACGCACACGCCTGTGACCACAAATTCTATATGTATATGCCAAGTTGCAATGTTGCTTGGCAACCACAAACAGCCTGAAGTCAAGCTAATGAAATTTATCAAATTGTAATATTCTCATCACACTGATATATATATATATATAACCATTCTTTTTCAATCTCTCTCTGTCATCATCTTTCCTTCACACATGAATATTGCAGGAGATTGCAGAGCCTCTTTTTGACCTGAAACTGGGTATGGAACAACTTGCCAAGAACAAAACCTTCAAGCGTATCCTAGCAACACTATTGGCCATTGGCAACTTTCTCAATAGCTCCAATGTAAGTGCTCCATTTCCTTGATAGTGACTTCTTAAATGTATATGAGTTAAGGGAGCAATGTTATACATTGTAAAAACATGCATTCAAATTTTCCTAAACATAAAAAAATCTAACATTCAATCTCATTTGGTCATGACAAAACACGCATATGACTACTAGTGATGAGACTCAAGATTCAGTGAGATGTTATTAATGTGCCACCATATTTTGATCTGCACTGTTTTTGACAATGGATATGTGATATAAGACTCACTTAGTAAGCTCAGAATATTAATAGTTTTCTCTCATGAAATACTGTTTTAGTTCAGAGGACATTTCGGATTACTTTAAATGGCCAGTTCACCCAAAAAAGGACAACGAAAAAACGATACTTGGAGAAATGTTTGCAATTTTTCATTCTGGGATATCAACCATTACCATATTTGATAAAAATATTGTATTTTTTTCCATTTAACACAAAATGAGGTATTATGAACAATTCAGGAACAGAATCAGTTCTGGGGCAACTTTGACTACCGTAAAAATTTTCCCAGATGGTAGTCAATGATGTCAACTGTGATTATTTAAAATAACTTAAAATAACGCGTCTCAGGCTATATAAAACGCAGCTTTCACAGCATTCGGTTATTTTAAGACAACGATCAAAACATGAACAGAGTATGAAGGACCCAGATTGGAAAGCGGGTGAGAAACAATATTGTAAATCATAGGACGAATTATTTTGTAGGATATTACCGTGAGTTTTAAATATTTTTCTGTTTTTGTTCTTTTTTTATCTTGATTGCTATCTCGAGATATGTCAGATATGTAATGAACCAAGATACAAATAAGATTTTAATGACAATTTAAGATATTTAAAAAAGTCGAATCACTCACTAACAATATCTTAAATGATAACGCAATTTGTGCGCAACTTAGATAACATTTGATTTAGATTTGTCACCCCGGGGTTTAACATTAGATTGAATTGTTTCCTAACTCTGTTGCAGCACTTTAAAGGGCTGGCAGGTGGTCTTCAGTTCACTTCATGGTCTAACTAAGAGTTAAGCTGAAGTATGGTTCCCTTTTTAAGTGAACGGGAGGGACAGCATACTTTTTGTTACCTTCGCTGCATAATACACGAAGGCCGCGCATGCACATTACACTTCTTGTAGTAATTCCTTTAACCACCAGGTGGCAACCGTCTGCTGGAACTCGATTCAAGGTGGAAGTCCATTCTAAGGGGCGACTAGCAAAAGTACTGATAATGTTTCTCCTCGTCAATATCTCCATTTCTTTCACCATTAGACTGAATTCGCCATCCCTCAATTTCCTCTTCTTCCAGTAGCAACAAACAGAGCAGCATGTCTTTCTACTCCATTGTTGTTGTTCTTCTTGGTCTTGTGCTGCTGTTTCATTTGAAACCTTGTAAACAAGGAGAGGTATTGCAATGTGTCGCAACGTGTGTGTGTCAAAACCTGTATGTTCACGTATGAGTCGAAAGAAGTTAACTTTCCAAGGCTGTTAGGTTGTTTGCGGATCCTTGCATGCATGTAAAAAAAGCAAGCAGGGTCTGTACTGTAAGGTGGGTGGGTTGGGAAACCCTTGGGCAGGCCCTTGGTTTTTTAAGTATCTAATGGTGAACACTTATGGTCTTTTCAAGATCTTTTAAAAAATTATTTTGTGTGTCATGTTGTTTGTTGAGTTCACACACAGACATACACAGATGCCACATTGATTGGTCAATCTTTACATGTGGACCATTAATGGGGTTATTTCCAATAAACTGAATTACATGACATCAGCTAATCTCTTTACTCCAGCTTACATGCAGTTTTCATAATTCTTAATACTTGTATAGAAGATATATTAATTTACTCTTCCCATGCACAGTTCCTGCTTCTAAGGTTGCATTTGTCCACTGCATATGTCATTGAGGTTTATTATTTCAGAAAAGCTACCGTTTTATTTCAAGGTCAGAATTAAACTACACTGATGATACGTCTAAAGATAAATAACTGAAATGTGAAAACCTCAATTGTCACGGTTCTGTCTGTCCCCATGCCTGCCGTCATCAGCCTCGTCAATCAACACTTGATATTAGATTAGATTAGATTAGGTGCCGGCGAAAAGTTGATAATTTGCAAGTTTGTAAGTGCGGGGCCTGTTCCAATGCCCACACAACATACCACAAAATGTTTAATAAAACACAAACATTGTCAAAAAAAGAGCAATCTTCCTCTTCCATTGTCCTTGGGAGTCAAGCCCCCAAGAGGCGGCGTACCTCCCCATGGCACCCAACCCCTTGCCACGCGGGCCAAGGCCTGGCGAGCCATCCCCGGTGTGTCAGATTAGGTTCTGGGTATAATATCTCGAGGATATTCACTCCAGTTTGCTCGTCAACCCCCGCGCTTCCGCGGGGTCGTCCCCACCCGAGTACAGAACTCAAATTCACAAGTTCTGCGCACGGAGTTGAGGAACTTACTGGACAAAGGAGCCATAGAAATGGTTTCTCCAGATCAAACCGAGTCAGGCTTCTACAGCCGATACTTCCTCGTACCAAAGAAGGACAGCGGCCTCCGCCCCATCCTCGATCTCAGACATCTGAATCGCGCCCTTATGAAACAGCGTTTCAGAATGATCACGATGAAGCAGATCCTCTCGCAAATGCGCCCAGAGGACTGGTTCTTCTCTCTGGATCTGGAAGACGCATACTTCCACATCCAGATAGCCCCCCGTCACAGACGATTCTTGAGATTCGCCTATGAGGGGGTTTCATATCAGTACATGGTCCTCCCATTCGGACTCTCTCTAGCTCCCCGCACTTTCACAAAGTGTATGGATGCGGCTCTTTCCCCTCTCAGACAGAAGGGAATCCGCATTCTGACCTACCTCGACGACTGGCTTGTTCTAGCCCAGTCGGAGGACGAGCTACGGTCCCACAGATCCCTCCTCCTCAGCCATTTGAAATGCCTGGGCCTCAGGATCAACCTTGCCAAGAGTGCACTGTCCCCCAGCATATATCGTTCCTGGATACGATCTCTCAGCTGCTAGTAGCAGCCCCGTGGCCCATTCCCCTGAGGCGGGACCTCCTCTCTCAGGCAGGGAACACGATATGGCACCCCCAGCCAGAGCTGTGGGCTCTGCACCTTTGGCCTCTCAACGGGAGCCTACGGACCTCCCAGAGGGCGTCCTGAACACCATATCCCAGGCTAGAGCCCCGTCCACTAGACGTCTCTATGCCCTCAAATGGTCTGTCTTCCCCTCCTGGTGAAGCGGCGCTTCCCCGGTGTCCTGTGACATATCGCTGATACTGTCATTCTTGCAAGAGTTGTTGGATAACAGCCTTGCCCCTTCCACGCTCAAAGTCTATGTGGCAGCCATTTCAGCCTCACATACCCACATCGAGGGAATAGGAGTGGGCAAAAACGACCTCATCGTTCGTTTCTTGAAGGGCTCCAGGCGGCTACACCCCCCTCACCCTCTTACAGTTCCCACTTGGGATCTGCCCACAGTCCTGAGGGCTCTAAAGAGCCCTCCCTTTGAGCCTCTGCTATCTGTGGACCTCCGTTCCTTAACGCTCAAGACCGCTCTGCTTCTCGCTTTAGCGACCTACAGGCTCTCTCTGTGAGCCCATCCTGTCTTGAATTTGGGCCTAACGACGCCAGGGTCATCCTCAAACCAAGGCATGGCTATGTACCTAAGGTGCTCTCTACTCCGTTCAGAGCACAGGTTATTACGCTCTCTGCTCTCCCCTCCTCCGAGCGGGACCCAGAGCCTAACCTGCTTTGCCCAGTCAGAGCATTAAAAATCTACATTGAGCGCTCCGCCCCATTCAGATGGTCGGAACAGCTCTTTGTGTGCTTCGGTGACCGCACCAGAGGGTCTCGGTCTCGAAACATAGACTGTCAAAATGGATAGTCGAGGCTATATCGCTGGCGTACTCTTCCTTGGGCCTTCAATGTCCCACGAGAGTTAGAGCCCATTCTACTAGAGGTATTGCCTCTGCCTGGGCCTGGTCTAGCGGTGTCTCTATGGAGGATATCTGTGCGGCGGCCTGCTGGGCTTCGCCGTCCACTTTTACAAGATTCTACAGACTGGATGTCCCGGCCCTTCAGGCCCGGGTCCTTTCTGCTTTGGATTAGGCTGCTGAGCCCTGGCCGTATAGCCACGCCAGCACCTAATATTTTTTGGGACGATTAACGGACTAGGCCACCTACTAGCTTGACCACCTCCGCCTTCTCAGGGATTCCCTGTTCTACCCCGTCTCCGAGCAAAGGCTCCGAGACAAACTGTGTTTTCGTTCCATCTGTAGCACGACGTGATTATACTGGTTCCCCATAACGTCTTGCTACGCAGTACGAGTGAAGTATCGATAGGGAACGTACTCGGTTACTGACGTAACCTCGGTTCCCTGAGATACGGGAACGAGTACTGCGTTCTTTGCCGTGCTATGAGCTGCATTGTCGTCGCTTCAGTCGAAGTAACCTGAGGACCCTACGGCGACGCGTCGGCTTATATAGCCGTAAGCCCCGCCCTTTCTGGCGGGTACCATCGCCATTGGTCCGGCAGCTCCACTACCATTGGTTTAAAGTTTTACTTTTTTTCCAACCAATGAGCGTGCAGTTTTCACTGCGCTATTGAATTGCTTCTGTAATTGGAGAAAAATGAGTTTTCCCCCATAGCGTCCTGCTACGCAGTACTCGTTCCCGTATCTCAGGGAACCGAGGTTACGTTAGTAACAGAGTATGTTTTCTGTGGTCAGTAGTTAAGTAGTTTGCTGTCTGCTGACCCATTGAACTTTACACACACACACACACACACACACACACAGAAGCTGTCCGCACCACTGCAGATAATATTGTATTGTGTAAATAGTAAACCAGTGATTTTTTTCAAGTAATGCATGCAAGTACATATTTACACGTACATCATTACATATTTACATGAAATATGAAGACAAAACATTTTTCCTATAATATTATCCATGCAACCTTGAAGATATGGATTTGTTGAGATTGCTGTTATTATGGAAGATGATTATTTTGGAAAATTATTACTCTTTCACAGTTTCTGTACTCGCATTAATAGAGACTCAAATGTCCTGTTCTTAAAGGGATAGTTCACCCAAAATTTCTGTCATAATTTACTCGCCTTTAGGTTGTTTTAAACCTGTATACATTTCTTTGTTCTGTTGAACACTAAGATTTAATATATTATAAGATTTAAAATATATTTGGAAGAATGTTAGCGGTTTTCAGTTCTTGGACTTCTGGGACAATATATAATTGTTGAACACAAAATGAGATATTTTGAAGAATCAAGGAAAACAAACACTTCTGGGGCACATTTGACTACTGTTTAATTTGTCCTATGCAAGTCAATGATGTTGAACATTCTTCCAAAATATCTTTTGCTGTGTTAATCAGAACAAAGTAATTTATTCAGGTTTGAAACAACTCGAGGGTGAGTAAATGATGAGAGAGTATTTATTTTTGGGTGAACTGTCTCTTTAAGCTTTGCCCTGACCACATACTGTAGGTGGCATGTGTCTTTAAATCTGGTCGTCAGGAGTGTTATGGTTTGTGATATACACCATCTTTTTTTTTATTACATAAATAAGGCATGTAATGTTATAGGTCATACGGTTAGTAGCACTGCTTGTATAACCATTTAATCTTGAACCAGTGCACACACAGATCAAGCTTACATGACCCAGACTGAATTGAGATTCACATATGAATCTTGCAACCTCATGAAATGAAATAAATCTTTAGTAAATTTTTCATAAAGCAAATGAAGATAAGGTTAAACCATTAACACCTCAAAACCTAGGGATGCATGATGAATTATCAGCCATATCTGTATCAAACGATAAATGTAAATTTTTAATGTTATCGGCCGATAATAAAATGTATGCAGATATATTAAGGCAGATATATTAAGTGCATGATTTTCAGGGAAAAAAGCTAACTAATGGTTACCTTGTTGTCTGCAGTAAATGTTTTCAAAAATGTTGTTTCAGTCTCAGAAAAATGTACATTAATATTTTGACATACACATACTGTATCTTTGGATGGTGTGTGTCTCATGCAGGCTAAGGGTTTTGATCTCAACTATCTGGAGAAGGTAACTGAGGTGAAGGACACGGTACACCGACAGTCTCTGCTTCATCATAGCTGCAATTTTGTAGTAGAAAACTACCCAGATACAACAGATCTCTACTCCGAGATCACTGCCATCACACAGTCTGCTAAAGTAGGTGTCTAGGTGACATATTTTGTGTTTTATTGTTTTTCATGTTACCTCTTTAGTCTTCAACATTATTCATTATTAGCTGAGGAATTTCCATCCCTATTACTAGGCTTTAATAGTTTGGAGCAGCTATAATAGCTGCTCATAGCACATTTCTGTAGCATACTTTAAAAGTTGACATTTAAATATACCTATAATAACCACTGTGCTGCAGATTTCCCATTTCTGTACAGAATGACCTTCAAGGAAAATAAAATGGATCCAAAGAAATGCCGTTGTTAATTGTCTACATCTATCATCTCCTTCCTTTCCTGCAGGTGGATTTTGAGCAGTTATCTGAAAACCTGGTTCAATTGGAGAGAAAATGTAAAATGTCCTGGGACAACCTAAAAATGGTGTCCAAACATGAGACTAAAGCACTTATGAAAAACAAGATGACAGAATTCCTGAAAGACTGTACTGAGAGGATTATCATACTGAAGGTTGTGCATAGACGCATTATTAACAGGTATTGAATTTAGGAAAATTCAGGTTTTAAAATCAAAGTCTGAAGTGTAAAATTTCCATTGTTGTGCATTTTATTCATCATGTTTGTTTATACAGTATAATTACTTTATCTGAAAAGTGTGAAGAAAAGCGCTTATTGCATGAACTGGAGCATCTGTTGACAAGATTCCACCGCTTCTGTTCCCTGACATTGCAGGTTTCACTCTTTCCTGCTTTACCTGGGTCAACCCTCATTCTCGGTGCGGGACACAAAAATAACTCTGTTCTGTAAGATCATCAGTGAGTTTGCCCTAGAATACCGCACCACAAGAGAGAGAGTCCTCAACCAAAAAATCAAAAGAGCCGCCCACCGGGAACGCACTAAAACCAGGGGCAAGCTGATCACAGAGGTGTGTGACAGTAACTCTGACATACTATACATGGGAAGTTAACCAATAAATCTTACATGGGGCCTAAACTGTTAATATGACCTTGTTTTATATTATTAGTATTTATAGTTATCATATAAAGTAGCATAAGAGAGACCAAGAGATACAGTATCTTCATTTTATGTTTTTATTTTTTTTTGCTGTCGCACCATAGGACAAATTTCCATATTAGTCTTTCATCTACCCACATGTACATATCTTAATTTCTTAATGATCTTAATTACTGTAGGATGCACTTGTCTCAAATAACATTAGGTTGAGCTTTTCGAGTTGTTGTGTCATATCACTTGCTCAATACAAAAACTAAAACTTGTTGATAACTAATATTGTGTGAATAAATGTTTACAGACAGAGAAGTTTTCTGGAGCGGTCCCAGCTTTCTCTCAGGACAGCCCATCTTGTGTATCCTCAACACTAGAAACAGAGCCAGCCCAAGAGGAGCATGAAAACATGAAGAACTTGCTCATTGCCAGTGATGACCAGAGCAAACTGCGCAGGAGTCGTGCTGTCAGAAGTAAGATACTGTGAGGTTTTAAAAAAATCACCTGATGCTCGGCCTTCTAGGGGAACGTTATTGTAAACTGTGTTTAGGTCATGTTTTATCTGTATTTTAAAACATTCCTTGTTCCTTTCGTAAAATACTACTACCAGTGCATTAGGTGATGTTGAGCACAGACCGAAATTAAAATCTAGAACTGATTTGGTGTTTTTATTGGGAATTTGAATGTTTATAGAGATTCTGACCTCTGGTGTTGACACTTCTCCCACATCACCAACTCTTCATGTGGATGATGAAGGTAGAGCATGAATGTGTGCACAGAAAAACAGTTTTTGATATATAATAAAACCTAATGAGATTATTAAGGTTGGAACGTTTAATCTTACAGAGGAGTCTTATAACTCTGACAGTTCTCCTACTTCACCAGTAGAGAGCCAAACAAGAGAGGACTTTTATGATGAAGGTAGAGATGCTGTAGTACTGTATTGTTCAAACCGCATGAAGTGGGTTTACCTAACTAATGAATATGTCACATTAGTTGCATCCTTTTCCAGTGAGCGTTGAGAGAAAATAATTATTTTGAAGTGGTAAGTTTGTGTGTGCTAACAGTCTAATCAGTCATTGTCATGTGGATCAATCTGGATGCATTTTAACTCTTAATTTGTCTGTGTGCTACTTTCACAACCCACTGATTTCAGTCATCTTGCCGAGAAGTATTCCCAGCCCTCTGTCATTAGCTCATGCTCGACCTGTTTCTTCTGTTAATGATCTATTAAAATATTTCCTCACAGGTGTAGGCAGACTTAGTACAAACATGTTAGTAGCCAAAGAGGACACTGCCAACTCTCAAGACGACGCCACAGATGAAATCATGGATCGTCTGGTCATGTCTGTCACCCAGAATCCTACCGAGAGGGCGTCTAGCCCCAAAACACGCAAACGTTCAAGGCTTAACAGAAAGTCATGTGAGTAGCCTACGTTTTGAATTTCTGACCACTAGACTTTTTAACTTTTTCTAAAGGATGTTTTAATTCTAAACCTGGGGGATACGATTAAGCATTTAGTTCACTGTTTGCATTCAACACTATCTGTGTCCAAAACACAACATAATCCTTTAGTTTACAAAAGCCCCTAAATCCAAAAGTCCCTAAAGCCACCTCTTCTGTTTGTGCCAGATTCACCAGCTAGAAAGCCTTTTTGTAGCGCACGAGAAAATGAAATGACACAAATCTTCAAATATAAATAAATATTCTACTGTATGCATCTGAAACATTTGCATATAATGTAATACATGGAAGCGGTCTCAATATCGATGTGGCACAATATTATTTCATATTTATTTGAGGTGCTTTGCTTTTTAAAAATGCCTTCAGGGCTGTACGAATACTTCAGCTTTAACACTGATTGTTTTAATAGAAGTTTTGTGTATTAGTTGTAATGGTGTATTGTGTTTGTTGTAGTGCGGAGAACACTGAAGAGTGGGTTGGGTGTGGATATGGTGCAAGCGCTTGGCCTCAGCAATCCTAACGGGAAGGTTTGAAGATGGCAACACTTTTGGAAACACTTGTAGGGCAGCAATGAGGTTATAAAGAGACCTGCTTTAATGACAGGACGAACTGTGGTCACAAAGGGATGTTTACTGAGGACTGTTTCTGGAATGCCTGCAACTAAACCGTTCACTGGATACAGGCAATTGTGTACTTCTGGTTGTTTAGTCTTTTTTAACACACAAAGGTGCATTCAAACGGCATTACTGTGATGGCAAACACATCAGCTGCATACATGCCATCCATAAGACATATCATGTTTAGATTGCTACAATTTTTAATTGCATAGTATTAAAACAAGTCTAAATTTACTGATGTAGCATTGATGCTTATTATTCTGACCAGATGCAGGTGTATTATTTTGTAGAAAGCGTTTGTGTAATACATGGATAGGTGCGTAATGTACAGTATCAGTCAAAATGGACTGATGCAAGGATTTGAAGGGTGCAAGCCCATATAAAGAACATATTTTAAACAAGCAATTTTAAAGATGGGTCTCTTGTAGTTTTCAGATGTGACTTTGCTATTTCTGTTCTAATGGTTTAAGATTGGAAGTCAGAAACTGGTCCTGGATCAGTGCAATAGGGTAACTGAAACACACTGGGTTCTTGGGCAAATTTTATCATGGTGATAATGGGTAAATTTGTGTATAGAAGGCAAACCAATGTGCTTATGGTTAGTATGCAACAGTACATCCTGACTTCCAAAGGAGATCTTGTTTAATAGACGATAAACTAGCTTATGCATTTTATCTTTTATCACGGCTCTCCCTTGATAGGTTTGTTGATACTACAACATATCGCTGTATCATGTTTCTGTCCTATTATTTATTATTGGCTTTTGGAGTCAAGAGAGAAATATGTTCAACTGTTCTCATTATAATTCACCTAAAAAACTGTCTGACACTCTTTATTTTTAGTTATGCCACTGTGACTGTTATAAATGTGTGCATGGACCACTCTGCCTCAGATATCAGTTGTGTTGAAGGCAGAGCACATCTATTGGTGCTTTTATTCTGTTACACCATCCACATTTTGTTTGTTTGTATTGCTTTTTTTGCACAGGGAGTTCTGCAGGAGGAATTGAGAGTTCGGTGTCACTCCATTGTTTTATCAAGACTGTATTACTGGATTGTTTCATAACCTGTTTGCATGAGTGCATGCGTTCTGAATGTATCATGTTTAGTGTTCCAGTAATGTGCATATTCACATTCATCACCACTTCATATTCAGCACCAGTGGAACAGAAGTATAATGTCAGAACATGTCACAACTCTCTGCTATTTAAACATGTGTGAAATGTTGCCCTTGAATCCAAGGACAGAGCTTTGTTCAAAATTTTATGAAAATGTGTTTTTAGAAGCAAGGTATTTTGGTCTTATTTATGAATATTTTATGTATATCCTACAATGTTTGGTTGATGTAGCCTAACAATGTCCAGATGTTCAATGATCTATCTTGGAGATTTATAAATGCTTTTTAAGATGCATTCAGGTTTAGCGTCTTTCTGTAGGCTATGTCATATAAACTCCTCTTTCATGAGGACTTTTTAACGATAACCTGTGGTCCTCGTGCCCGGTTGTATCACGTGTTCACATACGCCAGCTGCACCTTCGCGAGTTACCGGCAAGTGGAGTGTGTTGATGTTGTAAACCGGTAACGGGGCGTCCCGCGGAAGGATTGCCTTCGCAACAGGAGCACATATAAAGAAACGAAGATGACAGACTACTGAACACGGTGGAAAATGCTTCTCTTGAGTCTGCTCCTGTCGTTAACGGTGACCGGCGATGCTGCGACTGACCTTTACGTCACAGGAGCATCGCTCCCGCCGGAGCTGGTGGTCGGTGCCTCATCTCCCGCCGCCTCCCGTTATTCTCCACAAGAGAACGGGCACCCAGGGATCGCGCTCGCCCGGTCCGTGGAGGAGCCGTCGTCCACGACCACGGAGGACGGAGAGTCTTCTCATCACCACGGAGGGGGTTACCAGATAGTGCAGTGGGAATGGAGTTACGTGCAGACACCCTACATTATAGCCAGCTGGCTTTTGGTTGCCAGTGTGGCCAAAATACGTAAGTTGCCACATGACTGACATGATCTAAGACTATATGTAAAATATGTGTTTAAATGGTCGTGTTTCCTGTAGCTGTTGGACTGATGGTAAAATATAGAAGATCAAAGACATAATGTCGCGTGTTTTAATAAAATCAGACCTGCTGTGTGTTTTTTGGCAGAGGAGATGGCAATGAAACCGAAGCGTCGATCGCGCAAGACACCTGCGCTTTCCTTCCACAGTCATTCGTTCTAAAGACGCTGGTGGTTGCCATAGCAATAAAGCTCGTGCGTTTCCCCAGCGACGTGTGGTTCGATAAAACGAGCAGCACCGTAGATGAGTAAACAACAGTTTTACGTCAAGTTATCGTATGTTAAGTGATCGTGGCGCCTTTCTTTGTTTGTATTGGTCGATTTTTACTGTCACTAGACATTTGTGTTGCCTTGAGCTCACCGTGTTCCGACGCTGCACCTCTCCAAGCGGCGCGAGGGTCCGCTGATAGCAGCAGCGCGCTCGGATTGGCTGCCTATGACTCATCATATTTCCTAATCGTCAGTCTCTCTTCGGTTATGTTGTAATGAGTGCCAAGGTGAGAGATCACAGTGGTCAGTCATTTTTAAATCGGATGCTTTTATATACATATGATATATGATGTGTCTCTCAGGCATCTCTCCATGGCTTATGCAGTCATATCTGATCGCTCGATCATCTGTTTCAATGTGATTCATTTAGCACAGTTTATTTAGCACCATCAGAATTCACTCAGAATATGTCTGCATCTGGATAAAGTAGCACTGCGCCATCGGGAGCACTTGCACAATGTTCGGCTGATTTGTAGTGTTGCGTGCACACGGTGTGAACAGGTGTTGAGAGACCGTAAACCATAATGAAAGGTTGTTTTCAACATGTTGGTCACAGCTGCACCGTGTACAGTGTATTTTCATACAAACCTACAGCTTTTTCATGGTTATAGCACCGCTGACGACTATGTGCTTGCTTGGCTAGAATGCCATTGTGTCCACTGTGGTGCTCCCTTCCACTAAACTGTTGTAACTGTTGTAAACGTCAAGAGTTATTCACAAAATAAATTAGCTAATGTTATATTCTGTTACTGACATTGCCAGTCTGTCAGTTTATCCACAGACACTTAATTAGAATTCTGTATGCTTACAAAATGTTAACTTGACCTTTTTTTGTCATATTTCATATTCTTATTTATCAAAGCAGTGCACTCTTTCCACACATTTAGAGAAAAGAAGCACACAAACATTTATGATCACAGTTTATGATTCATGCCAGTACACATTCACCTAATAATAATAATAATAATGGACTGACACTCCACTATTTACTTCTAATTAGCTGTTCAAAGGTTTTTCACTCTATCCCTCTTTGAAAATGAGTATAGTCGGATTAAAAGGGTTTATTCTTTCATTATTATTGTAATTATAGACTGTTTTCATAAGCATGTCGCAGTTTAAAAGCTTCAGATCCTGTGATAGGCTGCACCTGTGTATGATTTGGCGACATTTATTTAGAATTTTCACATTTGAAGGTCACATCTTTTGTAATACAGGGAGATTGGAGTGGGACACCGTGTTAGTATGCGTACATGAATTAAATATATCATGTGGTGTGTGGTTTTAAACATGTGCATGTGTACACACATAGGTTTATGTACCGTACAATGATATACGAATGTTTTGCAGTTTATCATTTGTATGCGTATGCATGTATGGCTTAAGCACTACGTTTCAGTTATTTTCTTTCCTCCTTGTATGAATGAGTCATGGCAGGCAGGGATTGTTATGTTCTTTGGCAGAGGTGTGTACTGTATTTCCCCTCCTACACAAAATCACTCTGAGCGTGGAAACATGAATAATTAGCGCCATTAGTCACTCATTAACCTTTAATGTGCTTTGGGACAAAAGATTACGACAGCGTTTTATTATTTGCTTTAATGTAAGTCAGAGCTGTGCCACAATAATCTTTTCTTCACCACGAGCGTTCTTAATAAACAACAACTTTCTCTCGAACACAACTACATTAAACATCTTCACACATGCATCAAATCACCTTCGTGCAATGTTTGCATGTGCATCTTCATGTGTTTGCTATCATTCTCAAACCTTCTGTGAAACAGATGAGATACCTCATGCTCAGATCAGTGGACCACTGATTCACAGTACCACGACCCTGTAACTGAGCATTATGCCCTGTTCACATTACAAGAGATATTGTCACTGCAAGTCACCAGTGATGAGCAGTTAGGTCGCTAGTGGGAACTGAGTGAAGAATAACATAAGTTCCCATTTTCTCTCCTTTTAGCTGTTGCTCCAAAAATTCTCTACTTATTTGCATAAAGTTCAACATAAAGACACGAAGTGTCGCATCGTTTGACATGCCCCCTCCAGTCGCCACCGGTTGCTACTGCTCGGTTCGGCGGAAGTCACCAGTTCTCCATTGAAATGAATGGGATCATGCCGCTTTGTCGCTTGTAATGTGAAAAGTTTTAGACTGGTGTGTGATTGATCTCTTCTAATAATGAATGGCTTGTTCATTTGATACCGTATGCCTGCTGGCTCCTGGTCATACACTGTCAATTGTTCTTTGCTGACTTCAATTTTTTAAATATAATCAAATTAGCGTTACAAGCCATTTTCAACTTGTACTGTAGTTTTTAATGTTTAACAGTACTTCAACTAATCAAATTCATTAAACTTTTCAATTTCGATGTATTTGATAAGTTACAGCAACTCACCGCTGGTCAAAATTTTAAATAGTAAATTGAAAGGACTTGTGAAGTCTTCTTTGCCAGCAAAGAAATACACTGTAAGTTTTGTTTTACAATTAATTTGTCAGCAGTCAATTCTCTGCACCGCCACCTCTTGATCAGGCCCAAACCCCAACACATGCTCGCTCTCTCTTTCTCCTATCTGAAGACGAAGTTTCCAATGTAATTTCTTCTAAACACCCGAGTACCTGCTTGCTAAATCCCATCCCCACTCATCTCCTCCAGGCCATCTCTCTATCGGTCGTTCCTGTTCTGACCCACATTATCAACTCGTCTCTCACCACTGGTACATTTCCCACAGTCTTCAAAGAGGCCTGTGTTACCCCACTACTTAGGACGCTCACTCTTAATTCTGCACTTTTTAAAAAACTACAGACCGGTATCTCTCCTCCCCTTCATTGCTAAAAATCTTGAACGTGTTGTATGTAAGCACTTTCTCACCCAGAACAACCTCCTGGACAACCATCTGGTTTCAAGAACGGCCATTCCACTGAGACTGCGCTGCTCTTTGTCAGTCAAGCCATGAGACTGGAAAGAGCACTAACTAGTTGCTCTAACTCATCTGTTCTTATCCTGCTGGATCTATCTGCCGCTTAACAACCACATCCTCCTATGTAAACTCAAGGCTATGGGTGTCTCTGGAATGGTCCTACAATGGTTCAGGTCTTACCTCTCAGGTAGATCATTTAGAGTATCCTGAAGAGGTGAGGCCTCTGAGTCCCAACATCTCGACACAGGGGTTCCTCAGGACTCAGTGCTTGGTATGTTGCTATTTTCTGTATACATGACATCCCTAGGCTCTGTCATTCGGAAACATGGCTTTTCCTATCACTGCTATGCAGATGATACACAACTCCAACTGTCATTTCAGCCTGACTATCCAACTGTTTCTGCACGCATCTCAGCATGCCTAGCCATCATCTACTGGCTGGACTTCCAGCTTGCACAACCAAAACCTCTACAGATGATCCAGAATGCAGCAACAAGAGAGGTTTTCAATGAAACTTAGAGATTACACGTCACTCCTCTCTTCATTTAAGTTACATTGGCTCCCTATAGTGGCTCTCATCAAATTCAAGACTCTGCTCCTGGCCTACAAGACCACCACTGATTTGGCACCCACCTCCACTCGCTAATGCAGATGTATGTACCCGCCAACTGAACGACGTCTTGTGTTGCCATCCCAAAAAGGTAAAAAATCACTCTTGCGCCCCTTCCCTTGTTTGAGCCACTTATGTGGAATGATCTGCCCGCTGCTACAAGATCATCAGATTCTGTAGCCATCTTTAGGAATCATCTGAAAACACATTTCTTCCGTCAAAACCTGACCGATCAGTTCTGACTTCTATGTCTTTTCTACTCTACTAAAGTTTTTAGATATTTTACAACTTGGCTCTGTATACTGTGGTAGGCTGTAATGAGACTAGGTTTTTGATTGCATTTGTGCTTTTTGTTTTCCTTATGCAGTTTCAATTGCTTCCATTGTTTACCTGATCTGTATGTCTAACAGTCATTTCAACTTGCTATTACAAAAAACATTTACATTTCAAAAACACTCTTGTCATTTCAAACCTGCATGACTTTCTAAACATAAAAGAAGATATTTTGAAGAATGTTGGTAACCAAGCAGTGGCGATACTAATTGACTTATTGGTTTTGTCTCCATACAATAGAATGGGTACCGCCATTGTTCTGTTACTAACATTCTTCAGAAGAAAGAAAGCCATACAGGTTTAAAATGGCAATTGGGTGAGTAAATGATAACAGAATTTTAAAGTATCACTTAAACTTATCAAATTTTTAGATCTTATTCAACTTATTCTATAAATTAAATCTAGTGAATAACTTATTAAATGTAAAATAATAAACTGAAATTTGATTATACTTAAAAAATTTAAGGCAACAAAAACATTTTTCAGTGTAGTAATGGATATTGTGATAGGTTACTGACACGCTTACTGTGTCATTGTGTGTCTTGAGTTGTGTGACATCTGAAACCATGGTTTGGAATAACAGCATCCACAATTTACAAGCATCTCTTTAAACAAGGCTGCTTGGCTGGCGAGTAGATTGAGCCGTGAAATATTCGGCTGCCCCAGCTGTGTGGTTTATGGAGGTCAATGGAGTTTCTGGCATGTGTGCACCTTGCTGCAGTAAACTCATTGGTTGTAACAGGTGCACATATTTTTATAACCACGTCTATGAAGATTGTAGTGATCATTCACTGAAACGGCTTACATCAAACAGAGCTCAGTATAAATGTGTGCAAAGTCCAAAATGGAAATGATGTCTACTCTATTGGACAAAGTTTTGTAGAAAGCACATTTACTATAGTTATGTCATATCACAGTAATTAATTTGTTAAGTAGTATTTGTAATGTCTGGTTATACTCTTGCCATGTTATCCCTCTCAAAATATCTCTTTTCTCTCTTTTTTTGCTCTGCAATCTTTAGTGTTCCATGTCTCTCAGCGTTTCACCACAGCTGTCCCAGAGAGCTGTATGTTGATTCTGCTGGGTCTGGTTCTGGGTGCAGTGGTCCTCATTGCCAGCAAGACGCAGCCGTACCAACTGGACCCGGGCCTTTTCTTCCTCTTTCTCCTTCCAACTATTGTGGGGGATGCAGGGTATTTTATGCCAGCACGGCTCTTCTTTGACAACCTGGGTGCCATTTTGATGTATGCTGTGGTGGGCACATTGTGGAATTCCTTCTGCACTGGATTCTGTCTCTATGGAGTTAAGATGGCTGGACTCATAGGTGAGTAATTATGTTGAAACCATTTCATTTCATATAAAGAGTTTAAAGCTCTTTGCTTTAAAGGGTTGGAATCCCAAAAAAATTAAATTCACTAATGCTCATAAATTGTTTAGTGGTAAAACAAATTCTCACAAAAATTAAATAGTTATAGACTTTCCACATTAGTGTTCAGTATTGATTTCAAAGTCAAATCAATATTTTATTAGATTGTTTTGTCCAGTGGCAGTCATCACTGGCTTTTATCATTTTTCATTTAATTATGTGACTTCATTTAACCTGAATCTGCTGGAATATGGTTATAGACCCAAGAGAGCTAGTTAGTCATTTAGCCTTCAGTTTCATTCAAAGCAACACCTGCTACAACAGAAACAGCCCATCTAGAGCATCCTGTGGTAAGAAGTATTACTCAAGGTCAAAATAGTGATCTCATCATGTGGGATTCAAACCAACACCCTTTCATCTACTATTCCAAAATGTTAACTGTGCTTTACAAGTGTGTTGTGAAGAACGAAGTCAGATTACGTTAAGTTTGTTTTGTGCCATGTATGTGTGCAGATGAAAAAGTGGAGGGAGGTTTGATGGAGTTTCTGTTGTTTGGAGCTCTGATCTCAGCTGTGGATCCTGTAGCAGTGTTGGCTGTGTTTGAAGAAGTCCATGTGAATGAGACGCTCTTTATCATTGTTTTTGGCGAGTCACTTGTCAATGATGCTGTGACTGTGGTGAGTCAAATGCTTTTGATGATCATCTTTACTGATTTTTTTGTGAACATGTGAGAGTGGTTTAAAAAGCTCAATGAGAGCTTTAAGGGGATGAGCAACAGTGTTTCATGCATTCTGACTTCTTAACAATGCTTCTTAAATAGTAGTGTTTCTGAGCTCGATAAACTCCCCGGCGTTCGTACAGGTTTTTCTGAAAGTTTTTTTCCAACATTAAAATCCGTTTCGTAACAAATTTCCTTAGTCCCTTATTGGATAATTCTCCCGGTAAAGCATGCCCACGCGTCAACCAAGGAGAGCGGGAGAAGGAGCATGCGCACACGTCAACTAAGAGCAAGAGAGAGAGAGAGAGAGCACTGCGTTCGCAAAGTGTTAGTTCACCGCATTTCGGTGAGGAATGTTATATAAACGCTGGATTTGGAGATCGTTTGAAACTGATTGATGGAGCAGACACGGTAGGTGAAACCGAGTCATATGTCTGTATTTTGTTGGAAATGGGTGCGCACATGTTTTATTTCCTGCACCACAACCCCCCGTGCACGAGGTTCTATGTTTTTCAAAATAATCATACATATAATATAATCTGTTTTTCATAAAGAATTTGAGTACTCCAGATTAACATGCATGCAGAAACTGGATGAGTAACAGCCACTTAAAGGTAGAAATGCTTTGTGGTCATCTGTGTTTCACTATACACATCTCTGGTGTAGGGTAACCTTATACAAGAAGACTGTTCTATAATGCTGACATGATTAAGTTATAAGACCTATCCAACAGTAATTTAGTTGCTCTGGCAAAGCAAATCGACAGGTAACTGACTTAGTCCAAGGCATTGCGACTGAACCATCCTCCATTATCCCATATCATTTGTGGATTAATACTCTGTGGATGGCTATGAGCTAAAGTGAATTAGTGTTACTTGTTTATACTGTATATTGTTGTTGAAATTAGATCTGGTTGAGCCATTAAGCTATTGTTTAATTGCTTGATTTATGTGGACTGTATGTAGAATGGTATTGCATGTGTTCCGGAAGATTCAAAGAAATCACATCTGTTTGGTTTGTGGATGTCTAAATCTGTGGAACACCGAAATGAGAATACAGCATGTTAGTGATTTGTGTTAACGCCAGTGTCCACCCTCGCCAATTTCAATAGGAGAAAACAAGATTCTATTAGCTTCTGCCACCATTTTATGGATGTAGACTTTTACACAGTGCTCTATAAATATAAAAGGAACGAAAAACTGCTGTCACATTTGTCTCATTGGCTCATTTTCGCACATAAAAGAAGTTGTAAAGTTACCACAGTCACATTTTTTACAGTTTTCTTGAAAGAGATTTTGAGCTTCTGGTTTCCAGTATAGAAATAACACAATAATTATAATGTGACTAACTGTAGGTTTGGTACTGGAAGATCAGTCAGCACAGAGAGGAGCTGCCTAAAGACTGCAGATGTTCTGATCAATGCTCTAATTAAGTGCTGTTACCTCAGTGTCTCTTTCTAAAAAAAGCACTTAAACTGAAAAAGCAAGAACAGCTTGCGCTTAATAGAGTTTTAATGCCCAGAAGCTGTTGCCACTTGCTAAAAATCCTTTCAATCAAACTAGTCAATTTTTGGACACTTGCCTTTATTGACAGACACCAACTGAACAATAGTACACAGTGCACAGGCATATTATCAAGAAGACGAATAGAGCGTCTTCTGATTAACGGGGTTTAAAAAGACAGCCTCTTCTTATTGGCCTAGTTGTTAACACACAGACTCATTAAGCGCTGAGGAGTACAGCGTCTTTACAAGTGAACAGGCTTGAGTGAAACGCTCATTCACACATAGCTCACAGATGTGTTGTGCTGTATCATTGGGCAGTTGTACTACTCAAGGCTATAAAAAGCTTTGTGAGTGATGCTCTTCACAAAATTGCACATCTTCTGTTTTGCTGCTGAGCTATGTGTCATATTTTCTACAGTTATGAGGATCTTTTTTATCCTCTGCGCTTAGGAACTGTTTTATTGTTTCGTGTTATATTTTTTGTTTCATTATTATTTGATCTTTTGTCCAATTTGTTGAGAACATAGACTAGTTAGTCAAGTGTATATGAGACATGTGCTCATTGTGCATTGTGTGTCTTAACAGGTGTTGTATAAAGTATACATGTCTTTTGTGGAAGTGGGACCAGGGAATGTTCATACTGCAGACTACTTTAAAGGAATCGGTAAGAGCTGAGTTTATATTTAAAAAAAATGTTTGATACCCTGTGGTAGATTTTTTTGAGTATTTTAATTTCCTATTTATGAAAGTGTATATATTCGAAATTACTGTTTTTTTATTCTCTTGTCTATCATCACAGTTTCATTCCTCATTGTCAGTATTGGAGGAACTTTGGTGGGTCTCATCTTTGCTGTTATTTTGGCCTTCATCACTCGTTTTACCAAGAAGGTTCGCATCATAGAGCCGCTTTTTGTCTTCCTGTTGGTTTACCTGGCCTACCTGACGGCAGAACTGTTTTCTCTCTCTGCCATTCTTTCGTGAGTATTAACATTCTATAGAATTTAAAAAGAGTAGTGTATATAAAAAATATCACTAGCTCAGTATGAAATTAATAGAAGTCAATGGACTGTAACAGGGAGTTTGGGTGTGTGTACTGTATATGGGCAGCTTTGTGACATACATTGTGGTAGCTCCCAGTTACAATGATGAGAAGGTAAAATGATAGATAGTAAAGCAGAGAGAAAGAGTAATTCATGTTTTAGGAGTCAACTACAGCGAGCGAACGAAAGCAACAGGGTCAGGGATCAATTATGCAGTGAATAAGAAATGGTGAGTGTCTGTTTTTGTAGAGCTACATGTGTGTCAATAAGGTAGAATGTCTGAATGTCTTTTTTAAGGTCATGTTTCGATTCTTTATTTCTAGTCATCTGAAGATGTAGAATGCATCCGATTATTTCATAAATCTTATACATTTAGCAGTTTCAAGTAGACAAATTATATTAATAATTCTGTTGCTTGGACATTTTAATGAATGTTTGGATTCAAGATGCTTTAGGGACAGAAATCTGTAGTACAGGATCAAATTATGATTTCTTCCCCTTAAGATTCAAAGTAAAAACGTCTTTGTAAGCAGATATGGGTTCAGTGCTTTGAGCGCCCCCTTATGGCTAGAGATGAAGTGTCCTGCTCACATGCTGGGATTAGATAAATGTTATTTATAATAATATTGACTCTATAATTCTTCACTTTCTACTGTTCCGTCACATCGAGTAATTCTTAGTGACTCATGAATGTACAATGAGAAAATAGGGTCTAAATCTGCAGTATTTAAATATGCAAATCTATTATTATCCTTTAAAACCCTTTAAATGTCTAAAGGTCATATTAAAAGGCACAGACAATAAAATAGTTTAATATGTATAAAATGTAATAAAGCACATGAATCATTGTGTGTTATTGTTCTGTCATTATTTTATAATATCTGTGTCACTAGTTTCTTTTGTTATCCATGACAGAATGACATTCTGTGGCATTGGATGCAAGAAATATGTGGAGGCCAATATATCCCAGAAGTCCCGGACCACTGTTAAGTACACCATGAAAACTTTGGCCAGCATTGCTGAGACAATAATCTTCATCTTTTTGGGCATCTCAGCTGTAGACAAATCTAAATGGGCCTGGGACACTGGACTTATTGTCAGCACTCTCTTCTTTATCTTACTCTTTCGGGCAATAGGTGAGAGAGAGCTCTGCTAATTCTATTTTGGTATGTCATATTGAAAAACATACAATAGTGGTTTGTATTCTATATATTTTGGCAATCTTTAATGACCTCAACTCCAAACCTTGTGGTGAACCATTTCATTTACAGGTGTTGTAGGGCAGACCTGGTTCCTGAACTGGTTCAGACTGGTTCCCCTGGACAAGATTGATCAAGTGGTGATGTCATACGGTGGCCTGCGAGGCGCTGTGGCTTTTGCTCTGGTTGTGCTGTTAGACAAAGAACACGTCAAGGCAAAAGATTATTTTGTGGCAACGACCATAATTGTGGTCTTCTTCACTGTCATGTTTCAGGTAACTTCTTTTACAATGTGGTCTATTATTCTGATCAGTTTATTTGTATGCATGTGTGTTTTTTCTCTCTCTCTGCCCTTTACCACACAATTATGTGATGATTAAAGTGTATTTCAGGTCTGTGTTTTATCAGGCTGTGGTTTTATTATTGCACAGGTGTGTGTGCGTCTGTGTATGCGTGTATGATTTGCTGGCGAGGATGACATTTCCCCACTGCTGTGTCAAATTGATGTAATTTCCATTGCTGCTCTGAAAAAGAGATGCTAGTTATGATAAATAGAGTGATTTTGGAGGTGCTGTGTGTGTATCCATATGGCCAATTACAGCCTATTCTACACTCATCAGATAAGAAAATTACTTCATCTTACTTCACACATATAATCTTTTTTTCTTTAAGAGCTACAAGTTTGATATACCATTTTATATATATATATATATTTATGTTTTCAAGAAATACAAAAAAATATAGTGAGGGTTGGGGTGATCGGGAGAAATCAATAGAGGAATCCAGTGCCATGGCAAAGCTTTAAGCATGTTCTGTCTTTTCAGGCACTATTGTTTTAACGTTACGCAATTTATCTGACTCCAAAATATAAAAACCTCAATAATTTTAATAAGATTTGATTATTATTGACTACTTGAACATCCAGGTTGACATTTCTTAAAGGGGTGGTGCAACGGTGTGTCATGGACATGAACCTCACACGAAAAGTGAAACTGATGTCTTTTCTTGACAATGTGTGCGCACATGCTATAGTTCCGCCCCCCCACATGCGTCGCATGTTTTCGGAAATAACCGCACAACTGTATCTGTCTTAATGTGATCAAACTAAAG
Source organism: Barbatula barbatula (assembly GCF_947034865.1). Taxonomy (NCBI): domain Eukaryota; kingdom Metazoa; phylum Chordata; class Actinopteri; order Cypriniformes; family Nemacheilidae; genus Barbatula; species Barbatula barbatula. The sequence continues at coordinate 18,120,063 of NC_136766.1, read as the reverse complement.
ACTCTGCAGATATTTGAAGGGTGCGATACTATTCTGTAAATACTCAAGATTAACCTGAGATATGCAGAAACTATCTGAGTTATGGCCGCTTTAAGATTATATTCAGATGTTTAAGATTTAAGATTTAATTCATGCATTAATCAATTTGCACATATACATAATCTTACAACAACTCTGGATCAATTGAAATTACAATTTATTTCCAATTACAATGTATTTGTCAGGTAAGAATAACGTGTCAAACAAGCCAATCATTAAAAACAGATACGATAATAGGATGATAAGATAAGAATTGCATACCTGACAAGAGAAATACATAGTGCTGTTTGTATCCAAAGGCACACACAGCACTATGAGTTAGTCTGGCGACAGAATCCCCAATTTAGTGTAAAAACAGTGCTGCATGTCCAAAGGAACATATACAGCACTAAGGGGTTCATCTCAGTAAGAATCCCCCTGAACATTTTGCCAGCTTGAGACCATTGTACCGATCTCACATTTAAAAAAAAATTTAATGATACCAAACATGCATATAAAGATTCTTTGTTCATGTAAGATATGTTTTTTTGTCAAAAAGATGCAAACCCTGTGGGCAGTTCATTGTATTGGATGAAGTTCTGTGTTTACCAGGAAGTGGTGCCCTTTTGGTGTGGACACCTTGGCTCCGGCCTTACAATTTTATGTAATATTGAAATTACTTCAACACACTAAAATCTTCACTACAATTAGAAATGTTTTCATGCTCTTTAAAGGGAGGGTGAGATTATCAGATACCTCACCTGCACCATCTCAGCATTAAATTCAGCATCAGGCAAGATTTAACATGGTCTTTGGGCTGCTTTACAAAATGTGTGCCTTGATATTTAGTTAAAAGATTTCATTGACATTTGCCTAATCCATCTCCCCAGGGTTTAACCATCAAGCCTTTGGTGAAATGGTTGAAAGTGCCACGCAGCACAAACAGAAAACCGACCATTAATGAAGAGATCCACGAGCGTGTAAGTCAATGTCACTCGTTTTACTTAAATTCTGCCTACAGTGTGTTTCTCTATGTCCCACTCTGTCTGACTGTCTTCGGTGAAATGTGTGATTGATGTTAACCTTGCTGTCTGTGTAGAGCTTGTGATGAAACAACAGCGTCACGACTGACAGTCTCTCACTCCAATGAATTAATCATCACAGCTTTTTTTGCCTTTCCACAAATAGATGTGCACACATAGGCAGAGGTCACACGGCCCCTCGCCGTTTAACGATCCTCTTTCTAAAGGTTCTGCACCCTGGGACTCGGGACTACCTGCTGAGCACACTAAAACCTGAGCTAAAGATAGACTGAGAAGTTAATACCTGAGTTGATGGGAACGTTAGTGAGGAAAGTACAGTTTGAGAAGAATTAAAGAGACTACTTTTTCCTGGAAAGGCAGATGTTATCTTTTCTCCGAATCAGAGCGGCACTTTCCTAAAACTCTGATGATTCCGACTTGTGTGTAGCTAAAGGACAGGAAATAGTCATGAAGGCAAACAGGGTTTTACCACCACATCTGACAGGCTAGTGTGCTATAGTTTGAACAGTGAGGTGCTCCACAATTTCTAATGTCCCAATGTCCTCGTTTTGTTGATTTGTCTGCATGTTTGCAAAGATTTTGTTTACAAAATTAGAATAGCCAAACATTATTTACAGATCCATTTAGTTGATTTGTCCTTCTATCTGTAGGCCTTTGACCACATTCTGACAGCTGTTGAGGACATCGCTGGTCTTAATGGCTACCATCACTGGAGGGACAAGTAAGCAAACATGATAACCGCAAACATTCTCATAATATCAGTATGCTGTATATACCTAAAATAATAGTTTTTCTATTGCTGGGCCTAGGTCCAACCAAAGCTATTTTAATCTCTGCTATTTTTGTCCTTTAGGTGGGAGCAGTTTGACAAGAACTATTTGAGCAAGGTGCTGTTGAGAAAGTCTGCATACCATAAGAGTGAGCTGTGGGAAGCATATCAGAAAATCAACATCAGAGATGCCATCAGTGTCATTGATCAGGTAACATCAGCATTATCTTCAAAAGTGATACAAAAGAAAAGTTCCACGGCTGATGTATATCATATATATAAAAGCTTGTAGTAGGGCTTTTGGCAGCTTGTGTATATAAATACTATTTTGTAAGATGTTCCTTTTCTGTATTATTATTGCACTTGAAATCTAGACCGCTAGATGGCGGCCACACTCAAAACTGTATATCTGCTATACAGGTGAAACTTCCCTGCTATGCTGTTTTAAAACCTCTCTTTTTTTCATCTCTATAAAGTGTCTGTTTCCTCTTTCACGCTCATACATACCTGTGGAGTCTAACTGTCAGCATGAAAACACTGAGAATGTATCTCAGTTGTTTGAGAAGAGCGGAGGATAATTCCTCTCTTTGTTAGTTAGACTGACGCTAGGGCGCCTCTGCCAATACTGGCCCTTTGTAAGCACCCGATACCCGTCGACTGCAACATCAAAACCATCTTCAGACATAGCATCACACAGAGAGAGCAAGAGATAGAGAGATACTTCAAAATTAAATAGAAATGTGTATATTCACAGGAAATGACATCTGATTTTTACAACGCAGAGATTCAGGTGTTGCTCTTAAAGATTTTACATTTGATAATACAGCACAGTATGTAGTTGAGAAATCTAATGTTAATTTGTCTTTTTATGATGTAATATTAACATAAACATAAACATGTTACTCTCCTCTTCTTTTTTTAATTGCGTAAAATATTGTGGGAGCAAAAACGTTTGTCATGCAGAACTTTTGCCTCCCAGTGAGATCATTTCCTTGAGTTTCATAGAGCTCAGCTGCCTGAGAGGAGTTATCAAGCTAATATTAGCACAAGATTGAACGATTGGGAAACCTCTGTTCTTCACATCTCTCTCTCTCTCTGTCTCTCTCTCTCTCTCTATTTCTCTAAGACCACCCAGTGAAAAGGCTAGTAATAATTACTAAGCACTAAATTAATTTGAGAAAGGAGAGAACACAAATCTGATATAATAAGGATACATATTTTTATGTTCTTATATATGGTTTACATGTAAAAGTCGTATTCTTTTAAGTTACCAACTGCTTTAAATTACGTGTGTACTGTATATGTATATTTGGTCTGTCAGACGTTTTTGCTGAATGTATTTCTATGCAGTTATATACAGTACAGTAGGTCATTTGGTAATAGAACTGAAACAGACTGTGTTTACTTTAAACCACAGTTCCTGATGCATGTCAAGAAAGATTACTTAGCCATATGCCAGAGTTATTTGTGGTAAGAGAAACTGTCTGTACGGTGAATGTTCAATGTGAATGCTCATATGACAGGATAGCTGGTTTCCATCTACACTGAGCCCTGCTCCACAGGGCACAGCCACGAAGGTCAGAAAGAGAGAGAGAGAGACGACCCTTGTGTGGAAACAGAACATACAGGAACATAACATTTATTTTATATTTTCTTTTTTCATTTGAACACACACACACACACACACACACACACAAAACATTTTAAGAACAGTTCTGGGGCACTTCTGACTATCATTATACCACTATGGTAGTCAATGGGGTCCATAACTGTTTTGCTACAAGCATTCGCCCAAATATCTTTGTTTGTTAACAAATACATTTATACAGATGTGTAACAACTTGAGAGTGAGTAATTCATGACAGAATTATCATTTTTGGGTGAAGTATCCTGGGATACTCCACCCAAAAAGGAAAATCCTGTCATGAATTACTCACCCTCTAGTTGTTTCCTAACATGTATAAATGTGTTTGTTCGGTTGAACACAAAGAGAGATATTGTGGAATAATGTCAGCAACCAACAGTTCTGAAGCACTACCATAGTAGGAAAACATTTTTTGTAATGTTTTGGTTCTGTTGAACACAAAAGAAGATATTTTGAGGAATGTAGGAAAACAAACAGGCCTGGGGCACTTTTGACTACCATTTAAATTCTTCCTACCATGTCAGTCAATGGTGCTTCCGAACTGTTGGTTGCTAACATTATTCCAAAATATCTCTCTTTGTGTTCAACCGAACAAAGAAATGTATACATGTCTGGAATAACTACAGAGTGAGTAATTCATGACAGGATTTTCGTTTTCGGGTGGAGTGTCCCTTTAATGCCATATCTTCAAACTCTACTTCATATGTGTATAGTTTCCAGTGGGCTCAAGTGGGGTGATATTGAATGGAAGACTAGAAAATTTCTACACAGCTCTTAGAAATACTTCATTTTGATTTGCCAGTTATGGGATTCTGCAGCCAATTGTTTTTGTGTGGGTATATTTTTTATAGCTTTTTCTCAACACAGTGTTTTATGCCAATGTGTTTATATACAGTACAGTATTTTTGTGCAATAATGACTGTCTGACTGCACATTATCCCTCATATGATAGAATCCTCTGAACGTGTGTCAGCCTATCAATATCAAGGATTTGGCACTCAGTATTTGATATATTCTCAGTAGAAATGATTTCTCATTCTCAGGGTGGGAACGTGTTGACCTCTGCTAGACTCTCTCTGCCTTCCATGGCTAGCAGAACCTCTTTCCAAGAGGTCACAAATGTTACCAACTACTTGTGAGTATCTGTTATGTGCATGTCTTTGTGTTTGAGGACATATTTTCAGAGGACATTGTGTATTGCAATGTGTGTTTGTGTATACAAAAGTCTTTTCATGTATTTCTCTGGGGCAACTTTTCATGTCTGTGTGTTTGTCCCTTTAGGAGAGAGAATGGCAGTGGGGTGTGTCTAGACCTCCAGGTGATTGACACAGTGCCAGGAGCCAAGATAGAGGAGGAATTAGAAACACATCACATACTCGCAGGAAACCTATACAAACCCAGGAGACGGGTATAAAACACCCACACAGCCTCACCCTAAATCGTGCTGATGTGCTCTCACTCATAATATTGAATCACAGTAAAAGCTTTCCTGTGGCTCGGTGGTTAGATCATGGTGCTAGCAACAGCAAGGTCATGTTCGATCCCAGGGAATTGCACATAGTTAGAAACAAATGTATAATACAATGCAATATAATTGGCTTTGGATAAAAGCGTCTGTCAAATGCATTAATGTTAAATGAGTGACATGTGTAATGCTATGCGGGCATCAGTTAAACGCTCATCTGTTTCTGCAGCACCAGTCCCAATACAGTCGGCACTTTATGACGGTCGGGGACAAGGAGAGGCAGGACAGGGAGGTGTTCCAGAGGAATATGCGTAACCGTCTTGAGTCCTTCAAATCCACTCACTACAAGCGCCATAAGAAGGACCGCAGTCAGAAAAAGGCAAGTACTCAAAAGTGCAAGACCATACACCCGAGTTAGCTGGACCTGAGGGAGGCCTACAGTAGGTAACTTATGAGAAGCAAGAATGTGTGTGTTTGTGTATAGGGTCAGTTACCCATAAGCAATGACTAGGCTAAAGTGTTGTTACTGGGATGTATCATGAATGATGGCTTGCGTAAACCCAATTTATCTTTGTCCTCTTATGTAATTGCATTATTTTCCTCTCACAATCGATAAATATTGAAACATTTTACAGAGAAAAGGGTCAGATGCTAAAGAGCAAGACACCAGCGATAAACCCAGACGCAATGTCAGCTGGCAGGACAAAGGTTGGTCACTGAATCTTGGAGATAATTATTTTCAATCGAATTGTATATACCGTATGTGGTTAATGTGTTTTTCTACACGTGTCGACAGATCCAGTTGTAGTTCCAATGGGGCCTGAGGAAGACAAACACGATGCCTCTGAACCAGATGAGGATGTGGGCATCATTTTTGTGGCACGCAGGGCTTCAGAAACACCAAAAGAGAGGCCAAAATCAGGTAAAATATACCACACAATTCTGGTACCTGAGAATTAATTCTACCTTTCCTTAACATCTATATAACATACCTTCTATTTATTTCTGGTCTCAAAGTGCCAGCTGCTTTGGATGTGTGTCAGAGCCCAGTTGCAGCCCCTCCTTCTCCTACATGCGGAGAAAAAAACCTGCCGTGGAAAAGCGGTGTTGGCTCCCTCCCTCCGTGCCTGTCTGTGGAGGCCACCAAGATTATCCCTGTCGACCTGCAGCAGGCTTGGAATCAGAGCATCTCCTCTCTGGAGAGTCTGGCTTCTCCTCCTGAGCCTCAGCACCCACGTGTTAGCGCCCTGTCGAGGCTGGGAGGACCCATGCGGACCACTGCAAAGGCAAAAAATGCTACAGGATCGGGAAGTACTGCAACAGACTCAAGTTCAGGGCAATTCCAGTTCCTTGTGAGGAAAGAGGAAGAAGAAGGTGTCATATCTCAGCAGCAGCAGGAAATACAGCCGCTAATGGCATCTTTAAGGCCTCCACCGCCTGCTGCTCAAGCTGCTGGAAAGAGGCGGAATCCTTGCGTTTACCTTAGGAGTCTGGTGACAGTGCCAACTTCTGGTGGAGAACCGCACAGCAGGAAGCCTACCCAACTGTAAAATCTCTTTCCTTAAATTTTTTATCTGTTGGCCGTTCAATCACCTTACCTTTTTAGCCTTGGGTGTTTCAGGCCAGACTTTTTGTCACTAAATTGACACAAACTTTTTTTTATTTCATTTCTTTTTTTAGCACTAATAGGTTTAGTGGATTTAGAAATGGTTTGTAGAGTTTGCTAACTGAGGATCCAGGTCTTCTCACATAGCAAAATAAAAAAGTTAAATCCCATGTTTGTTTTTAATTTTAAGTGATCTGCTCTATATTATATATCTCTGCATTAGTAAATGTCAATATATTAACCTATTGGACACATATAAGGCTGAACCACATTGCAAAGAGGTTTTGAATGTGTCTATAAAAACAGTGTTTTCATGTCCTATCTCACTCAGTGAACATCTTTTAATGATTATTCTTAAAATGGAATGAATGTTCTTTCTGCATCAAACAGAAGTACATCCTGTTTGTGCGTCTCAAATAAGCTAAACATAACTTTAACTAGGGTGTTATACGATCGTCTGATCAACGGTGGATGGATATGCTTATAAACCATAAATGCTGTTATATAAGTGCCACCAGTAAAGCTACACACAGAAAATACACAAATGTTCTTTTATTTCACAGCTTTTCATTTTCAAATCAGCCAGTACACTAAATAAATTGAAATAAAAGACATGTAACACATTCTCTTGCAGCTCATTATATAAATAAAGCACATGGGTCACGCAATAAATAAATTAAGTCATAACATCTATATTGATTTTTACATTTTTTTTAGTTAATATCTGATAGCTCTCAAAGATTTTAAATATGCATAGCAAGTCCACATCCACTGCTGTGATGGATATGAAACATTAGATGACAAATAATTTAGGATGATTGCCCCGTGATCATTTACTCTGTGAACAGAATCTATCAGCGTATATGCAGCACATTGTACCTGTTTTTGTTTCAGCAAAATAGCATTGTCTTCAAAATGTGTTTTATTTATTTATGTTTTTATTTATCACTTGTCTTTTGTTGATATGCTTGTTGAATAGTAGTTTTTTTGTACATTAATCTACCAGAGTTAATTGCTTTCTTTTATTTGATATATTACATAATCTTCATTTTATATGCGTCACTATATTTATCATCATGAATATAATCATTCAGTTCGATTCAATGAGCTTTCATGTGCTTTACCAGTAGAAGGACAACCGTATAAATCTGTGTCCCTCATCATGCTGTAGGTCAGAGATGTGCTGAAAAATACCCACATCATTACCTACATGCATTTTTCATGCATTCTATAGCACTTTTTTTTAGGCTATTTTGGTTTAGGCTATTGAGGTTTAGTTTGTCAAGCTATATGCAGTCTATGTGACTTTCGTTTCTTGAATGAATTCCAATGCTATTGCTTAGATAATTAGAAAAAACTTAGATAAATGTGTCTTCATTTATTTTAATGTCTGTTGATGTATCTTAAATTAATATTAAAAATACATTAAAAGCCATTTAGTCCAAAATGGACCTATGATATTTAAGCTACTAACCCTTTATTTTGTATTGCTGTGTTATTATCTGTATGAGGATTATTGTGCCTTGAAGGAGACAGTGCTACATGTTGAACCTGTAAACCGTATGAAGTGATTACATTGTCTTACTTGAACTTATCATGTTAGAAGGAATGTTGGAAATTATATTTCAATTAAATTACTCACTCATTAAATTAACATAGAATCATGTCATGTTTTATGTCAATGTTAATATAGGTAGCCCTATCTATTAGGTATCTATGTGCCAAACAATTATGTTTGCTCCCAGGAATAAAGTGAACAAAAAACATGACAGCACTTGTTTTTAAATATGAAGGTGTTTGTCCATTGCATCTTGATTTTCTGTTTCAAATATTTGCAATTCATATAAATTTACAGAATTTACAGTAGCCTATATATATGTGGTCATCTCAGCTGGTCCTTTTTCTGTTAACAAGGTACTGTGGGTCTTCAGATACCATGGAAAGAAAAGCTTTGGTCAGGGCTTCCCTTTCTGGCACTGCCTTCTGAAGACTGTTGCTCATTTATGTGCTAATGTGCCATTTTTATTTCTTAAAGCCTTGAACTGGGTCCAAGTCATTTAAATTGATTCAACTTTATGATTGGACCTATTTTTTTCTGGAAGTAAGGTGTTTCTCATAAAATACTAATTTATCTGGTTATGAAAAGACATTGCCGTCACTGAATGTATTTTTCCTGCTAGACGTACAGTCGGTTTCATCTTAAAAACATAAACCAAAAGTTAATGCGCATGCGCACTTATGTGACCAAAACTGAACTTTCGTACACATTCTCAAACAATAGAGTACCTGTAGATTATTTCTGATAATAATCAAAAGAAACCGAGAAGAACCGTTTCCTGGCTAAACTTGTCTCTCCAATATTTAGAATTTAGACTCCAGGCTCAACCGCAAGATGTCAGTGTATACGCTTTGTTTCAATGCGAACGAACTAGGATCCATTCCACAAATTGTATATTTAATAAAATAAATATACAACAAATTTCAACAAATCGGCGAAATATTAACACAAATTAATATGAACATATTTACAAATATAAATAGTTATATTATTAGACACCAGCCAAACCCGAACCGGAAGTTAATTTGGGGTCAGGCGCGCGCTCGTCCGATTAAACTGTCTGTAAGGTAGAAATATTCTTCCGCCATGTTGTGTAGTTCCCTGTCACTGACTGCGCGTATGTCCAGTCGGAACTATTCACTTTTATAAACAAACACTTAACGTTTTTAACGACAAATTCGAGCACTCCTGTTGACGTTGGAATTGAACTTACCTTGTTAGAAAACCAGCATCTATGCCGTATCTGACAACTCTGTAGGTGCCTGTTGCCCCAGGTAAAGAACTAGCATCGTTTTGTCTGTATGTTACATCTTTGAAAATTGGACTAACATGTATGTAAAGTAAATATTCACGCATTTGATACAAGTAAAATGTCAATAGAAAGGCGTATTTTAAACCGGCACTTTACAACCGAGCACGTGTAACGTAAAGATAGTGGGATGTAATGCTACGTTGCTTTGACGTTAAATTCTTTGCCGTTAAAAGCTGTCCAATCAATCACAATCATCGTGGGTCATCGTTTGTTTCACCATTGCCATGCCGTGTAAGAAAACGTATAAAGGTCGGTGAAAAGATCATGTGATTTTTTTACTCCTTCAGAAAGTTTTTTTTTTAGATTAGATTCAACTTTATTGTCATTACACATATACAAGTACAGTGTAACCAAATGTAGTTTAGGTCTAACCAGAAGTGCAATTAGCAAGTGCAGGATATACAGTTAGAATAAATACAGAATACAATATTAGGAACATATTATACAGTGGGCTTGGACTATGAAAATATTTTGCAGTAGGTATGTTCTATGAAAATATGACAGTAGGTATATACTATGAACAATATATACAGATGACTATATACTATGAACATTAATGTACAGACGAGGTTAAGCCTAGTGTCAAAATATTCAGCACACATTTATTTCCATTGGCTGTCTTTATGGTATATTCCTTGTGGATAGAGTGATTATTGCGGCAGCAGTGTGTAGGGTTCGCAGTAGCTGCCATTTGTTGTGCAGGCATCCAAGAACGAAGCTATTCTTTTAGGGCTCAATTGGGGGACTGTCCAGGGCAGATCATAAGAGGACAGTGTTCATCCAGCTCACTCTCTTATTGGCTGTGAGAAGATTGTTCCTCGGGGTGGAAACCTGCTGGCATTCTTAACAGACACTTGTATTGATTTGTCACATGTGCAGCAGATCAACGGATATCTGCCAGTGGGACCTCTGAACTGGAACTGGAATTTTCCATGTGGAGCGATTAGAGCTCCACAAGTTCTTTGAACGGCCCTTCTGGTGAATCACAGTGTGTGTTTTTCACGAGTAATGCATTGTATCACAAACATTGTATTCATGTTTAGCAAAGCATTGGCACAGTATGGTTCCTACATCTTTCTCACTCGATTAGCTTCAGTGCCAAAACATTAATGATTACTCGATTTATTGACTTGTATGACATGATTGTCAAAATAGGTCTGTTGTAACATTATGTCATATCATTTCATCATTTTGAAAAGTACAGCCTATGGCCATGTTTGCCCTGACATCTCTTTGCAGGTAATCGGTGATCACCACCTGTGATATTTCTCTCTCTTAGAACTATAATTTCTGGCATGTGTCTACTTGCCATCTAGGAGTATTTTTGCTAGATTGCATAACTAGATTGCTCTTCCTTCTGACATGCCTATGAAGAAGCATAAAGAGCACATTCCTGAGAGTTCCCACTTACATTAATGTGCATTTACTCCTGATTGTGTGCAGTCCAAGAGGGTCCTTTTAAGCCAAAAACCTGTGAAAATGCGAAACGGTCCTCTCTGCTCATCTCTTAAATGTTACGTTGGATTGATCGCAAATAGAAGCTAATCCCCAAACACTGAGGATTTTAACTCCAACAACAGTCTACAGTAGGGCTGTGCAATTAATCGAAAATGAATCGCAATCGTCAATTTTGGCCTCTTCAATTACTAAAACGAAATAATCGAGGTTAACGATTACAGCGCACTTTTTTCTTTACAGTGGTTCAGCAGTGCTATTTTTTACATTTATTTTTCAGTTAAATTCAGAGTTTTAAAGCAAAGTTATTTTCTTTTCTATGTTGTTTTAAAGGTTAATGAGTAATCGTGTTAAATAATCGGGATCTCAACAGTGGGGTAAAAAAAAATCGCGATTGTGATTTCTGTCATAATGGAGCATCCCTAGTCTACATGGCTGGAGCCAGAGGAATTTCAAATATGCATATTTTTGACAGGCAAAAAAAAATACTTCTCCTCAACTTTCCTAACAGGCTTCACATATTGAGTCTAGCAGGCTTTTGTGATGCTGTTGTTCTGCCAGCTTTATAAATCAATAAACCTTCTTTTTCAAGCAGTCAGGTCCAAGTTGATTTAATTTGTAAAATGCTTGTTAGCTGGATTTTAAAATGCCAACGATTTAAAGAGGCCAAGCAAATACAGAAATGTCTATTTCTGTGTTCTTTCCACATATTTGTGAATTCCACGTAGTAGTAATGTAGCATCTTGTTTCTAGTTGAAGGGCTTCTTTATTCTTAAGCTGAGGTGAGTTACTAGCCATGTCTGTCATATCTAAAATATTGAATTGCATTAAATGCAAAATGTAATTTAACAAAGAAAATCATAAAAAATTGCCCAAGGATAGTTTAAGACCTGTTTGGCATATAAATATTTACATTTAGACTAAAAAGGAGTCAGTAAGTGGTTTGAATGTTTTAATGGTGATGTTGCACTTTGTGTCAATGGTAGAGTGATTCCAGAAATCTCTTCCCTCAGGGAGTCCTGGTCAAGATAGCAGCACCAAAAACAACTACAGACATTTCAAACAATCAGCGGATAAATTAAATCATGAAGTTCATTCACATGTTTCATTCAAATGAATCTATATGATTTTCTAAAATATATTGGGCAATAAATTGTATAAGCCAATAAAAGCAATTTATTTGGTTTACAAACAGCCGATTGTCAGGGCCGATATATCCTGTCAATCAAAAGAGGACAGGAAAATACAACTAATTTGTGCCCTGTAGATAGAAAATGTTGATAAACATCACCAGTGTGATGTTTAATATTATTAGTCATTTTATGAAAAAATAACATTCAGAAAGTTACGAAATATTTATCTGATCTTCAGAATGGGTATCAGCAGATATTACTCTGAATAATCTGTTATCGGTATCTGTGGAGAAATGTAGTATAGGTGCATCTCTAGTGTTTATGTACTTTCTGGTGTAGAACATCCAGTGCTACTTATTATTCATTAACTTCAAACCTGTAAATAAATACCCTTAAAAAATACGAACAAGTTATCAATATTATGAAACCTTATTTCATTGAACATAAAAATATATATTCACTTATGTGTGATTGTCAAAACATGTTATGTTTTTCATAATGTTCAGATCTGACACAAAGGATGCAACAGGTTACAGACAGAACTGATGACCAGAACTATGTTGAGAATGTGTTAACTTGCTCCTTTAATAAGCTGTTTTCATAATGGTGAGACATCTGTTTTCAAAGTTGTCAAACATGGTTGTTTACTATCAGTGGACTTTGTTTTTATAATGTCTCTAAATCTGCGGAGTAATTTTGAAAATGTGCAGCAAGTGGAAAGAGCTTTTTTTTAAAGTGTGATGCTCTCTTTCAAGAGTGCCTTTCAAGATCAGACATGGCTTTCTGAAAATCACCACAAACATGAAGCAGACCGGTGCGGTTCAGGGTGAAGTGAGGGTTAGGGGCGTAAAAATAAAGCATGTTGTATTGCTCTTTGAAAGAGGCTTTTGTCCTTACTACAAAAGTCCTGACACTTGCATCTTTAGTTTTTGTCTCTGGTGTTTCTTCTTGGTTGTTAGGCCTTTAAAACCTTTTGGAGTGTGGCACTTGGAATAATGTAGAGGATTTACAGTATAAATAACAATGAAGTCCTAAACCTTCAGCCATGTAGATATTTATAGACCCCCAGACAGGAAACACTCTTAACTTGACACTAGAGCATAACAATAAATCTCTCATAATGTGAAGACCACATTAATGGAAGTTTTGCTTGTTGTAGCAGAACTTTAGTAAAGGAGAAAAGCAGAACACATTGATGTCATCTTCGACCCCCTTTATAAGACAGCCGTCAGCACCACAACTCTCCATTCACCCTCAGTGAAAAACTTAAACTTCAATTTGATGCCTTGTCCAGACCTGTGTGGTTTTCTTGTGATTTCTCTTGTGATTTCTGTGCAAGAATTGATCTGCAGTTGAAAATTATGCATTTATGTACTGTTATGTTTGATACAAGTTCCTAAAAGTATTTCAAGTGATGTGACACCATAAGCTAGGTTTATGTTTTTCATTCAGCATATTCCAATTAAAAAACAACTTTTTGTTGAAATATATAAATTTTTGGTTAAATACCCTTTTACTGAAGTTATAATAATGAATGAATACAATAACATTTCAGCAGATATGTATTGTCTGTATTCTACAGTGACGTGTCTGTTTTAAGTCATTCTGAAAGCAGGCTTCAATAGATCTCAGAATAAGGCTTTGTTTTTCACCTTTTGTATTTCTGTCATATCCACACCTCACATGGGCGATTTCTGTTGACATGCAGTGAAGAGGTGGGTCAACCTGCTCTGCCAGAGTTCTTACACTTTCCATTCATTTTGTGATCCATCAAGTGCACGTCTTAGTAATGTTTACATCAAAAGAGATCTGCCTGTAACTTGTATGAACTTTACCAGCCACAGACTGCGTTGTCTTTCTTTGTATTGGCTGGGATAGTTTCACTGACATGACCGGATTGATGCACAAAAATGGTTGATTTAAAAATACAGGAAGCGTCTTTCAGAAAAGTCGTTTGTCATAAAAGTGAAAGATTTCTTGAAAGATTACTAGCATTACATAGAAGCATCCTGTATTTTTATTTTCTTCTGTTGCTTTCCAATTTTCTTTGGCACAGTTTTCCATCTTTCATCCAAGATTTCATCTTGCTTATGTTAAGGCAAGTGTACGGAGGCAATGTTATGTTAAGGGTTGTATATCAAGACATCTTGTTCGTGTGGACATTTTCACAAAGTGTACATCGTTATTTGAGCATCATAATACTATGTTCTCTTGAGGGGTGTGGTTGGTCTGTGTGTAGTGTCTGTGGTTATTCTAAAAACGTAGTGTAACTTTACAGCACATAGTGCCTCAAAAGGAGAGTCTCGCATGCTCCAACAGGCAGATTTGGGAAGAGTGGGAATCATAGAGCTGAACAGAGGGGTTTACACTCCCCGAGAGAGAGAGAGAGAGAGAGAGAGAGAGAGAGAGAGAGAGAGAGAGGGAGGTTTTACAGAAAGGGAATAGGGAGGAGCATTCTCCGGGTGAGTTACCACAGTGACAGGCAATCCCAGTGCGTGTTTGTGTATGCTCATACGATGTGCATTATCTTTCTCTCTTACATGCTACCAGCATTCCCGGGGAGGGTTTTTGGTATCTGGCTATGTTCTGATTCTGTAGAACTGAAGACTTGGGATTAGTGCAGAGGTGCAGAAATCCACTGAGGGTGAGTGACTCTTACACCGAACTTTCTGTCTGTCTGTGTTTATCTGTTTGACTCTCTCTCTCCACCTGTCTCTGGAATTCCTGCTGTCCACTCGCTCAGCCTGCAGTCAATGCTCTCCATGCCCGAGCAAGTCATCCTGACAGTTTCTTTCCCCCACTTTTGTTCTGCATGCCTTCACTCTTCCCCATCTCTCTTTTTCACTTCACTGAAGTTGCTTGCTCTCTCTCGCTCTCTCTATGTGACTTTGAGTACTAGAAAAATTACAGATAACATGTTTTTTCAACATCAAGATTTTGTTTAAAATTGATATGGATGTGTAAGCGGGAAGTCTGTATTGCAGTTGTAGTGGTTGCTTTATCTTGTATCTTTCTTTAAGATATTAAATCATGTGTGCATTGTGACAAATTCATTTTTAAAAGAACAAAAATTTCATGTGGGCTGAACTAATATGTGTATATGAAATTTAGAAAAATATTCTTTCAAATATGGTAGTACAGCTGTTAAAAAAAATCTGTGTCAAAAAATGAATTACTATTTTCATAGTTATGTGTTTAGGTAAAATTACTACTAACAATATTTCGTCTACCAAATAAAAAGTACGTCGTAAAATATTGAAAACTGGAAAAATACTAGAAAAGATGCTCTGTACTTTTCAAGTTCATAATAATTTTTAAGCAATACAACAGTACATTTGTACAAGTATTTTAGAAATGTTTTTTTTATGTGATACATTTTTTATTACAATGTCTCACTCCTTGATTTTGTTGAAACTCAACAGACACTGGACTGGAATGGCTACAATACATTTAGAAATGCTGCTTAATTGAAAATTTGGAATAGTCTCTTCATTTTTCTGTGAATGGATATCTCTATAAAATATGTAAACTTTCATATTTGATGTTAATTAATCATTTCAAAATAGATTTTGTTTAATTTACTGAATAATTCATAATACCGTACCCATGCATTATCCAGGCAGCTTATACCGTTTTAGTCTATTTAGGATGCTCAGATGTATAGTAGCCAATCTAGCCAACCAGAAAGTGAGTGGTGGTGTTAGTGTTGGAATGGGACGCTGTGTGTGTGCATGGACAGATGCCCACAAGGCTCTGCACAGTGTTATTGTTTCAAATAGCCCTGTTAAGACTTTGTGTGCCGTGACTGCAATGAGTTCACACACCATTAACTTCCCACACGTAAAGATGACTGTTCATACATCAGTCAGGCTAGTCTCAGAGAGAGAGAGAGGAAGAGAGAGAGAGAGAGAGATTATACAGAGAATGAGAGTGAAAGGAAAAGAGCAATGTTGTTCAAATGATATCAAGTTTAGATGAATGGCTGTTGAACATTTGGTAAGGGCAGGAGGGATGTGACTATGTTGATGAAATACTGTTACAGCCCATTTGACAACCCCGTCCAGAGCACTCATAATTTACACATGCACAGTGCATGATGACGGAACCGAGCGATTTCTCTGTGATTCTCATCATGTGTGTAATCTATAGCATAGCTGATCCTAAAACAGGATGTTTTTTAAATACATTCACTGGATAATCTTTACCTCCCAGGTCCTGGATTGACAAATACTAGTTCTCCTCCCACCAGTGCCATTAGTTACACTGAATTAAACAACACAACCCTTACTTTTTTTGTGTATTTGTTTGAAGATATGCCGTTTGTTTAACGATGATGTTAAGATAGGTGCAATGTCTGCATTGGACCTGAAGGTAAAACATCTGACGCAAAGTTTACCGAAAGTGTGGGAACATCCATTTCTTTTGGTTTTGTCTGACAGGCTTCTTTTCAACACTTTTAAAAAAAGACGACCTTGTGAACCTTAGGTGAAAAGGCTTGATTTATGTGTATGACTTACTCGATGAAAAGGTACTGTATGTTTTGCAATTTGAAGTTTGTTAATTGTTGTGGCTCAGTGTGTGGATTGTACAGACACATTAAAAGTATGTATATAGTTTGAAGGCATTTTTTGGACCGCCAGCAGCATCAGAAGTAATCTTATTTTTTTTTTACATTTAGATAAGAGACTGTGTGCAAACTATATGAACCTCTTGACAGGGTCGTTGCTGAAATTGAAATGGACAAAATTTTGTGGTGGGCCCCTTCTGGCCAAATGTGTAGTTCATGCCGGTGGTTATCAAACTTCTTCGTAGTAAGGTCCCCTTTGTTTAGATTGCATCTCTTTGCGGACCCCCCAAATATATGTATAATCTTTAAAATTTATTTTTAATCAAACAAACTAAAATGAGTTCTAGTATACAATGCTGAAATATCAGATCTTTTTAGATAAGATTAGATTCAACTTTATTGTCATTACACATATACAAGTACAGTGTAACGAAATGTAGTTTAGGTCTAACCAGAAGTGCAGTTAGCAAGTGCAGGATATACAGTTAGAATAAATACAGAATACAATATGAGAGAATATAATACAGTGGGCATGGACTATACAAATATTTTGCAGTAGGTATGTTCTATGAAAATATGACAGTAGGTATATACTATGAACAATATATACAGATGGCTATATACTATGAACATTAATGTACAGGTGGATATGAACAGATAATAATTTAGACTAAGATAGTGCAAGTGACTTAGGTATGCATAAATTATTGACATTGGCTATTAAAGTTGCAGTGCAATAGGTGAGTTAATGCAGTTGTTTGAAGTTAATGCAGTTATTAAAGTTACGGTGCAGTATATGAGTTAATGCAGTTAATAGTTTGCAGTCCAGAAGATGAGTTAATGCAGTTATTAAAGTTACGGTGCAGTATACGAGTCAATGGAGTTATTGAAGTTACAGTGCAATAGATGAGTTAATTTTGTTTGGTGGTCTTAGTTTTCTGATGTTTGATTGCATAAAATGTATGATCAATTTCTATATTTCAAAAAATGCCACAAAGTTTGTGCCTCCCCTGGATCCATCTTTGGGCCCCCAGTTTGTGAACCACTGATCTATGCCATAAATGTGCTTTGTGGGCCCCCTCTCATCACAAGGTCCAGAACAATGTTCCAGTTATCCTCCTGATGACAGCACTGCTGCCTGGTATTAGGAGTGGTATTTTAGTATTTTACATAAGCAGACAAATGGACAGAGAGGCAGTGGACAAGAGAATACTGGAGAGACGCAGGCACAGGATATTACAATATGTCTGTTCAAAACAATAGAGTGAGCGCATTGCTCTCAAACTTTAATTTCCTCTGCTAAAGCTCCAACCATCCGCCTTCTTCATCCATATCCCAATAAGCCCTTGTGCATGGAGGTGAGAGAGCCAGAGAAACTCGGGTTATTAAATATGTGCGGAATAAGAAGTGGGTTATCTGAAGTTTTCACTTTTGCCTGGACTCTTTGGTTTTCACAACCTCAGGTTAAATTACTCCTCTATTCAAACAGAAAACATATATTCTCTCGTCTTCTCGCCTGTATTTAATGTTTAGATTAAACAAACAGTGCATTGTTTTCCCCAGTGATAGGATCAGTTCTCATTAGATTTGCGTAACAGGTTGTCTGTGTGTGAATCCTCTGGCTCGATAGGGGAGATCAAGTGGGTCCATAGAACTGCAGACAGGGCCAGAAGAGAGGGAATGTTTGGAGTTGTTCCCGCATGGGTTGTGTTGTGTGCTGAAATAAGGACTTGTTATTAAGTCTGAAGAGTTTCATTTTATCATACTATAGCTCAGTCATTCAGCTTGATACCTGGATCATCCACTTGATTTGATTTTAAATCATGGCTACAGAAGACCGTTTTATGCTGCCGCTTCTGGATGGCGCATGTTTTTCTGCTTTTATTCAATCATACTGTACGGCTGATCTAAGATCAAGTCAGCAGCAAAATCTGTGTCCTATGATAGTTATTCTGTCTGTTAACCTTCTCCAATTTGACAACAAAACCTTTTTGTCCTCAAGCAGTAGCACACGAATGACAAACTTGAGCGGGTTTCTTGGACATGCGGAAAGGCTCAAATTGTGTTAATGGCTACTTGTTGTTTATGAATTTTGCATTATTTGTCTGATAAAAACAAGTCAAAAAAAGTCAAAACACTACAGCACGAGCAAGCAACACATCATCACATGAATCCCTTTGTGTTTTGTGCATTATGTGATTGCCAACAAAACACAAGCGTATGACTTAGTTTGACTTACCGCGTACAGTTCATGTCCAGCATCTTTTAGCACTGCCACCGTGCCATCTATCAATTTCAAACGATCTCCAAATCCAGTGTTATATCCGCTGTTTATATAACATCCATCACTGAAATGCCGTGAACAAACAGACACAACTTAACTTCACTATCGCAAGAGTAACGAGCTGCAGCGCAGTCCATCTTGACGCAGCACAGATAATCTTGACAGTAAACCGTCCGTTGGAATTTGCAATTAGACAGAGGCGTAATTGGGAGGACCTGCTCAATTACTCAGTGATGTAACATTGAGTCTCCCTGTATGTTATGTGATTATAGGCACTCCTCGCTTTCTTCTCTCTCCTCTCTTCTCACTTATTCAGTGGTTTGGTGATTAATAGTCAAACTGGTTTTCTATAATCTTTTTAAACTCGCAGCTTTTTCCAAGAGTGCAGATGTTTAGTATAACATCACTCAGTCACATCACTATTTCTGTCTGTGTCGTTTCAGACTGGTTGTGCATTTTGTGTTGCTCTGTAACATGCACAGAGCCGATCCTTCCTATATGCAGACTACGCAGGTTGTGTAGTACCGAATCAAAAACTTGCATTCAACTTTACAGGAATAATTTCAAAATTTCCTTTTTAACACTTAATTAATTAAATTACCATTACATACTTGGATATCATGCAGTGGGCGGCAGGTAGGCTTGTGCAGGTAGTATATTTTTATGTGGCGCTAATTGATGAAGCTTCTATTAGGTAGACGATTGTATCCCGTTGATAACATGCATTACAAAAGCATAAACCAATATCAGTATAATAGTCTCAAAAACAAATGTTATAACTTTTTCAAATATCAACCAATAATAAGAAATAAAAGATTTGATTGTGTTGCGTGTTATTTTCAACATTAAATCAAAACACTACCATTATTAACCACATAACTAACGATTAGCGCATTCAAGTATTTTATTTGTTAAATTACGAGATGCAAACTTTAGCATAGCTAGCGGACCAATCCAACTCTTCAACTGTCAGGAATGTTAATGGTAATATATAATCCATGCTATTTTGGCGCTTTAGTATGGCTATTTGTTGTGGTATGTGGTATTCAGAAACAAGTAAATATGAGAGGTGGTGTGACATCATTTATATTTATGCGCTCCGCCTTCCCCATTCTTCTCCATGTGAGTGTTATCCAGGCTGTTGTCAAGTGTGCTCGACATTTTTCTAATCATCAACATTGATTTAACGTGCCCGCAATAACACTACCGTGGTATACCGTATTATATGTAATCTGGCTGTTATGCGTGTCTGAGTAAATGATCTACATATGTTAATGTGCTACACGTGTGATGCTTGTGGATTTGTCTGTATCTGCACTGTAGGACGACATAAACACATGCACTTCATCTCCATAGTTGTTCTGAGTTATAGAACAACTATAGTTGATGCTATAGAAAATTGTAGTGCCCTTGATAAAGTGTAGAAAACTCTGTAGTATACTCTAGTAAGGTTCACAAACACTGTAGTATTAAGGAATTTTAAGTTTACAAACTCCTTTAAAAAAATGTAATCGTGTTTTTGTTTTAGTTAGCTGTATTGTATTTAGGCAAAAAAAATGATATGCCCCTAATTTATCCGTATGTCATTTATCAGTTACCCCCTATTCATGTGGTGAACTGCACTTATATACTTTTAATGATGACATCATTTTATGACGTTTTATACTCGTGCTACAACTGTTTGGCCTGTGCTATAAAACTTTAAACCTCTGTAGCACCAGTGCTATGAGCAAAAAAGTTAACGTTAGGGATGCTCTGATCAATCGGTCACCGATCTGTATCGGTCGATAATCACATTTTATGACTCGATCAGTACTTACTAACTTAGCTGATCTCGTGAACCGATCGCAATTTGATGACGTCCAGAATGCGTGAGGACGTAAATGATTTGGTGCCGCAGTCATGTCATCACCTGTGTGGAACTATTACGATGTTTCAAGAAACAATTAAAAATGTGCAATTTGCCTTGTATGTTCCAAATAAATCTCACGTGGAGGAGCATTGTCCAAAGCGGAAAGGGCTCGTGTTTCCCATTCATTACTCATAGACGCCTCGCCCATTCAGGGCCCATTCACCCCCGCGTGGGATCACTGCAGACTCGCGGTGCTGAGCTAGCACCGTGTATATAAACAAGGCATTATAGACTACGACAGCTCACCACTGTCTAATTTGTTTGACCATAGTTTCAAAACAAACTGAAAATCTTTTTACCCTTTTCATAATAACACAAGCGTTTATTCTGGATCTGATTGTGCAATGCATTCATCTGTCACTTAATCAGACCCCTAAGTCGCGTGCTTACACATTCATACAGGCGCGCACAGTGGTGCGGTGTATACAGACTTTTTTCCTACAGAGAGCGATAGCGACTAGCGTAATTTGGATAAACCTTAACTTTTAAGCAAGTGGAAAAAATATTCTCTCCGTTCATTGAGGGGCAGAAGCAGCACATTCATAACCAAACGGCAGCTTAAAGTTACTTTATATGTGAATGAATAAATGATTACAAAACAGCGTTTACAAGAAAATGTCATTGTTGGGCGGCCATAAATATGGGCGGCCTGTATCATTCAGACCCTCACATTGCTGGATATCTTTGAAGATGGATCATTTATCTCTTATGCGTGAGTGATAAGAATCAGGGGTTAATGATGTTTGCGAGTCTTGCTTAAAATGTAAGATATCTTTTTTATTGCCCTTAATTCCGTTTTTTTATAATCAATACTAAAATGTATTCTCTACTGTTGACTCAATAGTTAACCTGCAAAGCATCTATAGAAATAAAAAAATAGAACTGAATCTATACTACTCTAAGAAGATTTGTAATATGTAGTAATTTAGCATATGCTACACAGCTGCTTCCAAAGGGGTTCATTATTTTTCTCAAATTTAGAATAGTGTTGGCTTACAGGATTAGGATTGAACTGTGAAGTGAAATAGACTCCGCAGTCACCTGCCTGCTCTCTTTTTTAATGATAGTTATAGTAAATGTAATAGGATTGTGTGAAACAATTGCAATAGCACATTTTTATTTTGGTCTTTGTGGAGGCTTTAGCTGACAGGCATACTCGTCGATTAACAGAGTTAAAGTCAACATGAATGCCTGGTGTAACCCCATCACCCTGTCTCTGTGTTATCTGGGGAAATCCTCTTTTACAATAGACTGAAAGAGGTTTGAAAAGCTCCAAGAGTCAAATAAAAAAGCCATCGCCCTAAATCTTTGGAGGAGTAAATATCTGATTTATTCTAGTCTTAGCTGTTTCAAAGAGATTTTAGACTTGTTACTGTTTTATACGGATTGAGTGGGACAGTCATAAAGGCTAGAGTACATTAAATCCAACAGTAATTGTAAGATGGTGGGTGGTAAGTAATAACATTTGGAGATGGTAGCGATATTTATGTAAACAAGACAGGTGTTGCTGTATGTTACTCAAGCCCCTTAGCACCAAAAACTGCACATCCCTTTTAGACAAAGGAGTTACCTGGTCAATGTCACAACTGCTTTGATAAGTGCGGCGTCTGACACTGTGTCTACACCAAACGCGATGTGGTGTTGGGATTCTTGTCGCGCCGCATCCAGTGTGGACAAATTTTAAAATGATAACTTATAACTTAATCATAACTTGTATTAGGTGCAGATATTTTGAGATACAGTTTTGTGCATTTCTGAGTTTGAAATTGTGTGGACCCCCTGTGTATATAGGGCCATATATTTCTATGGAGGAGCTGAAGATGTGCTCATTCCTCTAGTCATCATTTGGAAACTGTTATGTTATTGTTATCTAGACAGATGCTGAAGGCATTGATTTCCCTGTGTGTGAATGATATGGGATCCTCTTTTCTTTTTCTGGCCGTTTCTGTCAAAGGCCATGTTGTAACTTGTATTGGGAGTTATTTAATGCCAGAATTTCCTTTATGGTGAGATACATGGTGAGATATATGATCTTAGCTGTCTCCAACTGCGATGGTTCTCGCACATCTTTTTTTTATGAGAACTTTCTTGCTCAACATTTTTACATGAAAACATAAGGCACGCCACATTTATCCGACATTCTCCTCATCAACAGTGAATTTCACATGTGTGTTCTGTAATTCATCTGTTTAATCCTTGTTTTCATTGCTGATAAATCTGGGTGGAGTTCTGTATAGTTTTTGGTCACTGCAGATCACATTATAGAGCGATTCAGTTCTGCATTTGATGGATCATGTTTTTCTCTTTCGCTCTCTCTCCTATTCTCTTGCTCCGTTTGAATAAACAGTATAATCTAATAAATCTAAAAATAAATCTGTTCCTCAGTTCTCTGAGCCAATCAGAAAGCAGAGGGTTTGAGGTTAACTGGTATCAGCAGTGCATTAGTTACTCATGCCAGACAAACTACGTCTCTTTTCATGTCTAATCACTTAATCAGATTGAGTTTGAAGAAACAAAGCAGGACAGTCTTGCGTTTTACAATGTGTACGTTGACAAATGTGTACCTGTTTGTGTAGGCAAAAGATCTGAGACGCAAAAAATAAGACTGTTAAGAAACTGCTGTTTATTTCTTTGAAGGAAGACATTAAAAAATAGTATAAGAAATTGGTGCATGATAGGGAAATATGTAGTAATCTATGTTGGTTGGGTTGTATGGGTTTTTGCATTTTTAAACGCATCATTAGATCAGCTCCACCATTTATTCCTCACTTGTTGGAACTTAGCTCTGAGCCACTGCCAGAGGTCCGAACACCTACAAACACACACAGATTTTTATCTCTGGCATGTCTGGAGAAGCTCATGGCCCTTTTCACCATTATCCACATAAAAAGCAGCTCTACTAGTGACCTATTGTCCCCATCTTTGCCCATCTCCCTCTTCACATTCTCTTTTTTCCTTTTTCTCTGGAACAAAGAATGCTAATTAGTCATCATGTTATCAGACCTGGTAATGCACCCATATATCCATTAAAACAAAACTTCTACCACTCACTCAGTCTTGCCTGTAGAGCTTGTAGATGTTCTCCGGAAATTTTCTGTAAGTGTTAGTAGCTTTTGAGATTTTCTTTGGTGATAAATCCACACTCCCACGTCTGATTGCTTAGTAAACTGAGAAAATATACAGAGATATTCTTCATTTTGGTTCTGTTGAAAATAACGGCTACCTGAATGTATACACTTTTATTTAATACATCAAGTTCCCTTTATTTAGGACAAAAAGTTGCTTGTACTTTGCACAGCCCTATACACTTTAACTCCTAACTTTACATAAACTTGTACAACACCATCCCAACAATAACCAGCTCAACTGTTTCTTTACCTTAATCAAGTGATTTAGTATTTTACTGCAAACACACACACAGACACACGGGAACTGAGAATTACTCCTAATCATTGCTTTAAGTCGTGGACCATTAACAAAGGTTGTAATACTAAAGGCTGTTCTTGCCCCTGGCAGAATATCCACTCCTCTTCACAAAATAACTGAAATAATGTTTTACACATTTCCTGTCATATAGTGACTTTTTGGAATTCATGTCATTTTTTTAATAACAAAACACATCAGCCAAAATGTAGTCTGCAGACTTTTCACACATATTATCAAAATCCATTTACGGAATTTGTGCCACTCGGCAGCCCTGTTTGCAATACCTCTGGGCAGCTATTTCAATCATAGCAAGTCCCCAGTCCTATCTTCTTGAATTGGGGAAATCGCTGGTAAATGTCACAATTAAACAGCATAGTTCTGACCAATAATTAAACATGACATGAATTGTATCATAAATTTGGTTTGCTTTATTAAACAAATAAAAAAATGTTAATGAATTACAGACGTGCTCAAATTTGTTGGTACCCCTCCACAAAAAAGAAAGAATGCACAATTTGTTGTGAAATAACTTGAAACAAACCAAAGTAATTGGCATCCACCATTGTTTATTCCACATTTAATAGAAATCAGATTTTGCTTTTGATTTTTTTAATTCAACATAATATTGTAAATAATAAAAAAAGGGGTACAAACAAATGTGTCCAGGCCAGTTTAGAATATCTTTGCAGAATAAGCAATAATACATCTCTTGCCACAGCTTCTTTGCTTTATTCTATGACATATCAAAAGCATGCAAGTATACATGATACAATAGCTTTTAATTTCATCACTCTTCAGAACTAAAGAAGCATTATTTCAATGAGCTGAAAGGGTACCAACAAATTTGAGCACATCTGTATATTATGCAGTAATAAACAATATGTCAACCCTGCAAAACTTTTTGTCAGAAACTCAACTGAAAAATTATGTTTTTTTTGGTGCAGCTTTAAAGAGCTGTATCTGTGTTCTCTATATGCTTTTGCATAGTGCTGGTTTTAGCAGAGGTGGCGATCATATCACACTGTCAATCCTATCTACGTGAGAGACATCAACCAATAGGCAGAATACAGACAAAAGAATAATTAGCAGCAGTTTACAGGCGATAAGCATTTTCTGTTACAAATAGAAAATTAATTGGCATAATCATTCTTCACAATGGGCCTGTTTTTGCAGAAATTTAAAGGGGTCATTCGACACGGCAAAAACGAATCTTATTGTTTGCTTTAGATGTAATGCAATGTGTATACACGATTTACGGTTTAAAAACGCAGTTTTTTCCACATATCGTGCATGTTTGTATCTCCTCTTTGCTCCGCCTCTCTGAAACGCGCTGATATTTTACAAAGCGCATTCGCTCTGAAAAGCGAGGTGTGCTATGATTGACCAGTTCACTAGTGCCTAGTAATTGGTCGAATGCTGCACGGAAATGTTCCATATTCGGAACATCAGGTTCCAAAACTACTGACAGGTGATAAAATGGCATCGATCCTTTCTTATCAATTCAAGCCTGAATCTGATCCGGAAAATGAAGATCAAGCCGATACAACTTTGCCAGCGTCACTCGAGCAGGATGTAAAGGATTGGTTAAGACAAGGCACACAGCGTCTCCGCGACATGGCTGCGATGTACCGGTACAATGATATTTACAAGACCGCCCACTTTACTTGCGTTTAGATTTGGGTGGTCTTGGTCAAATCATACGGGCTGATGTCAATTAAGTACCTACTCATTGAGTATGCCATTTCAAATTCAGCCAGGGACGTGATTTTTAATACGGATTTCCATATTTTGTTTACCTCGATGGATCACCTGTGTAAACTAGATAAATTAAATTTATTTTAATTTGTGACTGGATTAGAGGGGGTTTGTGGATGTGCATGTAGTCATCACACAGCCGCCCAACAGGATCCTATCTGCGGTCTCTATGTCCCGCACACACTTGTTATAAATGCAGAGACGTAATTTTGCAAGTTATCTTTATGTATCTAGAGAGTCTGTAAAAAATAGACGCCAAACACAGCTGTTTTGGGACTCATTTTTAATTAAGTGAGGAACTGAACAGCGTTTTGTAACTTATACAGAAAATCCTGAGTCTGTAAATTGAGACGTTTATATGATATGCTTTAACATTAAAACATTCAAAAATTATCGATATACATAGACTAAAATAGGCCATTCCACGATTTAATGGCTTCAAACTATACAAATGGCTGATCTAGTCACTGTCTAAATACAAAAAATAAATACAAATACGCGTTTAAGTCTCCATGGAATGCATACATTTAATTGAACTAAAACTACAACATGCAGCATTTGCAAATACCTTTATTACATGCAGATTTTTACCGACAAACGCTGTATGAATAACGTAGATGCGCCATCTAGTGGCTGTGTATGGAAGTCTCTTGAGGCCACAGTATTCTGTTCTTTGTGTGTTCAATTATTGTTTAATGTATTATTGCTGATTACAATTAAAAATTTAGGCCTAATATAAACTACTCAAATGGTGCCATTCGTTAATCCCATTTTATTTGACATGAGCATAAAATCCTTTCTTGTTCTTGTGGCACGATTTGAGAGCATTCCCTGGGCAATCCACTCTCGGGCTTTGTGCAGGCGGTGCTGCGCGGGCCGGTCTCACGGCACAATTTGAGATCCTTCATGGAGCAGTCCACTCTCAGGGTGTGCGCAAGCCAGTCTGCATGTCCCAGCATGGAGTAGAACACACCTATAGAGCTCAATTGACATACTCTTCCAATGTAGACAAAGCAGGTTTTTGCTGGCAGACTCCAAAGTTTAATATTTATCAAAAAATGAGACTGCTTCCATTTGTACCTCTCCAGGCTTTTTAAAGAGTCTGGCTTGTGAGATCCATTTTCCTGTCGAGTTCAGCCCCAACTCTGATAAAACACACCTGAACAAGCTAATCGCGGTTCTTTAGTATCCTACGCCAAGCAATCTGTAGAGCCCCGCATTATAAATCCAAAGGGACATTTTCTTGAAGACTTTGATTGGCTTGTTCAGGTGTGTTTTATCAGAGTTGGGGCAAAACTCTGCAGGAAAAAGTATCTCGCAAGCCAGATTTGAGAATAACTGCTTTATTGATACACGTTAAAAGCACACTGTGATAAAAACCAATAGAAACTATTAAGGTGTTTGTCATATTGCATCTCGCCGTATCCAGTGGCAAAATGTCTTATTATAATGGATTCTATAGTAATATTTTGCATTGCGTCGTGCGTGTGGTGTAGACAGTGTGAAGCCCTAATAGTGTGTTCACACCAAACGCGAATGAAGCGTTAAGTGCGAGTGATTTACATGTTAAGTCAATGCCTGGATGCGATGACCTTCTTGCGGTGCGATTTGCGCGAATGACACGAATTGCACGACTGAAGCGCATGACGAGAGTTGAAAAATCGAAACTTTTGATGAATTTTCACGCCGCGTTAACCAATCAGGAGGTTGCTCAAAACGTTCAAGCGTACAACAACACGTGAATATCGAGATTTACCGCGTTTGGTGTGTACACTCTATAAGTGTGTATTCTGATGCTTTTTTTTTTTAAGGTCCTACGTTGGTTTATGGAGTGTTCAACAACAAGTTTACGTACATATAAGGTGTAAAAACACTTTAATTTTCTAATAATATGCAGTTATTATTACCTTACTTCTTCACTGACTCTCAAATGATTGGTTCGGCGATTCATCTGTCTGATCCCCTCCTTTCTGACAGCCTACTCTGATCGGATTGGTCAGATGGTCTAGTCTGCTGTGATTGGTCTACCACATACATCATCTTAGTGTCACAAATGGACCGTAGGCAGGCATTACACAGAGCGACGCAAATCTGAAATTATAACGATGGATGAAAAATTTGTGTGACTCATAGTCGAGTCCTTTTTTCCCAAGCCAGTAACTTTGTTATTTGTTTATTTTCGTCCGCTGTACAACTTGAGTCACGGTCAAACACAGCAACATTACACACTACATGAAATGTAATTTTAAGGACATTGTAATAGTTACTCTTTAATGTTTGGCATCCGAGCTCTAAAGTGCACATACAACAGAAGACACGTGAAGCTTTAAATCAGTGCAGAATTGTGACGCATGTCGATCTGCAATGACGCAAAAGTTGAATGAAATCCGATATGACCGTTCACACTGGGGTTGTAGGGCTGTGAAATAAATCGAAAATGAATCGTAATCGTCAATTTTCCCTTCAACAATTACAAAAACAAAATAATCGGGGTAAAACGATTATTGTCCTAGATGCCATTTTGAATCCTCTCTTTTCTTGTGGTATAAATACACAGCTCACATTTCCTTCACAGCGGTTCTGATCAAAAGTTTATTTTATTTTTCCTATGTTGTTTCAAAAGACTGAGTAATCGTGTTAAATCGTGCTCAATATTGACCAAAGTAATTGTGATTTCGATTTTTGTCATAATCGAACAGCCCGATGAGACCTGTATCTGATTTAGGACCACATATGGAAGTGGCTCAGATCAGATTGAAAAAGAATGCATTCCATGTGGTTTGTCCTGTTCACACTGTAATGCGATTAAAAAATCTGCTTTTGGTGGCAGTGTAACCATAGTCTTAAGTTTATCTTACTGTGTGAGGAATCTTTCCCCACACGCCATCCTGATGTTACTGTGTACAGCTGGAAGGTTAGTGTGCCTGTTCCAACCACTGCAGAGTGCTTTGGCTCCCCCTGTTTACTGCTTTTAATGCCTTCCCTCAATCTCAGCTTTCTATAGCGCCCAGGAGAAATACAAACTTTTTTTAACATTGCAGTTGCAGTGTCATTTATACAACATTAGTAGCATCAAATAGAACTGCAAAAACACGGTTTCCCAAACACTCTTACCGCCCCTTCGCTTGCCCTTTATTTAACATGGTTAGGGCAGGCAGATAGTCAAAGATTAGTTTAGCCAATGTTGCTATGTTGAACAGGCTGAACAACAATTTTAAAGGTGCCAGTGTTGACACTCTTCATGCAAATCAGCTACAAATGGTATGCATATAGTTACCTCTGCAAAGCTGGGATATAAAAAATTATATTTTAACATGAAAAAATACACGTTTGTCTTTTGAACATCAGCTGGACTTTTTTTGGAAAATAAAATAGCCCTCAAATATATCGAAAAATGTTGGTGCTTTGAATGGTTCATTATGTCTTGCGGTCCAAATGGAACAAAGAGGTCCATATCCATACCGCTATCCACCAAGTAAGGATCACTGATATAAATAGATGAACTCAACCTAGTGATGAAAAACACACAGACCCACATATACTGTACAAATTTGATTTAATATGCTCTTCAGATCAGGTTTATATGTTTACATTTAGGCATTTGGCAGACGCTTTTATCCAAAGCAACTTACTTAGCATTATCCTATACATTTTAACATAGGTATCTGCCATCCCCTGGGATCGAACCCATGACCTTGCGTTGTTAATGTAATGCTCTTACCACTGAGCTACAGGAAAGCTGTTTAAAGTTTACATAATATATGTAAATGTTTGCAGCTTGGTGCCAATTTTCTTTATGTGTTAAAGATCGGTTTCAATAAAGAGGCATTGATTTGTTGTCAGCTACATGTCGTATGTTGGCTGAGGAGTTTGACGCAATCTCAAAACAATGCCCTAAATGCCCTTTTTTTGCATACATTGTATTTCATAGGAGGAAAGAGAAAATCAAACAGTCATTGTGACTAAATATCTCGTTTCCTTGAGTAAGTTCACCCTCTCTGCACTTTGGAAATGAAGATTAAAGGTTGTTAATAAATGTGTACAATTTTAATTTAAGGCTCTACATTAATGAAACTGTGTAACTGTAGATTGAACCACAGATGGAACAGAAAGAGATTTAATTGAAAGGAAAGGGGCCGAGATAGAAATAATTTCTCAATTATAAAGGTTTTTTAAGATTCAAATTAAGTTAAGTGGTGCTTTAATACCTAGAGCAGCTGTGCTTTTGACTGAGGCACTGACCCCCTGTGCACCATGTTCACTTTACCCACATGGCTGGTCTTTCTCATTATTGGCCCTTCTCAGCTCAGACAGGGTAGAGCAGATCAAATGTCACTCACTCATCTTGGACAACATCCTCCCACTAGAGCTGCCTGCTATTCACTGGCAGTGAGGAAGTCAGCAGGGTGTCAGAAGCTGAATGTGTGTGCCTGGCCCACACTCTAATGCCAGATTACTGTGATTACTACAGTTTGGGCTGTAGAAGTAAATTCTATTTGATTTAGTGAAAAATTGGGGCAAACCTATTTATTTATTCATGGATTCATGTGCATTGTGCATTGTGCAGTGCTTTCAAAATAGCACGTTAGCGGCTCACTCCACTCCTCCCCCTTCCTTTCGAAGCACTACGGTGGGTCGGTGGCTGACACAGGACTAAGACGTTGTTACGTTTTCGCTTCTTTACCGAAGGAGATAACGTATATAGGAAACGTGCTCTGTAGAGCAGTTTGTCTGTTTAGGGCTACTGTAGAAACAACACGGCGAATTCCATGTAAGGGGGCGTGTGTTTTATGGAGATAGAAATAGCTAATTCTAAGGTAATAAAAACATAAAGCTTCATTATGTAAGGTCTTTATACATCGCTGAACACATAGTTATGTATATTACACTTCATTTCTCTCAATAGATCCTGCTTAATCTTTCACATTGCACCTTTAATGCAAAATGCATAGAACCAAGCTAAGCCTAAGCTGCTCTGTTTCTGCTCCACTCTGATAATGCAAAACTAGTTAAAGTGAATCATCACTGCCTTGGGTTCCAACAAATATTTGTGTCTGAATTATTTTTTATAAATGTGAAATTTACTTTTTACTTTCTTATTTCATGGTATACTTGTATATGTTTATGCAAATCAGCCAGTTTGTGTATCATTGTTTAAATTCAGCTGTATCTGTTTGCTCTAGCAGCCTTATTCAGAGTGTACTGGGGAGGGGCTTTTTAACTGGGGTGGGGCCAGAACTGTTTGAGTTACATGCAGGCAGGCCGGGCGATGTAAGAGGGGAGGAGCATAGAGTGAGGGGCGGACTCTACCTCGTGAGGCGCTGCAGTGTGTGGGGAGTGTGTCAGTGTGTCGGAGACCTGCAGTTTGAAAGGGCTTGTGAACAACACACGGGCAAACTTGCCCGTTCAGCACACATGTACTCACACACGGACATAGTCGCATCAGCACGGGATGCCTCGGGACTGGCTGGAAAATGAATCTTGTTAAACAAAGTGTTGGAAGGACAATCAGCCTGCAGTATGGTGAGTGCAATCCTGGAGGTTAAAAGAGTTTGGATGGTGGTCCTGAGGTGCTAATGACTTTACCTTACGGGGGTTGTGACGGGGGGAGGGGGCACTGTTACTGTTTTTATAGTAAGGCTGTTTTAAGAGAAACGTCCTACGGCTGAATGCCTGTTTATAAGTTACTCTGGAATTGAGTATGCTGTAAAGGTTGAACTACAGTGAATAGTGATGCAGTTTTCTGCGATTCTGCGTTCCTGACGGTTACATGTAAGCAAGGGTTGTAATTGTTATGTGTGTGTGTGTATGTGTAAGCATTGAATAAGACTGTGTTGTCCTTGAGGCAGGTATAGCAGCGGAGGCGAGGGAATGTGCGAATTCAGCATAAACGAGCTCTACTG
The DNA here is from genome assembly GCF_947034865.1 of Barbatula barbatula. NCBI lineage: Eukaryota > Metazoa > Chordata > Actinopteri > Cypriniformes > Nemacheilidae > Barbatula > Barbatula barbatula. The sequence continues at coordinate 18,088,212 of NC_136766.1, read as the reverse complement.
AAAGCTGACGGCGTACTAGTGTTTTTTCAGAGAGTAGCCATACTGAATGTGCCTGTGTGTGACCTTTCTTCATGACTATCCAAATCCAAATGTGAATGCGTGTGCGTGTGTTCAGGCATGTCACGCCAGCTGTTCTTTGCTTTACACTCTTCTGCTTTACATCTCTGCGAGCCTATAAAGAGGTCAGCCATGCAGAGAGGAAGTGTTTGTGGATAGAACACTTGTGGCCTTTCACTCCCTTAAAGGTGAAGACTTCCCAACACCATGCTCTCCCATCCTTAAGTAGTTTGGGTGTCTACAGTAAAGGCAAAATATGCTGCTTGGTGCACCATATAGCCACGGCGAGTTTGAATGTATTGTTTAACGTACAACTGTACACAGAGGGATATGAAACGGAAAGTAACTGGAAAAACATCCTGTTGCCATCTGATTGTTGTTGTCTTTGGTGATTCTAACGAAAATTCTGATTTACAGATTTATTGTAGTCTTCATGTCCTATGGTATGTTCTCTGATCATCTGCTATATGACGCTCTTGATCTCTCGGGGGCTAAATGTACACAGGACCTTCCGTTGATTCGCCTGGAAGTTCTGACTTTGTAAGACTACGGTACTGTGTAAAAGTGAGGAACAAAGCTGAAATTAAAATAAGAAACAAGAAGAATATCTAAGTAGAGAGAGTAACCTCATCTAAAAACCATACTCCATTTTTTTCTTTTCATTTTTGTGCATCCATCTGGGATAGAGAACACTGGGATGTGTGGATTCAATTTAGCCTCATCTTCTGTGTTTGGGTTTACTCGAGTTGATTTTGAAAATGGGCCCAGCAAGAATAGTATTGAGAGCAGGAAGAGAAGCAAAAGTAGAGGCACTGAATGTGAGTGTTTACATTACATTGTTATTAGTATACTCATATACTCATTTATCAGACCAAACCACAGCTATTACTCTGTGAGCAGGTTGCTCAGTGCTACATCTGCTTCTTGACCAGAAACATTCGTAGTTCAGACTCTTTATGAGGCACTTCCTCTGACCTGAAGCGTGTCCTTGACTACGAACACGCCGCTCTTAACCCATTTCTTCTCTAACTACGCTACTGGGCCTGTCCTGTTAGCAATTGCTCTGTCCTTGTAATTGAATGAGACGGGTGCAATTTTAAACTGGGTTCGATTAAACGTGCTTTCCCATCACATGCATATGGTTTGGTTTTTCAGGAAACACTGCAACTCTTGCTCGGTGATCTTCGGCTTACAATAACTGGAAACAAATGCTTTGAAAAGAAAAAGCTCCCGGACGGTCTCGCTTGTTCATTCAAAGCCGCTTGTGAAGATGTCAGAGCCCTAAATTAGGCCCATTTATAGTCTCCTTTTCCCTTCATTGCTTTTTTGTGACCAAAGGCAGTTTGGCAGTGAGACGACCTTTAATTCAATCCACCTCGCAGTAGAGACGTTTGTCCAAGGGCGACTGGGTTATCTAGAAGCTTTGTTTGAAGGATTATTCAGTGTGTGTTTATTGAGTGCTCAGAGAAGAGAGGTCTGAGTTTCGTCTGTATCCCTTTTTCAGGTTTTGGACTTTCTTGACCCTGCTCTCATGTGTTAAACTTTAACCCTTCAGAGTCAAGCTGCATGCTTGAAAGATCACATGACTTCACAGGTTTTGTACACTGTAATGGGTTTCATGAGAAAGGCAACATGTTTTTGGTAGAACAGGGGACAGTAATAACAAACACCTTGTCTGTGATATAGAACGTATAGGCATGTGTGTTTAGATGTGTGAGCAGCTGCACGCTGTTATTGTGGGGTCATCAATCAGAGTGTTTACTTTGGAAACACATCTGTCAAATCCTCTGCTTGGAACTGTTGAATAATTATCTATGGAGAAATATATAAAAACTAATTGGGAAATGTGAAAAGTTCTCTAGTAGTGGCAGGATTTGGGTTACAGTTGGTCTAATGTCCTAGTTTAGTTAGCATGGTAAACAAACATGTGTTTGTGTAATGACATTGTGGAAGGTCTGTGAGCTTATTGCTGAGGTAGAATTCTCTCGATACCTCTCCTGATCACACTTGTAATACAGAGTATAAAGCTCAGTGCATTTTTCTCTCTCTCTCTCTCTCTGGCTGTCTGTAATCTGTTTATAACAGATATCGCTGAAGTAAACAAGATTTATGCTCAGCTCTCATAATATCCCATTTTTAGTCCATTCCTGTGATGCCCTAGCATACAGTCACATGAGTAGCTGGAGATTGGTTGGTGGGGTTAGATAGGTCCTGTGATTTATAATTTGATAAGTCTGGTAATCATCAATTAATTCAATGTCACATTCAAATTGTATTAAGCAACAGGTCACACGGGAGGTTACGGCATGTTTAGAACAGCCGATTTACCTTCATCTGCTCAGTGCCTTCTAAACGCTTCTGAACTTTGACCCTGTGATGCTTCATATTCTGTGCACAGATAGCATGCTCTCATGTTGTGAGGTTCAAAGATAGATCACCAGCGTCGGCCTGACTTTGAATAGCTTTTGGTAGAAGGATGCAGCAGAGGTCTGGGTAAAGGTTTATATTGTGAGACGGAGAGAAAGCTGAGATATGTTGACTAAAGACTTTAAGGGTTAATTTTGTCCTACGTGCTTGTAAATCACTGTCCACTGGCTTTCTCTGTGACAACCGTGACATATAAACACAACTCAAGTCGTGCTGTTTAAGGAGCCGTGAGAGAAAAAGCACTGCGCAACACTGAGGGATTTCACCAATCCCATATGTACACTATGGTAAGCTAACCAATTAATGTATGGGATCAAGCCATGGCTTTTTTATTGTGATATTTTCTTTAATGGTTAAGTTGCACTTTACATTTTCTTCCAGATACAATTGAGGTAAAAAAGTCATCCTTTATCTGCACCACATCTGAAGGTATTGTCTCATTACAGTTAGTCAGCGAATTCCATGATACCAACAAACTCATGTTTATATTTATGTACTCATGATTAAAACAGCCTTGTATGTAAAGCAGTTGTTTCTATCAGTTCCAATTTGGCAATTAGTTGACGTCATCGCAATTATTTATTATAACAGCAATTATTGTGAATCCTTAGAAATGGTGATCTGCAGTCACTTTTACATTCAAATGACATTGCTCCATCATTTGAGTTGTATTAACTTTGTATTTATTTGTTGTGTATTTGTTTTGTTTCTAGACTTGCTGCATCTACACGACTTAAAAATTGTTCAGGGAGCAATAAGCGATATGTCATAAAAGAACACTAGTACAATAGGTGCTAATACAAAGTTACTAGTTTCAACAAAAGCTACCTGTTTAGAGAAGAGAGAGGGTTAGTGTACTTTGTTTTTTTCATTTGTCTGTCAAGTATTCACAGAAGAGGTGTGTTTTAAGTAGTTTTTTGAAGGTTGTAAGAGATGTGGTTGACCGGGCCGCGTTAGGAAGAATGTTCCACCAGGAAGGAGTTGTGAAGGAGAATGAGCGGGAAAGCAATTTAATGCCCTTTTGATTGTAAAAGTTGTTAAAACAAGCTTTTAAACTTATCTGCAATATAGAGTTACAAAAACCATTAACATTTGTCATTGAACAGAGCCTATACTATAAAAACATAATTACATTCAGAAGCAAAACTAATCCAAGTCCAAGAAAGGATAAAGGGTAACTAAAATGCCCTTCAAATGTGATCTCATGAAGTTTGTTTATTTTCTTCACAGATGGTACGCATGCATGTGCCAAAGTTAACCATACACAGCCCTTCCACAAAGACCTAACACTGTCACATCCTGCTGAGTTCAGGCCCAGACACCGGAGTCACACAATCCTGCTTTCAGCCAATAGAGTGTCACTTCACAATAGAAGAGATGAGGACTCAATCCATCAGTGGCAGAGGGCCAAAAGTCAAAGTTTTTTTGTGTTTGGCTCATGAATAGGCTTTGATCTCAGCGCAGCCGCTCTGGAGTTGTACACCGCTCTGGAGATTAACCCCAGAGACCCAAGGATTTGAGATTTTGAATTGTGTATTAGTCTGATTATTTGCCAGTGGGTTTAGATAGTGTCCCATCTAAGGGTTTGGATTTCAAGGAAAGACTGATTATAATTAGATGGGATTATTTTGAGAAGACACTTGAAGCTAGGAGCTGCCGGCCCCTGTGAGACTGGACTCCATGTGCATTTGATTTAGATGTGCATGTATCGTTTTGCCTCTGCCACTCAGCCGTGTCTTTACATATTCTCTCGCTTAGGATTCATTGGCATAGTCATAGAAACGTGCTTGTTCCTAAAAATGAATTGGGTTAATCATGGCCACCTATCAAGCTTTAAGATTACCATACCCACCTCAGTATAGGTTTTGTGATTTATGTAAGAATTATGCCACTGGAGTAAAAGTTGCAGATCTCTGAGGGCATGCACATAAACACAAACACACCCCCTGGTCACACTACAAACCCTCAAACAATGACTGTCTCCCAAATGGCACTAATGCTACACAATTGATTGTTTTATGTAGACAGCTGTAGTGGGACAGGGCGTCTCGTGACTTCTGATGGCACACTGTTTCATCCTGACGCCAGTGCCATGGCAGTATGAATCAGAATGAGCACTGCCCAGACGCCTGTGGGTCAGCATGTGGGCCGTCTGATGAGTGTCACTCTTCAAGCATTCAGAGAACGCCAACGGGATACTTCAGAATGGCTGGCGTGATTTTAGAGCAGTATTTGAATGCTTCTGTCACTGTTCATCAGCGCTCATGACAGTTTGAAATCTGGTCTGCAATGCTGGGGAATGAAATGAAGAGAAAATTTGAAAAAAAACAGTTGACAAGAGAGACGGCTGCTTTCTCCATAGCTGAACTGACAGCTCGCTTAGTAAATCAGTTGGAAAGGACATACTGTATGTTTTTTTATGTGTTTGAGGGCTTGAAACAGAGTGGTTTGAACATTTACGGCTTGCGTGAGCAACAATTTTGATATCCTGTGGAATGTCACACCACATTCATTTTCTGCTTTGCTCACACTAGGAATGTGATCACCTCTGCATTAAAGTGATGATAGTTAACGCAGACATGATGAAAGAATTTTCATTTTTGGTTAAACTATCAAAGGTTTGGTGTATGAAATTTAGTGGCATCTAGCGGTGAGGTTGCAAATTGCAACCAACGGCTTACTCCACTGCTCACCCCTCCCTTACAGGCACTACGGTGGCTGACACAGAACTAAGATGTCGTCACGGGACGCATTTACGAAACACGCTCTGTAGAGTTGTCTGTTAAGGGCTACTGTTGAAACAACATGGCACATTTCTATGTAAGGGGACCTTACATCGGTATATGAAGATAGAAATAGCTCATCCTTAAGCCACATTCAGATTGCTTGCAAATATTCGGCGCGAATGTTCGTTGCGATAACATTCTAGAACAATAACAATAGATTATTATGAAGTCTTTCATATAGACTGTGTATATCCGTGCGTGGAAAATACAAAGGTTTTTTTCCGTCAGTGCAACAAATCTTTCCCCATTCGCAAAGCGAAGAAACGGACCGTCCAATTAGAATCGAGCATTTTAAGTTACTCGCCTAGAGCTACTCACTATAAGCTCAGAAAGCTATTGTGAAAGAATGGATGTTGAGTTGTTTTACTGTCGTTGGTGTCAGGACCGACAGAACTTTTTGAAAAAAGTCACAGCGACCACAAAAACCAGGACAAAAAAACCCCATATCTGTTGACCACTTCTGCTGCCAGTACCAGTTTTATATTTACTCATTCAGCTCATCTGCCTGAACCCTTATCCTGTTCTCTTTATAAAAACAGTTTCTCTGGAGATCCACAGGAAATGAATTTTTATGGAAAATGTCTATTAAAGTACCATTTGTCCGGTGAACTTGTGGATAAATATTTCCTGAATGTGTTTTTCTACTTAAATGCTATATTTAAGCGCTAGAAAGGTGTTACAGGTAGATTTGGTTCTGATGTGCTTACTGGGCTTTCTAATAGGGTAAATGGAGCAACAGCTGTTTCATCTCTTCAGGAAATGGTTAGACCTTTAATGTCCTCGTGTCTGGAACCTTATTCTTAACAACCTACAGGGTGAGGAAATGTGTGTGTGTGTGTGTGTGTGTGGGGGGGTTTATAGGTGGAGATAAAGAGTCTTTATAACGTGCTTACATTATATTGATCTCCCACTTAAGTTTCCACCAATGTTCATGTACAATAGTCTGGTCACCTGATGAGCTGGCACAGGACAAACGTTGAAAATGGGAAATATATTGTCGCTCTCTTTCACTGTCATTCTCTTTCACAGTCATGTCTAATGGACAGCTGGTTCATTCTGTCGCTTGTGTTGGGGTAAAAGGGCAGGTCCCCAGTGTTCTGCCCTGCCATACACCATCTCTGGGTTTGTGTCTGTCGGTACTTGCCTGCAAATTTGACCATGTCTCTCATGACTTGCCTGTAGTTTTAACAAATGCAGTTCAAAGAACAAGTCTCTTTCATATTGACTCATATTCTGTAATCTCTATCTATATGATGGAAGATGTAACTGCTGCAGTTTTTGAATTATTCTGTATTTTCATTCAATACCACTTTTTTGTTTTTAAGAACAAGATAGATATTTTGCATGACATGCCCACATGGAATATGCATTTCAGCATTCTTCTTTTTACACAAATTTGAAATCTTCTGGCCCTTATTTCAGGTAATTTGCCTTATTTCAGGTAATTTGTTAATGCTTTCAGTTAACAATAAGAACGTAGTACTCTCAGCTTCTTTACACACGTTGTATATGGTTACATTCATTTCACAAGACTGCACCTTTTCCTTTAGTCAATGCAGAAAAATTCTGCACATTTTATTGGTGACTCCTTATTGTACATGGAAATTGTTGCACGTGTCTTTACAATCCTCACTTGTTTGTGTCTTTAGTTTTTTTATCATAGCACTGTAAGAGTTAAGCAGCCAATAGATTCACTGTTCCCTTGAGACCGACACAATTGATTGTTCACCAGTGAGAGTGTGACCCATAGAGATGCTTTATTAAAGTAATCTAATATTGTCTAGCCAAAGGCCAAGCTGTTGTCTTAAAAGGGGATAGGCTTGATTTAACAAAGCCATATGCCCTGTGCTCCCATGTGTACTCCAGTGTCATGATTATCATTGTCAAAAGAGCCTGTATCATAAATAACAAAATTCCAAGAAGAAAACAACATCCCCAAACAGAAACAGCCCTTATTAGACGACTTATTGTGAGTCATCATTGAGATTTTACAAAATTCATTTGATCGTGCTGTTTTTTTACACTGTAGGATTCGAACACATTTTAATTTGAATCTGTTTTGGGAATTAAGCCGATTTTTTACACAATCAGCACAGATGTGAAAAATGTCTGCTTATTTTGTTTGGGTTCAGTGCAATCTACCCAATGCAATGAAGTCTACAATATATCCCTCTGAAATATTAGCCGGGTTTCCATCACCCTGGTTTTATGGGCATTTTGAAGTTTTGCATCAGAAATGAGTCCGGGAAACACCAAATTTCGGAAAATAAAAACCGTTAATTCACCAAAAAAGTTTTTACGCTCGCTTGAGGTGTTTTTTCTTTTTGCGAACAACAGTTAATGCGAATAATGGAAGATGAAAATGTTTGCTTTGGCACAAAAGAGGAAGTCTGTATTGATTCACCTTTCTTGCTGGGTCAGAGCATAAAGAGTAAAACACACGCCAGACACAGTCATGCTCATGACTGAGCATTTCGTCAGGAGTACATTACATTGACATTTAAGCATTTGGTAGACGCTTTTATCCAATGTGACTTACATAGCATTATCCTATACATTTTTTACATAGGTATTTTTAATCCCCTGGGATCGTACCCACAACCTTGGTTGTTAACGCAATGCCCGTACCACTGAGCTACAGGAAAGCTAGCATGAAACCACTGCCTCCTCCAAGAAAGCTAGCATGAAACCACTGCCTCCTCCAATCAACATCTTCCTCTCATGCTGTGCCACTGTGTTGTCAAGGATGTTTTAGTTGGAGCTCTTAAAAAACTGATATTACCTTGTGATGATGGGTGGTGGTGTGTGTTTTTGTGCCAGTTTAAATGGGGATCCTAATGATGTTATGCATAATTCATCAGAGAAAGTCTGCAGAACTTTTTGTGGGCCCCGAGAGTTTTTCCCCAAGTCCCAGTGCCTCCTCTTTGATTGATGCATTCTTTGCACCTTGGTGGGAACTGTATGAGAGGAAAACCCCTCTGTCTGCTTTTGAAGGCTGTCAGGATGCCAGACTAAAAAAAGTCTTTACTCATCTCAAGTTCCCAGCTTAATGATGTATATAATTGGCTGAGGCTTCTTCGGTTCTCTGTAGCACACTACTCTCCTTTATTCGCACATAATGGAAGCCAAACACCTCTCCATCACACATCGTTTCTATATGGATGCATGATATATCAAATTCTTAATTTTACAAATCAAAGTTGAAAAATAACAAACGGCTCACTCCACCCCCTCCTTGGAAGTACCACGGTTTCTCTCAGGACATAGATGTTGTTGTGTTTTTGCTTCTTTGCCGAAGGAGAAATGTTTTATGAAAAATGCTCTGTAGAGCAGTTTGTCCATTTAGGGCTACTGTAGAAAAAGCATGGCAAACTCAATTCAAGGGGACCCAGAGTGTATGTAGATCGAAAAAGCTTGTTTTAAGGTAATGAAAATGCTTCATTATGTAATGTCTTTATACAGCTCTGAAGACAGTTATGTATATTATATTGCATTTCTGTCAGTAGATCCTCCTAAATATTACTCAAAGCTCCTTTAAAGGGGTCATATGGCACGGCTAAAATGAATATTATCGTTTGTTTTAAATGTAATGCAATGTGTATACACAATTTAAGGTTAAAAAATGCTGTGCATGTTTGTATCGCCTAAACCCCCCCCCCCCTTTTTTACAAAGCTCATCACTCTGTAAAGCGATGTTTGCTATGAATGGCTAGTTAACCAGTGCTTAGTGATTGGTCGAATACTGTCTAATTACATGCATGGGCAAATTATAACACACCAAAGACAACGAAAAACACTTATTTGCGCCATATGAACCCTTTAAGTGTGTCTTACATTTTCTGTTATATTGCACATTAATTGTTACTTAGGCCTGCCATTTATCTGCATCACTAAAAATCAGTTCCACATTAATAACATTAATAAACACATTGATCTGAACTTTATTATGTTGCATTATCCATCATATTGGCAAGTTTGACATGTCACATTTTCTATATTTTATGACGGAATTTTAATTAATAACACGGAATAAAATTCGTTACCACGGAATAAAATGTCAACTGTAAGAGATTGTTTTATTCTGCGGAATGTAAATAAGTAGGCGTAGTGTGACTCGCCACTCTGCAAGTTGGCCGTTATTATGAAAAAAATGTGTGAATTAATTCACCCATAACAAATTATCAAATCAAATACTCTTTTGACCTTCTTTTAGTCTGTAGTTTCTGCTCTAGTCCGGCTCTTGCAGGGGTGCAGTGGTCTGTGCGTGCATATAAAAAAGCTAATTCTCGCATATTTCAGAAGTCAGGTCGCTTTGTAAAGCTGTTAATAGTTGACGCTGAAACCCACATTTTAACTATGGTGAGCAAAAGAGGTGGGGATGAGAAAGAAAAGAGGGAAACTAGATAAAGTGAACTGTGAAACGAACACAGATTTATTGTGAAAAAGGCCATATGACTTACAGCTAAGTCCGCACAATAGGCCATATGACTTACAGGTAAAGCAACCAATCACGTTTCGTTTTGTGCCGCGTCATGTTAAGAGGCGTTGAAATGCCCCGCAATAACTGACTGGTGAAAATTCAAAAGTTTATGCCGTGATGCCATTTTCCCTAATTTTACATCTCCCAGTAAACCATGAACAAATCGGACAACATATGCTACTTTTTCTTTTGGTAAATGAAATGAAATGAATACCTGTGAGAAAACAAGCTGAATGAATGAATGGCTTAGGCAGCAGTGCGGCAGGAAAAACTTGTACCCTACTTCCGGTCGCCGCCACCATATTGTGAAAGAGGCCTGTTACACTAGGTCTTTCAAACTTTTAAAAAATGTATAAGCTTAACAATATGTCTCTGGACAAGCAAAGTTAGTTATGGTGTTGAAGCTCCCTTTGGTCAAAGTTGTCCTTTTAGAGAAAAATGGTTGTTCTGATCAATATGTATTTGGCAAGACATTTCTGTGATCAAATATGTTGAAGACATATTTATCCAGTTCTATTTAGTAATTTGTCATTTATATATATATACCACTTTACTTAGTAGGTGATGTTCATAGTTTGTCTTGTCATCTGAGACTAATGCAATGTAAATACTGATGCAAACTGCAGAATATGTGCCTTTGATCTATTTTCAACCATTTTTTTTGTGCTGTGTTTTCTTTTGTTGTGGCTGGCTATCACATTTCATCCCTCTGTTAACACACGTGTAGACGTGTTTTTTCTTTAGTAATGTTTTTCTGAATTGGGCAGTGTTTTGTGTGAGAGAAATTCTTTCTCATCCCTCCTACATGATATCTCTCCTCACGCATGTTTTTTTTAGTGCTGGTGGAATTAAAATACGTATCCACCGTCCAGCTGTTAGACTGTGATGCTTGCAGCTGTGCCGTGTTTTCCTTCAGTCCTGTCATGTTCTTTGTTTCTTTATCTATTCTTTATCTCTGCTGCAGTTTTACTGTCAATGCAGTCTTACCCCCTACATCACAATCTATGATCAGAAGGTTGTCGGTTCTAATCTCAGTGCCAGCAGGTCATGACTGAAGGGCCCTTGAGCAGGGCACTTTACCCCTGATTGCTCTGCAGTAATGTGCCACTGTATTAAACTACTTGTAAGTCGCTTTGGATAAAAGCGTCTGCCAAATGAATAAATGTAATGTATGTAAATGTTGTTCAAAAAAAAAGAGAAAGAAGGTTTTCTGTTTAATATAATTACATTTTGCTTTAGTTTTTCTGAGCAAAAAGTAAATATCATATATGTTCCCTGATTTACAGAAGACGCCCACTTAAATTCCATTCTGTGTAACAATCTTGTCAGGCATACTTACCACAAAAATCTATTTATGACTTTAAAAGACTATTACTTTCGAAGGAGCCGATGATTTTCTTGCTCTGAAAAGCAAGGTGTCCTTTAATTGAACAGTTAACCAGTGCGTAGTGATTGGTCGAATACCGCAAGCGAGTGACGGAAATCTATCGCCTCTTACCTTATTTGGAACATCAGGTTCAATAGCATGTACGCCCTTACTTGCTTAAAAATTTGGGGAGGCCTTAGTCAAATCATGCCACAAACTAACATAGATTGGTGGGGGTGTGGTTAATCGAGGTGTTTCAGGCCGGTCTGAGTGAGCATTCGCTTTTAGATAGAATGCATAATTTGTTTCGACACTTTAATTACAATTTTACGTGTCTGATACATGCATGGACAACTTATAACACACCAAAGACACAGAAAAACACGTATTCGCTTCATATGACCCCTTTAAAGCACAATAAATTTTAATATGCTCTCTTATTCTTTTACATATTTTAACATACCAACATACTCACCATAAACATAAATTTTCTCACTCTTTGGGTTGAGGAATGAGTGAAAGATTTGGGTCACATCATTGGTGACAGCTCATCAAGTTTGTGTGTATATGTGCACACAGGCTTGTTTGTTGTCATCACCTGGTTACAACTGCATGTTAAATTAACATTACATGTTTAAGACCAGTAGAAAAATATCAGGTATAAACTGATTTGCTGACCACAAGTACAAACAGTACAAACACCTCTTTATTCAACCAAATAGCGTTAAGGGCAGATGATGAGATTATGCTTATAAGAAACCAGCCAAACTGAGTAAAGTTCAGTAGCCTGTTTCCTAAAGTGTGTCTGGAGAGGCTGATATTTTTAGCAGCTTTTTGGTTGGTCTGCAAGAGTCATGTTTCACTGCCGGTTGCTGTGCTCTTCTGAGCTTCCTCATGGTGAAAGGCCCATCATGGAGGCCATCCGGAACGCTGATCAGCTGCTTTCTGAACACGTGGACACAGCAGAAAAAAAGCTTTGCCTGGGCATTGACAGACAAGAACAAGGCTGGGTGATTTAGTGTGCTTTTAAAGTGCATTTGCAGGAGTTGCAAAATATATCTTGCTGTATGTGGTTTGATGGACAGCATTGCGTTTCATGCTGTTAGGATGATCAGTGGCCAACTAAGGTTATCTAGCCTTCTCTTTATGTTACTAGAACTTCTTCTGAAAGTTGAGAGTATTTCTGTGTTTTTCTCTGCAGGACTCTGAATCTCTGGACAGCTGTATCCAGGGCACACTCTCGGCTCTCTACCCTCCTTTCGAAGCCACTTCGGCCACCGTGCTGTGCCAGGTGTTAGACGTGGTCGAGACGACATATCGCGGGGACGGGCTACGCTACATCATTGACTTCCTGGTGCCTGCAAAACACATCCTACAAAGCATTCAACAGGATGCATGTGTAAGTGCCAATGTTTCTTTTCAGTTTAAGAAAATGAATAGACAGATGGAATGGAGTTGGGTTAATCCAGCATGAATTTTCATGTTGGTCCCTGCTGATTTAAAACAGGTTGGGTGTGGGTTTAGCTCATTGATCTATATAAATGACAGGATTGCGCATAGAATGCTAAACCAACGGCAGGAGGTGAAGCAACGGGAAGTGTTTGCTGTCAAAAGTGTGCCATTGACTAGTCAAAATAACGATCTAAAATAACTTGTTTTGCAGCATACCATGCGCACAATTTGTTTTTAATTTACATTACATTAATTTATTGTTTCTTCTTATGTTTTTTCCAAAGTTTATATTCATTTGGGGCAGAATTGTGATGTATTGAAAATGGTAGTTATAAATGTTATGAGCACATATCATGTGTCTCGTCCATCTGCTGATCTGTTATCTACGGTACTGTAATGAAGATGAACTCACTCAGAGATTTTTACTTTACATAAATTAACATTTATATGTCTCAAGACATTTGCATTGTAAGAATGTACTGGAAGACTTCAGTTAGAAAAACAAGGACTGGTGAGGTACTGTGTCATCATTAAGTAAGGGATAATGTACAGGCAGCCTTCGCGATAACAGCGTTTGGTTTAATATAATGTCATATATGTTATTAAAAGACATTGTAAAAAGTGCAGCATCCGGGTTACCATGTGTTATTAGTTTTGAGCGGTTGTTATCTGGGAATAACAAACCTGCAAATTTCTTGTCTGGCCAATCAGAATCAAGGATTCCAACGAGCCGTGTAATAATGTGATAACTCCCTATTAATTAAATAGAATGTTTAAGCATACCAGCATGGTGGCTTCAGTGTAATGATGTTATGAGCAATCCAGTCATTTATATAGCTCAGTGGTCTAGCTACATCACCAAAATAGATGTTTTGTTTGCCTACAAAATATAATGAAGCTATAAGACCAAAATAGACCTGCTGTTAAGTTAATAAGCTTGGCTGGTATGACCATACTAGCATTAAGCCACAATAATGGTTTGTGATCATGAATGCTGGTCTTTTAAACACAGAAGGCAGCGATTGGATGGATCAGTGTATTAGATACACGCAAGCTAATGAAATGTGTAGACAATGCATTCCCATGCCATTAGTAGGATGCATGAGTTACACATTTCCCATTCATTTTATTGCTCCCTCTTACTCACTACTTCATTCATTCTTTTCATTTAAGCATTCCCAACTGTATTGTCTTGGTGTGAAGTCAGGATCTCTTGTTGTGTTCTGTCATGTCCTCCTCTGAGTGTTATGTTTTGTTAGCTGAGCCCCCACTCATCTTTAGTCATCATGAGGGTATATCCAGAACACACATGCATGTTAAACAAAAGCGATGGCAAGCCTGTTGGCCTGAGTGTTTGTGTTAGCTCGTCCTCTTTCGGTTATTTTAGAAGAAGCCCCTAGAAGTTCTATCAGCGTGGCCCTCACGCACAACACACATACACATGTGCTCAACACAGCTGTCCACACACACACACGCAAGCTCTTCACGCTCGATTTTAGCTGCTGGTTCCTTAGTTAAATTTTTCAATGTGACACCCCCATATGCTATACTTGACTGAAAATGACAAAAGGACAAAAGAAAATAATGGGGCTGTGGGGGATTGGCTTGTAATGTTTAGCAAAACTTTCAGCATTTTACAAAGAATCAGTGGGACCCGATGGCTGAGACATCTGAGAGACCCCACAAATACTTTCCATCATTCCTGCTGTGCACTCTCACACAAAGGTCAGCGCAGGTGTAGAGAGAGCTGTTCTTTAGTATGCACCTGAAAGTAGGCCCCTAAACAGAACCCCTACCGGTTTATGTATATCAGTTTTTTGTTCTGTATTTGTGTGTGTGTGTCACCATGTGCATTTATGTTCTCTTGAACACTCTGGGAACAGCTGCAGGTAACTGCACCTGGGGTCAGTGGAGTATCTCCAGATCCGTCTCTTCCTCCTCTGTAGGTGGGGGCCACAACTTGGGCTGAAGGTGAATGAGGATATAGTAATGGGAAACAGAAGCTTGAACTGAGAGGTCTGTGAATAAAGTCCTTTCACCTCCCCCATACCCCGAGCACAAGGCCACACAACTCTCATTCCTCCCTCGGCCTGTTCTGACTTTCAAAGGAAATGGGTCATTTAGCCGACCGGAGTCAAACTTAGAATATTTGTTTCATCTCTGGTATATCCGAAAGCATTTTTCCTAATGTAACATAGAACAATTCAATAGTTAAGTCATTTAGGAAGCAGTAAACTATGGAGTCATTTTGGTATTTAGTGGGACTGTTCTATAGCAAAGAGAACATTAATCACTAAACTTGTTTTGTGGTGAAGTCTTTTTACTGCCAACATTATTTATTTAAATGAAATACACACATTGACTGCAGGGCTCTGAATTGAGTTACAATAAAAGGGCTTATTGTCTAAACTGTCTTGGTGACCTAAAGAAGCATCCGGATTTAACAACAAAAGAACACGTGTCCTTTTATCCCTGTCTTCTCTAATCCCCGACAATTTTATTAGCCTATTATTCACTGTGTTGCATAAATTTAAATGCATACCAAAACATCCTAGAAGTGACCGAATGTTCACATAATATCTATTATGCAAATGATGCAGGCTTAATTGCATTAGTTTAGCTCAAATGTTCTTGAATAGTGCTTTTCACAGTGCATTCACAGTATTCACCGAAGAGCTGTTAGATACGTTGTGCACACAAACAGTCTTCTACAACCAAAATATGCAGAAATCTGTCGGCGCTGAGAGAACCAAATAAGTGACACACCCTCAAGTCAAGGGAACATCTTTTCTAGATTTATTATTTTACAAACAGAGGCTTTTATTCAGCTATGCATCCTTGAAAAATGATATGTAGAGTTTTATCAAAAGAACAGAGTTTTTTTATCAGAATAGAAAGTACTGGCGCTCAGAAGACAAAGACAAAACATGTCTGAAGATCATAATACAAAAATAACATTCGGAACTCCGATCATAAAAGCCATGTAAGCATTAATATTTAACATTGGCCACTTTAATGATTTAACGCTCTTAGGATAACACCTTAATGAGTATAGTTATCATTACAAAAGAGTGTAGGATAATTATAGGGGTGACCCCAAATAGTCAAAGATTTTATGCTTCCATAGGTGAACCCTGATTAGACTACCAATCTCATCTTTGAAGAGGTGTTATGCAATGGCAATCATGCCATTTTGTTTATATGGGCAGTTGCGTAGCAGACGGGCCACCAACATTTTTATTTATGATGTAAAGAAATGGGACATTTTAAGGGTTGGATGCCGAAACCCCAGCGCAGGGTCGCATGACTCGTCTCTCCGGGTCTTCTGTGCTGTGACACCGGTAAAGAGAAGCAGCACATTCCTCACGCACCCGCTGATGATTCGAAAATGAATGTGTTTCCAAACATTTGTCACTTACTAAATGTTTGGGCATATAAATGTGAATTAACACTTTGTCTGTAAATTCACGTAGTTCTTTACTTAGACTGAATTTTTTCGCTGCATGATACAAAAAATAATAATAAAGTAATATAACCTAAATCAAGGCATATAGCAAGCACTGTGCAGACCTTCTGAACTTGTCATTCTCTGCACTGAAAGCAAGCGTACACGTGTCAGGTAGATGGAGAAAGAATGCCCAGAAAAAAAGGTGAAAGGGACTTTTTGACTGTTTAAATGTAAGATGCTTTAATGCATTCCTCATTTACATGCGGTAAATAAATAAACTTTATTGGTAAATGCTAGGTATTCTTGTTTGTAAAAAATAATTCCTTATTTTCATTATCTTTGAAAATAGCTAGGAGGCGAGATCTTCTAGTATTGTATGGCACAGCATTAACTTGAATATTTATTGTGGCTTGTGTTTTGAATATATGTTCAACTGCATTTCAAACATTTTGCCTAAACACATTTATGTTGCACATTGTGATTTGAATCTGGCATATTTTATTGATTGTTTTTATTTATTATAAAGGTACATTGTTCTAGACAAATTCTGTAAATTAATATTTGATTGTTTTTTTTGGTGCATCAATGGTGCGCTGTACCCTTGTTAACCACCTGTATCAATTGACTATATAACAATATGACAATTCTGATTCGCTATGTGCTAATCCTTAGTCGAGGTCACCCCTAGATTATAATCAGTCCACTTGACATTCTCTATCCCGAACTCGGGGTACACTTTCCAAACAAAGTCATTGTCCCACACTCTTAATGGCTCACGCAGACCAAACGTCCACCCCGGCCCCATTTTCTCTTTTTCATGTTCTTTAATTTTCTTTTCCTCTCTAACAGACAGGGGGTGGCAAATGATCCACCTCACCCTATTCTCACATCATATAATCATCATGCGTATGATTTTCCAGTCTCATCTATGGATCAGTGCGATAACCCATCATATGAAAGACATTCATACTTCAATGAATAAAAATCTGTGCAGGTGTGTGATGTTGTATCCACAAAGAACAGAAACTCAGGCCTCATTTTTGGAGCTTGATGTTGTCTGCGCAGTCGGGATAGCCTTCACTATGCTGGCGTGAATGCGAGGTTTAAGGTCTTTCAGAACACCCGTCCGGGTTACAGCAATGACAGTGGCAGGACCCATGTACTTTGATTCTCTGACTTTCACCGCCTTCAGGCTCCGTATCAGGACCTGCTGATTTGGCCCAAAGTTATAAATTGGTTTATTCGTTGAAAGAGGAAGAGTTAGTGACACATCTCCATGAACAGAATTGAATTAATCAACCAAGGCAGCCACGTGATCTGCCACAATGACCTCCATGTCTCCTGCAGGGGAAGCACATGCGTGCAGCCTTTGACCCAGAGGGTCAGGAGAAGACTATCCATCAACTTTACATTTCAATTGTTGACAGCTTAGTGGTTGAGGAAGGATTCATTCTTATCTCAGATAATACAGCGAGCAGCACAGCTACCCGACATTCCATATTTATTCATATTTTAAGATTACATTATTTTAATGACCATTTATGCATTTTCTTTAGCACAGTAGACACTTGATTGAGAAAATTGATTAATCTATGTGTTTCATATATGTCCTTTGTAAATGCTTACTATCTACAGTATATCTGTTAGATTAGCAACATTGTGTTAAATGTTTGAACATTCTTGCGTGCATTATATACCTTTTACTGTGGCATCTTTGGCCACTTTTACCACACGCTATAGATCCCGTTTGCGCCGACGTCAAGATTACGTCACAGCATTAGCTGGATGCACAACAAAGGGAGAACTTGAGACGGCCAATAAAAAACAGCACAGATTCGGCTGCACAAGGAGTTTAAAATATCGTCCTGTGTAGTTCTATTCTCAGTGCATATTTTGTCATAAGGCCCTGAAAGTTGCAGAGGCAAGTTTATTGTAGATTACAAAGATTGACTGTCTTTGATGGAGGATCCAGAAATAAGCAGATTGTTTGCTT
This sequence comes from Barbatula barbatula, assembly GCF_947034865.1. Taxonomy (NCBI): domain Eukaryota; kingdom Metazoa; phylum Chordata; class Actinopteri; order Cypriniformes; family Nemacheilidae; genus Barbatula; species Barbatula barbatula. The sequence continues at coordinate 18,070,203 of NC_136766.1, read as the reverse complement.
ATTGGAGGAGGCATGTCTCAGGTGGCAGTACAGTGTCAGCAGCCAGTGAGAACACTTACCCTGGAAGACGTGACCACAAAGAACAGTGTCGTTTAATCCCCTATTGAGCAAGTCTGATGTGACGGTAGCAGGGAAACAAATCTATAAGATTGAAGTTTATCAAGACTGAAACCACTCTAAGACAAGCAGGTTTAAACAAATTCAAGCAGTAATAAAAGGCAAAAAACATGGTGTGTGTTGGACATGTGAAATATTCTGCAAGGTTAAACACTAGCTCCATGTGCTATGCAAAAAACATATCTGGGAGTATTAGTTGAAGATAATGGTTTGCCACACTTAGACATTTTTTCTTAAATTTTCCCATACTTTCCATTTTATCTGATCTTACTGCTTATTATGAGGGCCTGATCAAATAATAATCCTGCCACTATCTTAATTTTTTACTTTTCAGTGTGTCAAAACGTGGAATGTTTTTATTTATTTAAGGCATATAGATGGTTTCATCGGACGCATACGCTTGGCCCGTAGGTAACTTGCACTTTGTAATATTAGAATTAATTTGATATTTAATTTGAATTAATATCAATTTATATCAATATTTTATTGTATATTAATTGTATTTAAATTGAATTAAAACTGATTAACAGTTATTGAATCTTTGCTGATGTCTACCTAAAGTTAAGTTTGGCCCACACAATGTTTGTTTTATATAACTGGCTCCTGTACAGTTCTTGTAGATTACAGTATTTCTGATAACAGAAAAAAAGAAATAACAATTAAATTACATTAGCTAGCAAGTTAGAAGTGTGTATCTATTATTTTGAGTTACAAAATAATACAATAAAATTCAACAAATTTTTTATTTAATAACTATTTTAAACTATTAAAAAAATGTAATACTACAATAAAATATTAAAATGAATATATATTGATACAAATATAAATATGTTTATTATTAACTACTAGCAAGACAAACATAGACTGGAAGTTAACTTCAGGCCAGGCGCGTGCATCCGATGAAATCTCTATAGATGAGCAATGATAGATTCCCAGACTGATAAATTCTCTCTATTCTCTTTACAGTTTCCATATTGTGGTTTCCTGTTTCGCCACGAAGGTTGGCCACTGTGTGTTCACGAGAAGATCATAATCCAGCTTTCCTCTTTGGACTGGCGTGTGTTACGGCCCAGTGACTTCTACTTGCAAGTGACACCTTCACCTAGAAGCCCCCCTCGTATTACAGTGAAGTGTTTGGCAGTCAGCGGGCAGCATGTTGAGGAGTTGCACGTGCCGAAGCTAGCACACAGTTCTCTATTCACTATGGACTGGCTGGACTCCATCAATCAGGAAAGGAGTGCGGTCAGAAGAACCGCCCTTGAACACTGTCTTTTATCAGCAGATAATGACATATTTAGGGTACCATGGGAGGATATTGTTCACCCAGAATTTATCAGCAGACCCCCCAAAGTTTTGGACCAAGGAGCAAGTATGGCGGTGGTCAAAGAGCAAGGAGACAGAGAGAGGAGGAACTTTGCCGGAGATCTGGAGGACAACCCTGTTGACATGGAATGTAGTATTTTTATTGACACTTCCACAGACCAATCAGGGGGGATGGATTGTCAAAACAAGGATGTTAAGCTCCTCCCTGCTCTTGATGAGATCAATAAAGATAACAGTGGGCGGAGCTCCAGCTGCACAGCGGAGGATTCTGAAGGCGAGTACGTGGAGCTAGCCGATATCTCCTTACCGCGCTTTTCCCCACAGAAAGGGTCTCTCACTCAAGCCATTAGCATGAACTACAGAAATCTACATAAACCACAGACTGCCGGGGGCTCCACTAATGCTAAAGCTCAACTAGCAGAGAGTCTCCTGAAGAACGGACCGTGCTCGCAAAGCATGGTGTGTGCCATGTTAATTGAAGAAAATCTGAATGACACCTACAAACCTGTGATCTTAACCCCCACCGTGCCTGCTGTGGTAGAGAGTGCGCATCAGCAAGTGGAAGGGCCTGAGCCCACCTGTGATACAGGTACAGCCCCCTGTGACTGTGTGTTTAAGCATGCGCCTGACAAAGAGTTTTTCGTTCAGCACTCAAACTGTGATTCAGCTCTACTTTTAGATATCCCAGCATGCAACACATCACAATTGGACAGCATGTTACAGGTAGATGACAAACCAGTCAGCACATCACAAGCAGACAGCAAAACAGTTAACACATCGCAACCAGACAATGAGCCAGTCAAGGCTTCACGTCAAGACAAATCAGCTTTCGTATTAGACAAGAAGCTAGTTAGCACTTCAATATCGGACTGCAATACAGTCGACACAACACAACCAGAATGCCATTTATTTAGTGCATCCCAAACAGACAGCACACTGGTCCATGTGGCACATCCAGACAGCAAAGTAGTTAACACATTACAACCAGAAAAGGAAGTGTTAACCAACACTAAAGAAAGTGAAAACTCAAAACAAGCTATTGTTGAATCCTCCATGTCCAATTCAGCTGAAGAACCAAACATCCGTTCTGAATCTGAGCAGATGAGAGGTGACAGTGATTTGGGAAGCTGTTATGACCAGCAGAACAAGTCATTGTCTATTTCTGAGTCCAGCCAATTTCAGATACACTCACACATCCCTACAATACCTGAACAGGACCATGTACTTCCTGTAGTCCAATCAGTCACTACTACAGTAAATAAGTGCCATGAGACATGTAGTGATGCTAGCTATAACACTGATGGTAACGCCAGTGCTGTGGAAGAAGGCTGGCCTGTTTTAGCTGCTCTACAAAGCAAACAGGTAGCCTTGGCCCCTGTCACCCCAGCGCCTGGGGAGGATCTGGTTACGACATTTTCACAAGCTCCGGTTAGGACAGAGCCCTGTGAAGACAGAACAAAGACAGAGGAAGCAATCCCGGAGGTAGACGGTTGCCAGACAAAAGCAGAACATGTAGAAACGGAAGACGTGGAAAAGCCACCTAGCGAGGAGGCAGAACAGGTGGAACTGAAAAGCAATGTAACAGAAGGAAAGACAGAGAGATATATAGTAACCATTAGTACGACTGAGGAAGTTGAGACGGCTCAAACCGGTCTGGTAGATTCCACACCCAAATTTCACTCCACAACAACAAACGTTCAAGTTCACGTGGAGGGCAGTTCCTCTGTAGGGACAGATATGGAGAAACCAAGTGATATCGAAATTATATCAGAGGGCAGTGTTATGAGATGTCCTGTGGTTATGGGTGAGCAGAGGGCCGAAAATAGAGTTGAGCCAGCATGCTCTCAAGTCTCTGATCCAGCCTCAGAGGTGCCAAACACAAACGGACACATGCACCCAGAGCAAATAGACACACACGCTCATGACACAATTGGCATGGGAGAAGAAACAACCACTGCAGGAGGGTTAAAAAGAGAGGAGGAGAGAAAGGGAGAGAAGGATGTGAGGAGAGATGATGAGAGTCAAGAGGATGGCTCTTCAGCAGAGCATCAACAGCAGACTGACATGGAGTCCCATTGCCATCAGCAAAAAGAGCAAGGTAGCGTCATCTTCACCAAAATCAATCTCTGTCTCACCTTTACTTTGTTCATATGCTTCTTTCTTCTGGGAATTTATTTTTATTAGTTCCCTTCCTGATTCAGTTCCTCTAAACTGCCTCTGTTGCATCTAGAGACTCCATCCTCTCCATAAGCTCATGAAGAAGAGCCCACTTCTCTCACCCCTCTCTTCCTGATTCACTTAATTTCATATACCTTTTCACCATCTCATTCTTCAATTATTTCCCGCTTTCATGTTTCGTTCCTCCTCACTTTTGTAATGAAAGTGTTTAATGCGTGAGTTGCACTTTAAAAACCGTCTCAGTAGGCACTCTTCATCTATTGCCATGTCCACCTAGTACATACACAAGGCAGCTGTGATGTAGTGAATGTAAAGGTTTCTTCAGTCGCAGACTTCTTACAGGTTGCAAATTGCTCTAAAATGGCCCATGCCACGACCTGCGATGGCTGCTTTTCTCTTCAGGAGAAAGAGGTCATATACCGGTCTGTAGACAGTTTGTTTTCAAATTTAGACACACACATTCATTTCCAAGATAGACAGGGTTTTAGATGCGAGCTGTAAAAGGAGACGGCAGAGAAGCCGGGGTTATGTGAAGGATTTCTACTTTGTGTGCTTTGCCAATGCAATATTGCTTGAATTGAGAATAAACTCTGTTTCTAGATGCTCAGTGCCGAGAGTATGTTTAAGATGTATGCAGTCTGAGGGAGTTTTGTATGATCTGGAACTACCTGACTGCACACTAGTGTATCTGCAGGTAGGGAGAACACATTTTTTTTAGTATGGTATGGCATTATAAATATCTGCTCAGGTTGTTATTAGAATCCCTCTTTCTCATCATCTTGAACATTTTGGTTGTGCCGGTTGTTCTCACCTGGCTCAGGTGTGAAGTGATATATGAAATAAGGTGAGGTGTGTGGGCTTGAACACAATCCCTGCTGTGGTACCTCAGAAAATGTAGGGGGATTTTTGGTGGTTATGGATGAAGTGTTTAAGTAACAGAGAACGGGTGGGGGTTGTATTGCAGACAGAATCAGTGACAGTGTGTTTGTTGTGGTAGTCTGACTATGATAGATCTTATTCTTTCTCTCTCTTAGTGGGTGGTTCAAAAACCCAAAACACTGTTTGTGTTTCAGTATTAAGTCAGTGCTAATACCGTTAGTACTGAAATGCACACAAAATTTATTGTATGTTTTGTTCGTTTATTTTTTTCAACATCCATCCATTTAGTTTTTTTAGGTGTCAGGTTTGTGTACTGCTAGGCACACTTTCAGCTGAATAAGTTAAAGTCTAAACTCTTACTTTAGGCTACAAATTGGAAATGAAATATTTAGTGTCAGCAGTTTGAAACGTAGGACTTGAGTATGATTTGTTCTGAAAGGCAAATCACCTTTTTTCACAATGTTGTTAAAGGAACAGTTCGCCTTCATCTTTTACTCACCCTTAAGTTGTTCCAGATCTTTATACATTTCTGATGAACACAGAGAAAGATATTTGGAAGAATGCATTTAACCAAACAGTTCTTGGCCACCATTGACTACCATAGTAGGAAAATTAGCTTTGTACATTTCTTCTTCTTTTTAAAGATCTGTTGAACGCAAAAGAAGATATTTTGAAGAATGTAGGAAGGCAAACAGTTTTGGTAGTTATTGGTGCCCAAGAACTGTTTGGTTACAAGCATTTGTCCAAATATCTTTCTCTGTGTTTATCAGAACAGACATTTATACAGATTGGTACAACCCGAGGGTGAGAAAATTATTTTTGGTTGAACTGTCCCTTTAAGCAGTACAAAACCTCTTAAGCATGAAAAGCAGCATAGACTTAATGAGAATTCGGGCTGTGAGAGAGCTGATGAGGTAGGCAGATGGAACACGCATGTATATAAAGATAGAGGACCTAGGTGCTATAAGTAACTATTCCTCCAGGGAACCATATATGACTTGTGGACACTTGGCCAGAGTCTTGTGTTTACGTATGTGTGTCATCTTAAAAACCGACACACGTGCAGTATATGCTGTACAGTACACATTCATAGGAAGGCACCTTTTATGACAATACACATGTCTGTGTTTAAGAGACGTCCCAAATGACGTTCTGGCTCCACGTCAGAAAGGAAATGAAAATCAGATAGAAAAGAGAAGAAATGCAAAAAGAATCAAGTCAGAGTTGATAGCCCGTGGGCTTTTCCAGGCCGCACTCCAGACGTGTGGTGAGCGAGTGTGAAGCCAAAAACCCTCTCCACTCTGCCCTGTCTGGGGCAGCACTCAGGCCCTCAGGGTTTCTTATGCTTGACTTCCCCTTTTGTGTGAGCAATCTCTGACAAGGAGCACATTGGATGGGTGAGGAAAGCGAGAGCTTGCGGGGGAGTATGGGGTATATGGAGAAAGTTTAATAAAGACTTATTTCTCAGATTTACCGTAGCTTCTACCTAACTGTAGAATAACATTCCACTGTTTAGATTCCTCAGAGCCTCACGTCTGCTGTTTCAGCCCAAATCCCTTCTGAAATATAGCAGTCTTGTGCAGATTTTGCTTTAGAACATTGTATTCTTGTTTTCCTTGTCTTTGTGTAAGCTGTTTTACGAGTCCTGCGCTACATGGAATTCCCAGGGCTGCAAATCATGTTTTTGATCTCAGTATCAATTTTCTTCAACAGTAGCGGCAGTGCACTGGAGCAAAGCTTTAGTTTTATGACTCTCGGAAGCAGATCGCTACTTATCTCTGAGCCATGTCAGGCTGTTAGGTATATGAGGCACAGATCCATGCCTCCCTATGGTTCGATGCACAGCATGATACCTGGAATGCTTTGAAATTGGCTGACAGTGTGTGTTTGAGAGAGATGTTGAGGCCAAGCCACGTGCTGGTACAGATTGGGCAAATGCTTACACTTTATGCTTTGTTGGAGGTCTTCTTTACTTTGGTGCTTGTTAGTTGAGGACTTAAGATTTATGGATCCAATGGAATAAGACCGATAGTCTGAACAGTTTTTTATTTGTAATTTTATATGATGTCTTGAGCCAAATAAAATGATCACTTTTTTGTGTGTGTGAGCAGTCAAAGTTCACCACAAACTAACTCACATTGATTAAATCTACATTATCTGTGCTCATACAGAGGAGTAGAAAGATGTGTTGATGCCAAATTAGATGGAAAATAGTTAACTTGTATTTTTTGTATTTATATTTAGGCGTTTGTTTGTGTGTGTGACCCAACTAATCTTCATGTTTCAGCTTGCAGTGAGACAGTAAGCGAAAGCAATTGCAACCTGTCTGATACTCCTTTGTCAGCTAAGAGCCAGAGTGAAGATCCTTCTGCAGCTCCTTTACCACTGCCAGCCATCTCCCAGAAAACCCAATCTGCTTTGAGCAAGACCCATGACATCAATCCTGAGGTCCTGAACTCGGGAGTGCTCTGCCTGCCTGGTGAGGAACTGATTCAAGGACTTACATAGACAAACGTTACTGCGCATGCATGCATTTGTGGGCTGTAGTTAACTTCCGTACACATTCTCAAACAATAGAGTACCTGTAGATTATTTCTGATAATAATCAAAAGAAACTGATAAGAACCGTTACCTGGCTTAATTTATCTCTCCAATATTTTGAATTTAGACTGCTATGCCAAGCTCAACCGCTAGATTTAATTGTACCATACGGTTTCTTTAAATGCGACCAAACTACAGGACCCATTCAACAGTTTGTTTATTTAATAAAATGAACAAAACAAAAATGGTTTAGTTAATACAATTATTATACAATAAAATAATAATTCAAATGAATATTAACATAAATGAAATAAAATATAAACACGAACCGGAAGTTAACTGCGTGTCAGGCGCGCATGTACGATTAATTGCTCTATAGTTAAATATAGGTTTGAGTTCATATGGTCCAAATGTCTTCCTCTTTTTTTCTTAATCATAGGAACAAGAGATAAATCAGGCCATGCACTTGTGACAGTGACGATGAGGAATACTATCTGGTTAAATCCAAGCTGCAACAGTGGAGAGCTGGTGCGGATCATGGTCTACTTCTACACTACACTCAGGTGAACTACTTTTAAGCTGTCACAAATCTAGATGGAAACAAGAGACCTTTGATTTATTAGGTAACAGATATTTGCTGTTTTGAAATTTGGAAAACAACATTTTCCATAAGTGTTTTTATCTGACTTTCATTGTGTGTTACAGAAAAGAAGTCAGTGTCTTGGGTTTGACTGTGTTGGTGGATGCCCGCAGGTGTTCTCCAGTACCTGCACTCTTTAAAGCCTTCAACATCCTCCAGGTGAGAACGCCTTAACTGTATATGATGTGTTAAATAAGGGATATGCACAGACACACCTTGGTTCATATCCTCCAGTGAACACGCCACTCATGTCCTCAAGGCATTTCCTCTTTAATATTTGCTTGAAAACTGTGTGGAATGCACACATGTCATAAATTTAAACATTTTACCTCGACTTCTAATCCTACATCTGCTACTGAGGAATTCAGCAGCCAGCAAACTAAACTGCAAGAAGAGTTTCTATCAACAAAATCACAATTATTATTGGCTAAACCTTGACAGACCTGCTCCCTTCAGGCTCTAGTCTAACATATGAGAGTCATGGATGAGGTAAGAAAAAAGAATCACTAAAATACAAATACATTAATAAATAAATTAGGAATTAATAAAAATTATTGTTTATGTAATAATTTTTATTGTATATATAAACCTTTAAGAGCAAGCGCACGATACTGTGACACACATGCGTTTTATTTCCCAGCCGTTTGTTCACAAAACTGACTACCTTTAATATGGGACTTTTGACGTAATTTTTGGAGAACTGATGGGTTTTAGGGATTATACTTCATGAAAGCTGCCTTGATACACGTTTGACTTTTATCCGTAGCTACTCACAAATAAAAGGATTTAACGCGATTTATAACGTACGTTAACATTTTGAATGTTTTTCAGTATTGTTCGAGTGCTTCATACAGTAATATAGTGCTTAAAGCTTGGGGGCGGAACTAAAGCATGTGAGGATACATTGCCAAGAAAACAGTATCATGAACCGCGTGCTTGATATGAAAACCCAAAATCTTGTACATATTCTGTCATATTTAATTACCTACGTCAGTGTTTATGAAGAAAGGATGGCTTATCTTATATGAGTGGCCTCACCAAATATGCTTTGTTGAGATATAATCACCTCACCAGCCATTTACAAGAAAGACTTGAGGAAACCAGTAAACACTCAAAAACAATTCTTCAGCTGCTGTAGGAACTTGATCCCTGAGCACTTTTAATGGAAGTAGCTTCTGGTTTTGTGCCAAGGACCTTAATGCAGAGTGAGGCCATGCCAAGTCTGACTTCACCAACTGCCCGATTTAAGGAGAGAGTTAAGAATCAGCAATGGAAAAGTAAAATTGAAGAATGTTTTTAATCACAGCGTTGTTTTTGGACAGCTTTGATCTTCGTCCGTATCATCTGTAATCCATGATGAAGAGCATACAAGTGCTGTGTCATGGAAGAGGTGGCTTTACACAGGACAGGGATGATTTAAGCAAGTCCTGAACAATGTAAACGTCAGATGCCCTTGAGTGCATTCAGGGTCAGTGCTGATGCTGACAGATGAGAGGAATCTGAATGAATGCAGTACCTCAGTGGCTGGTCTTTAGAGAACTGACGTGGGCCGATACTATCATTTTATTATAGATGTCCTTTAGAGCTGACAATTACACTTTTTCCTGGGGCTTCGGTATTCATATCAATATGTTTGAAATGTGGCCAACCGACGTATTGATTTTTCTTCTCTTGCTTTATAAATTGATTTGTCAACAAGATAGAAAAGCCCTGGTTTAAAATTATGCATCACTTTTTCCAACCCTTTGATACATTCTAGCTTATGAGATATGATCCTATTATTATCTGTTATTTGCCAGACTTGGGTTTACTTTGATCAAACCCCACATTAGCCATTCCTTATCATCAGCTTTTAAGTTTCTGCATGGCAGAGAAATGCCAGAAACCTGACCCAACCTCAGTCATATTCATACTTTACACGCACTAATGCATACTAAACAATGCTTGGTGAAAGAAACTGCATCAGGGAGTAAATATGTCTCAGCCAAGTTTTTTCCCAAGTTGTTGATGTTTCTGAAACATTCCTCAGTAAATGCTATTGTTTAAAGTTTTTTTCTTGCTACTGTTCTGATGTGGTTATGATCATTTTGCATGACTCATGTATTATGAATTGTAAGAATACAAACAGCCCAGAGTTGACCCGACAATTTTGCCTTGTCTGTTTTTACATAGTGCTGTTTTTTGGTTTTTACTTGCGTTCTAGTGTATGTGACCTGCATAATTAGGCATTATTCACACTGACAGGAGGCTTTTCTCGAGGCTCACGTCTGGTTATATAACCTTTGGAAACTATTGTTGAATGACATGAATCCATTGTAAGGAATAGTATTGGTACAAATACAACTTGAGCTCTATTGAAAGCATCTGTGACAACAACTTTCACAGAAAACGATTATGACTCATTTCTCAGTGTTAAGAAAATCGAAGGTTTAGGACACATGTGCATCACGGGAATAAACATGTAAAAAAACACAAATGTTCATAAATTATGGATTCAGCAATTTGAGCATCCTGTTATTCAACTCACTTTGTTTTAACCTGTTCAGCAATCGGAAAGAAACCACGAAGGATAATGACATAACTATCCACAAAATACTGTTTACATGGACCAAACTCAACCCACAGGAATTATATCGGTCGTCCACTTCTAGTTTAAGCAGCCATCACAGTTTTTAATAACATAAGAATTATTCGCAGCGGATTAGCAATAGAGAGCACGGCTGCAGTTTAGTCAGAGACATGCACCACTCACAAAGCACTTTATTATAAAGTCTACTCAATTTCTGCAGGAAGCCATGCCTGGATGCATTCATACAGTACTGCTGCTGGCTGACAGAGATCTGGCTCTACGCATGGAGAAAGCTTCTTCTGTACAGGTAACATACACATAGGCAAGATTGTTGTATTTTTGACGTGATGCTACATAAGGTGGTAATGGGAGCTGTGTGTTGATCCACAAGTAAGGGAAAGAGACATTCACCAAGGGACTGTTCCTTTAAGGGGGTGTGTTTTGTGTTAGACAGAGGTTCCGGGTTTACCGGTGTGTAGGAGTATACTCTGACTCGCTGTTTGTATATTTATTGTTTTAAGTGGAGAGTAAAGTTGACTCGACGCATCGCCGTCTCTTGTCTCCTTATTTATCGCACTCCACAGCTACATATTTACTATAAGGATGAGGAAAAAACAAACATAATGTAAATATGCTATAAATATGAATAGGAAATATACCGTAGTTAACTCTAGAAGGAGAATTTCCATAGTTCGTTTTAAAGATAAAAGCATGATTGTCTTATTAAACGGTGCTAAAGGGTATTTACACCCGAGAAAGCACAGCATTCAGTTTGATGAAACAAAAACTTCCATCCAGTACAGAGTATTAACATCGGATGTCGATAGGAAAACAAAACGTTGCTGTCTAAAAAAAGCTATTTTAAACACAAGTGTCTAATCAGAGGGCCAAACATATTCTTAGCTGAAGGACTTTCCTGCTTAGCTACAAGAGTCTGTAACTAACAGCTGGACAGGATCTATTTAAACCCATACTGTAGCCAAGATTTTTATCCAAGCTATTCTAACATAGCTTAGTGTTTCAAATAACGCTACAAAACATATATTCCCCTTTAATGCCGAAGCATGTTGTGTGTTTTTTTTGTTTGTCAGGTGGAGTTGTTAACTTCCATGAAATCTCTCCATAAGCATGTGGACATCGCTCAACTTCCCACAGAGTTTGATGGCACTTTCCCTTATTCCCACAGCAGCTGGGTCTGCTTCAGAATGGTGATAAAATCCACACAAGCAAACATTTACAGACATGTTATCAAAAGAAGCACATTTGCAATAATCGTACAAAAAATAATGTAGTCCATTTTTGTCTCTGAATTAAATTTATTTTGCACGTCAGAGGTTGGAACAGTTGACCAGCCATTGTGAGGATGCTGTGAACCTGCTTCAGAACACCATCAGCCAACTGGAGTCCACAGTGCTGCCACCTACAGCAGAGGTACTTCAACAATAAAATGCAACGCTCAATAAAACACTGTGAGACGGCTCCTCTATATCCCCCACACGAAACACTCAGCATTTAATGGATTCCAGCTTGGATCCACAGCTGCTGTTTACACTTTGCTATGATCATTAAAAAAGTTTTAAAAGAGGAGTAAGCGATTCCTGAAATAAATCAACAGATATCAATAGTGTTTCGCAGAAATTGCTTACTGGCCCTTTAAATGCAATGCAGTACAGTACATTACTTGATGGATTCCCCACAGAGTGATCTAGGGAATGTAGCACCATGGCACTGAAACAAATGACTAATGAAATCACTCCAACTTGAACTGGAAACTGTCCATCAGTCTGTACCTCCAACCTTCAGTCTTGAATAGGGCAAACTGAAGCTTTTAAACGATTTGCCTTTTAGCCATTTAGTTGTGTATATTAAAGTCTGTGACACTTAAGCTTTTATGGGCATCTGTATCATTGGTGTGACAGTGAACACTCAGGGCATCACCATGACACGAAGGTCTTCTATTCGGAGTCTGAATGACGTCTGTTATGTTTCCATGAAGTACAGCAGTGGCACCAGTGTCCAGTTTCAGTGATATAGGGACAGATCTATTTAGGAGAGATGTTGAGTTTTGAAAAATAGTGTGTGGTTAGGGTTAGTGTGTCAAGACTTTGACTGGGTTGACCTCTGGCTGTCAGTTGAGGTCATGAGGAACCTTTTTATCCACAGGGTCCGGCCTGAAAGCAGGGCCTCCGGAGAAATAATGATCTCCCAGAGGAGTTTTTTTTTATCTGCGACCATCTTTAAAATCACTTACCGAGGGTTTATTTGAAGAGAGACAGAAAGGGTTTTGTGGGATGGATTTCTGCCTTGAGCTGAATGTTAAAACAGCCTCTTTAGGATGAAATGATGCTTAGATGTTAAATGACTAGAAAACCAGAACAAGCCTCAGCCTGTCTTTTATTCTCTTTCCACTGCTTTGTCTTCGGTCCTCCATCATTAATCTTAATGTGTCCACTTTCCTTTTTCATGCGTTTTACCAATAATTCTAAGAATATATTTTTTCATTGTGTGTTTCCCGATACACCTCACATGTCTCCTTTATGATAGTTAAAATGCCCTCTTATACCTTACTCTTTCTGCAGGAAAGGAGTTTTAAAGCAGTTTTGTACTCTTGAGCAAGTACTTCATGTGATGAGCGCTTATTTTAGAGCAAACCGTATCACCCACAGACAGCTGAAGGTGTGGCAGTAATGTCAGTTACACAGAGAGCAATCGAGTTTAAGCCCATTTGATCATTAAATGAGTACAAACATGACGTGGGATTAGAATAAAGGAGGTGCAGATATTATTTAATGAATAATGTTGTGTGTGTGTGTCTGCGTGGGTGTGTGTGTGGTCCTGGTCAACTTTATAGTGTGAGGACCAAATGACTCCCCACAAAGATAGGAAGACCAGTATTGACCTTGTGGGCTTTTTTGTCCCCATGATGGAAACATCTTATCTATCAAACTAAATGATGTTTATTCGTAAATGTTAAAATGCAGCTTGGGGTTAGTGGATAGAATATACAGTTTGTACAGTATAAAAATCAGTACATCCATGGAAGTCCCCCATAAAACGTGGACATTTTCTGTGGGCGTGAGTGCATAAACAGGTAATAACAGTGTGTGTATTGCTAAAGCTGGCACATGTATTATTCCGTAAGTCCAGGGAGATAATTGTGGGACAGGACCGTAATGATGGGGTGTGCTTGCAGGCTTTATTCAGTGAAAAGAGTAGACGTGATATGTGTGTATAATAACAAGGTGTGCAGGTGTGTGTGAGCAATTTAGGGAATTGGAGAGGAGAAGGGCACACATTACACACTACTGTACCACGTTTCATGTGGTTACCTTTTGATATAAACCTTTATTTTTTAAATGGTTTAAATTGTTTTATAGACCACAGTAGATTTTTAGTCTGTTAGAATTTCTTTACATAACAGTTTTCTATGAATTGTAGTGAATTGTGAAATATTTTTTATGTAAGTGTAGTTTTGCTTTTTTTAAACATTTTATTCATTTTTACATAATTCTCACTTATTAATGTGAAAATGGATTTGTCTGAACTTTGACCATTGATTTTATAATGATAAGTCAAGTGTATGTGTGTGTGTGTGTTTGCAGGAAGCTCAGATCTTGTTAAAAAAGTATAGAGAACTGATGAGAAATGTTCTGGAAGACAGCAGGCTGGTGCGGCTGCAGCTGGAGGGAGGAGCTGCTTTGTCCCGTCTGCGAAAGGAAGAGACCAGCGTCAGCCTAACAGAAGACTACAGGTGAGACAAGACTGTCAAATCGCAAAAAAATGAAAGACACTATATACACTTGAGAAAAAATGGTGATGATGATCAGGGTTGGGTTGCCGAGCAAATATAAATGCCTTTATCTGCTATACATGTTCACAAGTCTCAGAGGTAAAAGTCAAGTCTCTAAAGTGGAGTCCAAGTCAAGTCTCAAGTCTTTAAAGTGGAGTCCAAGTCAAGTCTCAAGTCTTTATTGTGAAGTCCAAGTCAAGCATTGCACGTTATGCAGTGTTAACATTGATAAGTTAAGATTGGCATTAAAAATGTCCGTACTTGCCTTTCTAATGAGTTTCGGGGGACTCGCCTGCAGTCGCCCTTTAAGTTTGCGGCGTTTTATCAGTGATTGTGAAGGAAAATAAGACACTTTGTAAATCGCATGGAGACACAGAATACGTATGTCTGTGCTCCCTTTTTTCCCAGAGCAGAGACTTCTCTCTACCGCTTATATGAGATAAGTAGCACATGAAGCTGAAGTCCGCCAGGTCTGACAAGAATATTTTATATACAAGATGACGAAAATGTCAGTATATTTTTATTATTACAGTTTCTGTTTTAATGCATTCATTTTTATTTAGTTATCGTATCGTTTTCGTCAGTAAAATTAACACTGATGTAAACTATTTAAAGTGAATCATGCATTATCATATCGGCTCCACTTAAATGTTCTGGACAGGATCTACTAAAGTAAGACTTGGCTACATTTTATTTGTTTATATAACTATACCCTTAATGTCTTTGCACATACATAAAAAATATTTAGCATGCGTTTTTTCGTATTTGGCACTCGTTTGTAGTGTGTCTCTGAATTGTCAAAACGCCTCTCAAAATGCTTGCTACAGATGCAAAAAAAAAAAACATCTGATCCAGTCCTAATTTTTTTATGACGGAGGAAAATATCGGAGGCAGTGTGTAAATGTGATTGACACAATGTGAGGTCATATTTATTTTTTAACGTGCAGAAATTGCGGATTTGCAAATTGCGGACTAAATGTGCAATGGCCATTCCTCCAGATGCGTCACGCATGTATATAATAATGCTGACTTTGTGTGTTAAGAGATGAATTGTTGTGACATTTGCTGCAAAACATAATGGATTGGGAATTAATAGAAAAATGTGGTGTATGATGCTGTCATGTGGGAAAGTAAAGGAAGAATGTGAAAGGAATGACTTTTAATGACGTTTTATACAAGTCTCATGAGTCACAAGTCCAAGTCAAGTCTTGAGTCAGCTGTCCACGAGTCCAAGTCAAGTCGCAAGTCTCTCTTTTTGCAACTTAAGGGCGACTTGAGTCCAAGTTGCGGACTCGAGGTTCCATCTCTGTTAACTGCACACAATGATTTTCATCCTGAAACATACACACATAATCTCAAATCCAAACAGACACCAGTTTGCACATGTGTCTGTGTCTGATAAAATGGTCTAGTTTGGATGCAGCGGGGCACTTGTGCTACATCCTGTTTGACTTTGTTTAAACATGCAGGCGTGTATATGTTGGCTTTGTGCCCCTCCTGCTCAGACATACAGTATAAACACTTCGAGCCCAATGTTCATGAGGGTCTCCTGTGAATGATTTCTGTCTCATTCATTTTAATGTCTGTCAACAGTAGGTTCACACAGATCCTGCACACTATTTTACTTTTCGCAATGGATTATAAGAGAAAATGTGTGCAATACTATTATATTAAGAGTATGTACAGTGTGTAATTTCAGCATTGAAAAGAATAGAAACGAACTGTATGGGGCTGTATAACTGAACATGGAAGTTATGTCTTACTGCTCAAATAACCATTGCAATATTGTGATTTTGCTACAGACAGTTAGCATCTGATTTGTCCAAAGAATTATGCACAACTTGCAAGATCTGGATTTTCACAAACTGAGTGAATCGAGTTCCACAAAGGTTTAGTGGATTTGTACGATGTTTCTGAGGTTCAAATGCATATTTGGTTTTTCATTATCACATTTTCCTGGTAAGTTTTGTAAAAGTTTAGTTGTAGGGCTGTGCTTGTTTTAAAGTTGCTCAGTTATTTCCAAAATGAAACCTTAGATCAGGTGTTTTCAAACTGTGGGTCACGACCCACTTGTGTGTCGCACAGTGATATAAGTCACTTGGCTTAAAACCATTTAACTTAAAACCAATTCACACACACACAAGAATCAGAAGTCTGAATCAACACAGGACTCATTGAATGACTCAATGAATAAATCATCTGTTTCATTTGTGTTGAACTGTCACCTGTTCACCTCAGTAACATACGCTGCACTACAGCATTCAAGCAGCGCCAAACAAAACATTCTGCATACGCCAACAAAGGGCGATCTTATTTTCTTCTAAAAAAAAAAGAAGAGTATCTTCGTCCACAAAGACGATCAAAGGCACAACCAGCATCACAGGAAAAGCACTGCGAGCCTCATTTTTAGCTGCATATTGAATCGCTATCCAAAAGGCCACACTCCATTGGAGAGGAGCTTCTTCTGCCGGTGTCCCGGAATTTCATCCTACCCGTCAGATTATCCTACCAGGCATTTGCTCTATAAAATCATCCTATCTGTTTATTTAATAGTGCTACGGTAATCAGATTGTATATTTTCCACGTTAAATCATTCTACATTTATTTAATATTGGTGGTACAACTTGATAGGGTGTTGTGTTGTAAATTATTCCTACATGTTTCTTTTATGCTGGTAGGATTATCTGACGGAGTATTTACGCTGTACATTTATTTGTGTTTATTAAAGATAGTGGGACTAAATGACAGTGTATTTTGCATTATAAAATCATCCTACCTGTTTATTTTGTCAATGTGGTTAAGATTATATTACGTTTTGCTGACATTTTTGACTACTTGAATGGATACATAACAGGCGAGGCCTTACAGTGGGAAAAGTGTGTAGGTATATTTCATTCATATGAAAAATCTCTTGTAAATCTGGATGCGTTTTTTCCGTTTAAAAATAATATGGTGGGTCTTGAGATTGATTGTAGTTGTCTTGGTTGGTCCCGGAATGAAATAATTTGGGAACCCCTGCCTTAGATGAACTGTTCACACACTAGCACATCACCTGAATGCTGACAGACACACAAATACCTAATCTCACAGATGGACAATAGGGAACAAATCCGGCTTGTTTTTTTGCCCTTTTTCTGTGTTGGTGACTGACGTTTTGACACATAACATCTATCAGTCTAGACTTTGTCGTCTTATCACTTCCTTTGGATCCTAAAGATGAACTATGACCTCTTCCCTTTTCACTGACTGAAATGATGGCGCTATTACCAGTGCTTTTGACAACCTGCTGTTTTTTGAAGTTTACATAAACAGGAAACAAAGAACCATTTATTTACAAGTATTTGAAAATGTGCCAAACAGAGTTCCCTTTAACTCACTAGATGTGATTTTGCTTATTTGGCCCAATAGTTTTACATAACTAATGTAGTTACTAAATGTAGTGCTAAATGATCTTTTACAGATAAATAAACACCATGAATATAGTTATTTTTGGGAATCTCTTGCATGGCCTTGATCATTTTTAAGCTACCAGACATTTTGACAGATTCCTTATTCAGGGTCCCAATTGTCAAATTATTTGCTTTCTTTGTAAGTTTTCTTTAAAACTAAAACTACTAAAAAACTTTTTAAAACTACATTTTCCTACACAACAACAGATGTATTACAAAAGTAAACGGAAGTGTGGGTGCAGGTCCTTTTTCCAGTGAAATTACCTCTCATCAACTAAACTGAAATCTTCAATCAACTGTACTTGAAATATGTTGCCTCGATAGTGCATTAGTGCTTATAAGAGGCTTTTTCGCATGCATATTAATTCATTTCACCAGTGTTTGTGAAAGGTTATTTAGTTATACATGTGAATGATGATTTTCACTAGGGTTTGTACAATAATATTTAGTAATACATGTGAATGATTATAGCCAGTGATTGTAAAATATCATAGTAATACATATGAATGACTTCACTAGTGTTTGTAAGATGCATTGCATTAATACATATTAGGGATGCACCGATATGTAAATTTTGACCGATACCGATAACTGATCATTATTTCACACTGGAAGCTGATAATCGATATATTGACCGGTATACAGTATCTAAATATTAATATAACATTTTCTGAGACTGTACCAAAAGGCAAAAAGTTGACAACTGCTTTTATTTGAAAACATTGTATGCAGATAACAACCATTAGTTCTCTTTTTTCCCCCCTGAAAATCATGTACCAATCCTTCTTTAAACTAGTAAACGATTCTTTAACTTTTAAACTTTTCTGGTATGCTTATTCAATAAAAAATGTATAGATGTTCTTCCAGAACTATGTTGTTTTAAGGGTTAATGAGTAATCGTGTTAAATAATCGGGATCTCAATATTTGCCAAAATAATTGCCATTGTTTTTTGTCATAATCGAGCAGACCTAATGTACAGTATATATATTTTGAGACAGATTTGGAGTAAAAAGAAATAATTCAGCTATAATAAAACTTTAATTTTAACAAGCACCAGCACTATGACTAAATGCTTTATTGATCTGGCACTGAGGCCTTTTGATTTTTTATACATCCATCTTTGAGTCTTATCGTTCCCTCTTTTTTGTCATTCTCTGGAATGTCTTTGATATGGCCTGCATACTGTGAAAGGCAGTGTTTGCTTTGGGTGTGTACTGTGAATAATTGGTGGGTCTCAAACTGACTCCGGGGTCAGGGATTAGCCTCTTGTGCCGCTCATTGTGCAGCTCTAAACCTTCAGCAGAACCCTTGCTAACTCTGAAGACTGTGCCATTAAAGTAATCTGTACTACTCAAAATAGTCTAAAATCATGTTTATCTGATCAGGGCCACATTCCTGTTTTGACTGCCAAATATCTTATCAAACATTTGAAGTGTGGATGTTAATATTGACATTCATGTTGCGAGTGATGTGCGAGTGGATAAGCATATGCTTAGATTGAATAACTGTTTGACTGAGTTGCGATATCATTGAGGGGAAACGTTGTATGAATGTTTGACTAGAGCACAATACAGTATTGTGTAAGTGAGCTACAGCAGAGATGAAGTCATCCAGTAGACATCAACCACTGTGGCTTTATACAATGCCTTTGACATTTACACATGCCTTCAAAAGTCACATCTCGCAAATGTACATCCATAAAATTAAGAAATTCCCAGACATAGTGTAGACATGCACTCACAGTCCACAGTCAAGTTTTACTCAATATTTCTCTTTTAGTCTTTGTATTCCCTCTCTCACACACAACACATGCACACACATGGCAGCAGTACAGCATTCAATCTTTGAATGCCTCATCCAATCAATGTGGTCTGTTAGACCGTCTCAGCCAGTGAGATCACAGACCCGCATTCAGTGTTTTCATTCGGTTCCTCTCAAGGACTACTATCAATCTCAGGTCAATATCTGGACAGTTCTTATATTTAATACGCCTACTAAAGACACCCTCTATGTTTGTGTTGTAGAGATGCCATTGAGAATGCAGGACATCTGTATAACCAAGTGGACGAGTTGGTTCACAGGCTGGTGATGCTGTCCAACAAATGCACACAGGAACTGGAATTCATCATGGAGTTTAAGGTTCTGGAGGAGGGATTCACAGAGGTGAGGACTGAAGCTTCGTACTTGTTGTTCTAAATTCTCTTTGTAACTGGTGATAATAACAACGTACTATCCATGCTCGGTGGATGAGACAATATTTCTTAATGTTTCGGGTTAAGATTTATCTAGCTATTAAACAATGTGGTCACATTCCTTAATAGCTAGATAAATCTTAACCCGAAACACAAAGAAATATTGTCTCATCCACCGAGCATGGATAGTTTCTTCATTTCTCATGCCAGCTTGCTTGCATGCACTCATAGAAGCAGAAAGGGGACAAAACAAATACTAAATCCTGTAAATATCTCCAAATCTGTTTTGACTTTACTCAAATTGTTAAGCTGATAATATCATTTGTAATGCAACTTTCTCAATAAGCTTATTAAGCATTTTTAGAATTCGTCTTTGTCTTACCATGACTGCACATGTGCTCAGTTTATGTCTTTTAAGTTCATTTGTGGTTATTTATAGCAATAGTTTTTCCTACATTTTTTCTTAATTGCCTATAACACAATACAAATAGAGAGTACTGGCTAAAATGCTACAAACTCTCATAAACATCCTGGCTAAGATAAACACACACACTCTCTTGTTGACTTCATCTCATTGTTTCAATGACTGATTGTGCCCAGCAGGCAGAAAGTGAAAAAAATATTGGCATGAACATAGTGGAAATTGCTGAACAAACTTTACTGCCACACAGAACACAATGTAACGGAGTCAAAATCAGTCACAACTACACATGCATCATGTTTGAATTCATGTACATTGAGTCATTTAGGCCAAATCTGATGTGTTTGTGTGTGTTGTGTTATCTCTAAGGTGAGTCAGTGGATAGAGGTGGTAGGCGAGTCCCGTCTGAAGACACTCGGTGAACTGGAAGATTCCTTGGAGCAGCTACATCATAAACAGACTGTTTTCAGAGATTTTTACACGGCCGCATACGTACGTCAAGTCTTATTAAACACACTTCACACCGCACCTTTTCCCCTCGCCAGCAAGCCTGCATAGTTCTTGTATTTTCTTAACAAGTACCTGTTTGTATCCAGTGTGAGATCTTAAGGAAAAATCTTACCACAGCAGTCAAACATTTGCTTAATTGTGTCAACACAAGCTTCAGGGTGTTTGTGACTGTTTAAATCTAGTCACCTTATTCATACCGTTTCACTGTGTCATACTGGGTGTGTGTGTGTGTGTTTAGGAGCACTGTAAGAGCGGTGAAGCTCTGCTTAAGCGTTTAGAGAAATGGGAAGACATCTCCTCGGCAGAGCTCCAGGTGTACGAGGTGAAGGTACGTTCTTTCTGGGTCCACCTGCACAGTTTCTCCCAGCGAGTGGAAGACACAAAGGAAAAAATCTACA
Source organism: Barbatula barbatula (assembly GCF_947034865.1). Taxonomy (NCBI): domain Eukaryota; kingdom Metazoa; phylum Chordata; class Actinopteri; order Cypriniformes; family Nemacheilidae; genus Barbatula; species Barbatula barbatula. The sequence continues at coordinate 18,049,195 of NC_136766.1, read as the reverse complement.
AGACTGTTCGACTCTACGAGTTCTTTGATAAGGTGAGTGATCATAATATCAGAATATCATATGTGCAACTGCTCATAATCTCCACTGGTTGTTCTGTTTTTTTCTAAGATTAGATTCACCTGTATATAGCCAATAAAAAACAGTTAGCATCGAACCAGACGTGCAAATAACAAAATGTATGTAAATGAATAGAAATCCAATGTGTATATAAGTGTGTATATACAATAAATATTTTTATGGAGTTTTAAGTTAGAAGACAAAGAAGCCGAGACCAATTCAAGGCAAGTGTCTATGAATACAATACCTCTATGAATAGAAGTCTACATTTTCATACTTTCACATTGTTATATCTTTGACACATGGGTTAAAATATATAGTATTTCCTATGAGGTGTATCAAGTATTCTATTGTTAGATTTCCATCAGGCTTTTTGACAGGTGACTAGTCGCCTCTTCAGAGAAGAATGCCGTGATTCTTTGGCACCATCTATTATGGAAATGTCTGACAAGCAGTGATGTCAGGCAAACAAACACACAAACACACACACACAATTGTCTCTGGGATCAGACCATCATGAAAAACTCCTTGTGATTCTCTATAGTGGCACTGGATCAGTGATGCATGCTTTAGTCTTCAGTGCCCCCTCCCTCTTCCCAGCAGGAACAGATGGTCTTGTTGGCTGACCACTACTCGATTTTATCATTAGCATAATCATAGTCCTTTTTCCTGACTCGTCATAACATCCATACACAATCTCCTTGCCCTGTTGGCATGGCGACCTCATCTAAACCTCTCCTGCCATCTGTTGGCATATTCACAAATGTCATCCGCGTGACAGATTTTGTGTTTTGTAACTAGTAACAACAGGGCAGGGAATAAAGTAAAGCTGATTTAGTTTACAGACAGCTGCAGTGTCATACTCAACTCTTAATTCCTGAGGCTGTCTTCACAGGTCTGAGATCAGTGGCATGCAGCACTGCAGAGTCTTTGTGTTGTTTTGTTAAGATGTTTTCAGCACATTGACACTTGTGGAACTCACTGGCATCGTTTTACTTGCTTACTCGCTTATTTTTATTAACACACGCATATCATTGAATTACCACACCAGCTGTGCTGTGCTTTACTGTACTTATGCTTTTCACCTTATGTTTGAATTGAATCACACTGTATAAGTATATCAGACTTGTTTGAGCATTGTGTGAATATAATCGTGTGAATGCGCGTGCATATGTGTGTTACACACGAATGACCATTGACAGTCCAGAGCCTCTGCTTTGGTTTTGTGTGTTTGTTGCAAGTCTCCACATCCAGGGCTCTAGGGTTTGATTTGTCTTTGATGACAGACTGGCCCATCCCAGATTTAGACGATGGCTGTTTAAGCATGTTACCTAGCAACCGGTCCAGCCTGGGTGGGGTTGATTGTGGTCATCCAAGACAACGTGTGATATGACAGCTGAGGCTGAATTGGCCCTTTTCACAATGACGTCATTTAACTTTCGCCTTTTCGCAAAGCAGTGTATCATATCTTCCGTTTCGGGAAAAAAAAGAAGAACTACTTCTGTTTTGCCGTCGAACTAGAATTTAACAACAATGACTGAAAATACGAGTTGTCAAGACATCGGTAAGGTTATTATTGTGTTAAGTATCAGGCATGTTAATACTTTGTAACGTTATTGACTGACAGAACACTTAGTCGAGTACTTATCCTAGCACCTTCGCTACTAGAACACTTACCTTCATAATCAAACAGGTACTGTTCAACAAAGAATTTAAATCCTTTATCTCGCTTTTGATCTTGTTGTTAGCGACTTGTCATCTAGCCGTATTTGTGGCAGCTGTGCAATAAACTTGGAAAACTCCATTCTGAGGCCCTAGTGGAAGTAACGATACACTGCGGGCCTATTAAACCTACAGGAGAGGAGACTTTCATTCTGAAGCTATGATAGGCGGGACAACTATACACAACTTACATAAATGATGGAAAAAATTTACAGTAACACATTTTTCATTATACATGTAGTCTTATTTTAAAACTTAAAAAATTTCCCTGGGATGAAAATACATTTTTTCATCCCAGGGAAGTTGGTGTGTTTAGTTGCTTTAGGATAAACCCAGAGCCGTTGAATATGAGAGTTACGACACGTGTGGTCACGTTGTTCATGAAGCACTCATTAGTTCCAAACAAATCCGCGCTGTCAGGCTATTTATTTTAGCGGGACAGATAACTGCAACTGTATTTGCAAACATTTTGCTCAATATTAGCACATTGTGCACACAGATTACTGACTACATTTGAAACCTTATTATTACACCTTCTCTGTGGGCATGTAGTCCGACTGTCACTTCACCCTCTTTCTTTCATCAAACGACAGGAATCATTCCAGTGACTCCCCTCTCTCTCTCTCTCTCTCTTTCTCTACAGTTTTACACACACAGACCATCTGGAGCAGAAACGATTCACACATCGGCCTCTACTGTATGCAGCATTTTATCTTGGGAGTAATGTGACTATAAGATCAGACTTTGTGTTTAATTTTAACATTTAATTTCAACTGCCAAATCGTTAAGATGTAAAAACATGCAGTTATTTCAGTTATTAAATCCATTTGGGAGACACTGAAATGTATGGGCTTCAGTGCAATGTTTTGAACTATCGGACGTTCTATGATTTCAATTCACAACCTCACCGCTAGATGCCACTAAAATCTCCACATTGCTCCTTTAAGGCATTCTGATCTTTGTCTTCAGATGTTTTCCTGACCCTTCCTTTCTGTGGTTCTTTCAAAGGAAGAATGCCCAAATAATGTAAATTGAAAGAAATTTCACTTATGTGTGACCTATATAGGTTTCACTCCAAACAAACAGCAGAAGTGAATGTGAAAAATGAATTAATTCACTCTGACCTTACCGAGCCCTCTATGAGCTCACTGACACACATTGGGTGACAAACATAATATTGACAATCTATTGTCTGGATCAGAGCCCTGCAGGCAATCACAGCAGCCAGCGGTGCAGAAGGTGACAGGCGAGCTGTGAGCTTGTGCCCCGGGGCACAGGAGACAGTAGAGGCCGAAGTGTGAATCGTTTCTGCTCCAGATGGTCTGTGTGTGTAAAACTGTAGAGAGAGAGAGAGAGAGAGAGAGAGAGAGAGAGAGAGAGAGGGGAGTCACTGGAATGATTCCTGTCGTTTGATGAAAGAAAGAGGGTGAAGTGACAGTCGGACTACATGCCCACAGAGAAGGTGTAATAATAAGGTTTCAACTTTACAGCTCGCAGTTAATGTGGGTTTAGTTGATTTCATCAAGACAGATATGCCAAACATCTTTTCTTTCTCAATTACCTCTGTATGTAGGAGGTAACTTTCCTCATTTGTCCTTTATGGTTTCAGGACAAAACACATACAGTAGCACCACACATTGAAAGGCAAGGGAAATGGCTTCTCTGTGTTTCATTATAATGCATCATTATAATGATAATAAGACAGCCCTTTAGTAAAGAACAGAGTTAACACTCTATAGACCTCTGAGCAAGAGGATTAGCAGATGTATACGTCTCCCTCTGTGGATGAATGGATGAATCGCACGAAAACATGGCTCGGTTACATTGCACCAACTAAAAAATCGATCATTTTAATTTATATATTTGTGCAACATTGTGTGTTTTCCATAAAGGACAAGAAATCAGTTTTTAGGGGCAATGCAGTGTTTTGTTGTTGTTGTTGTTGTTGCTTTTTCTTGCTTGATTATAGATCAACATTTCCCAGTTTTTATTTCCGTATCTAGATCATTTATATTATTAAATACCAGTGGTATTATAATAGTGTTTAAAAGGGTGTATATTTTTTCTGTGAAATGAATTGTACGTCTCTTTTATTATGTTCATTTAATAGTACTTGTAAAATGAGAATTGTAGAAAATATCCTTAACTATCATTTATTTAATGTCATAATGCCAAATTGGCAAAAGTAATAAGTGAATAGAATTGTATTCATTTCAGTTTACAGTGAGTTAATGACCAAGACATGTTTTCCTGTTTATAAAAAGATCCATACAAATACTGTCAGTTTCTGTTATATGACTGAAGACTAATAAAAGCATTGAATGCTAATTTGAGTTTTATTCAAATGTTTATTCATAAAGCCCTGACATATGCAGCAGTTGGTGTATTAGTATTGTGCACGCAACATACTGTGAGCGATTGAGTATTGATCGTGCTATTGATACTTTCATGTCTCCAAGGAACAAACTCTTTCGCCACACGCCTTCTGCTGTTCTCTCTTTAATCTCATTCTAACTGAATGTCAGCAACATAACAACTGGCTCAACTACACAGAAAAATGTATATGCTAATAATACACTTCTGTGTACTATTGAATTCTGAATATTGACCCTTTAATACATCATTTCCTGCAGTTTTGTCATAGAGCAAGCAAGTATGCATCCCATCCGTGTATATCATCACATCTGCTTTGCCTAGCACAATTTTACCTATTCCATCTCCTCTGGATTTTTCACTCATGCGGGTTCACACGGTCCAGTTAGCACCACTGTGCCAAGTTTTGGTCTCCCGTGCTCCCCTCTTTCCTTTGCCCTCTCTAGTGAGGTTCTTTGTAGTGTTGTTGACAGACACCCTCCTGTCCCATCCCCCTTCTCTCTCCGGCTTCGACCCCCTCCGTCCCCTCTAGTGAAGTTGCTGGGGCAGACCCATCTGGTATTTAGACTTGCATTTGCCTGTGAATAGCAGGGAGGTGGGGAGAGGAGAAGAGTGGGCGCCACTTGCTCTCTCTCCCTCAGTTACTTTGTCAGTCGGAGAGAGAGAGAAAAGATGACTGCCGCCGCTCCGTGCTCTGGTCACGGGACCACCGGCGTCTTAGCCGAGCAGGAAAACGGATATATCCATGAAGAGGTAGGAGTTTGCCGAGCTTTGGGATGATAGAACAGAAGAGTTTGTCTAATCTTAAATACTTTTGTGTTGCGTGCAGGAAGTTTTTGAATTATGATGCTTTGACACAAGTGTTATGTTTGTTGTTGACAGTGTTAGTGTTACAGGTCTTTCTCTGTGCTGTTTCTTAAATGCATATGTGTATGATTGTGATAAGGTTAAGAACTCAATTGAACATTCTTTAAAACCCTTTGAATGGAGCTTTTTGATTCCATTGAGAGTTTCTACTCTTTCTACTCTCCACCCCCTCTTTCTCTCTCTCTCTCTTTACTATCTCTCTTCAGTCCCTTGTTTAATCAGGGTACGGTTGGTAAAGTGTGTTGCTGTAGGTGTGTGAACTACAGTGTTTAATAGAGTTTCCTCTCTGCATGCGGTAGTGCCCTGCATTTTTCACACAGCTTACATCGGACTTTGCTGCCCTGGGCAAATGGGTCTCATCAGGGGGTTTATGCCTTCTATTATCTCTGTGTAACTTCACACCTTGTTAGTCAGATCATTATGGAAGTGGATTCTTTTACGGCTTTGCCCCAGGAGCACGTTCATATGAGTGATGATCTACACACAGGCTAATATTCTGTCATTCACATGGTTTTACTTCTGTAGTCTGTGGATGACATCAGTGATCGTAATGTCACTGTTTCCTTACTCCTTTTCCAGCCCAAAGGACTTTTCTGCTGTTGCGTGTCAGTAAGGTTTTGTAAGGCATCCTGTCATGTCATTTGATACTGTGAGAGATCGGTATCATGTACTTTCCCTTTAAAAATTAAGATGAACACAAATATCTATATTACCCGTAACTCTTAATGCATTTTATTGTTTTGGTGACCAAACAATTTACACAGATTATACAGATTCTCTATTCTATTTACATATTGGCCACGTTCATGGGTGCATGTTGTTATACGTGTATCGATATACGTGCAAGACAGCATTTGAAATAAAAAATATTTCTGTTATTTTGTCTGTGGTGCAGTTGCCATCTGCAATCTTTTGTTATTAGCCGGGTTTCCATTACCCCGGTTTGCAGCGCATTTGGAAATTCCAGCATCAAAAACGAGTGATGGAAATGCCAAATTCCGAAATAAAAACATTTGCCAAAAGGTTTTAACGCTTGCCTTTTTTTTTAGGAGGAATGGGAGAGGCAAATTCTGACGTAGCGAACATTAAAGCCACGAGACGAAACGGCTGTAACTGTTCTTTTTATTTACTGTTGGTAACTAGTAGGGCTTGATATCGATTCTGATGTTCCGATTCGATTCCGATTCACAAGCTCTCGATTCGATTAAATTCTCGATTCAAGTCAACGATTATAGATTTAATACAAATCCCATAGATATTTCTAATAAAAGATCAATAAATATCAGATTACAACGAGAATGAAATAATTAAATGAAGAACACACTTAAGTATATTGAAACAGAACAGGTTATTTTCCATGTAAGATACAGTCTAACAAACACAATTTAGTTATAAAGAGAGGCTGCTATCATATGAACCTCTGCCTTTTATGTGAATGTGATGTTAAATTCGACGACACCCGATAGTAGTAGCAATAACATTCACGTTAATGAATGTACAGTGCTTGCAGAAATATGAAATAAAATATCTTTTCAAGGCTTTTGAGAATCGATATTTGATTGACCGCATTTTAAAAAACGATAAATATATTTTTTTGCCCAGCCCTAGTTACTAGGTTACCAATACCACTGTGATCCGCTCGAGGAACTTGATTGAAACGCACCAATTTCGCATTAGTCTTTCGTCCTGTTATTGCAAACTTCGAAAAGATTTGCATCGGTATGGATGGTATTGTCAAAGTGTAAATAAAAAGCTTACACCTTTATTTTCATTAGGTTTTTATACAGAGCTTATTTTCTTGAGCTCAGCTGGCTTTTAGTAGCTATTAAATGGCTTACAGCTTTGCTGTTTTTAAAGGGATTGTTAACCCATAAATGAAAATTCTGTCATCATGCACTCCCCCTTTGAAGACTTTCCTTTAACCTGTATGACTTTCGTTTGCAGAACCCAAAAGAAGATATTTAAAAAAAAAAGTTGATAACTGAACAGCACTGGCAACCATTCACTTCTATTGTATGGACACAAAACCAAGTCAACGGGCTTCCAGTTAACAACATTCTTCAAAGTATCTTATTTTGTGTTTTGAGAATGTAGATAGAAATCGTAGGGGAATCCCTTATTGTCTGATTATTTCCAGCATATGCCCACCTTGATGAATGTGTGTGTCGCATTTAATGCTTTGTGTGTGTGTGTGTGCATTCCTGGCTTTACTTGCAGTCAACGTCTCACGTTTCTTCTTATCATTATTCGCTCTCTAATAACATTTCGAGACCACTACTACTGCTGCTGCTTGACTGGGCTTGAGGTATGTTCCCCCTCCCCAAAATGTTGTACCATCTCTGGACAGTTCCCTCCAAAAACACAGGACCCTAACTCCCCTTTTCTACTCCTCATTACCCTCCGAACCCCCAATGGACAACAGGAGACAGCGTTTAGAAGGACAAAACTTGCCTATGCTCTGTTAATTAGGTGTGTCTGTCTTTTGTAGAGCTTTGACCCTGGCCTCCTGTCTCTGAGTCCTTGTGTCCTGCTCTGTTAGGGCAGAACCTGGGGTTAGCACCTGTGGACACGAAACTCCGACCTCCACACTTGTTCAGCGACAAGAACGAAAGATGATAAACTTATGTGTGCGATGCTTGACCTCCCATGATGTTCTTACAGAACTGGGCGATGAATGGGAGGAAGACTGACAGTCACTTTTCTTCTTACAGCTTGTAATGACATGTTGTTGACTAATCGCTAGTGAGTTTGCACCTTGCACTCATTAGCCACCTGGATAGCATGTGCTGGCTGTAAAAACTCTTTAGCACTCAAGAAGAGTTTAGAAATTGTGTTTTTACTTATGGGTCGAAACACAAAAGAAAAGAAAGAAACACAAACAAAACTCACGAAAGTTTAATTACATTTTATTAACTTATGTAACATATATTTAAAGAATATATACTTTTTTTCTTTATTTAGATTTTTGTCCAAAACAAGAAATAGGCTTACAGTTGAATTCTGTGTAAGCTAAATTTAACTTATTAATTCAAAGTCAATTAATAGTTTGCCCACAGATAAAACTGTGTCATCATGTATTCACCCTCAAGTTTTTCCAAATCTGTATAAATGCCTTTGTTCTGATGAACACAGAGAAACATATTTGGACGAATGCTTGTAGAACCAATTGACTACTATAGTAGGAAAAAACAGTGCCCCAGGACTCTTTGATTTCCTACATTCTTCAAAATATCTTCTTTTGTGTTCGACAGAACAAAGAAATGTATATTCATTTGAACATCTTGATGCTGAGTAAATTAAGACAGAATCTTATTTTGGGGTTGAGTCCCGGTAATTATATTTTAAATGTAACGGCAATTTTCTTTGAATTAAAGCTTTTGGTCTGATTTGAGGATTTTCATTTGTCTTCCTGCGTTGGATAATGTGTATTCCCTTAGGGTATGCCCGTGTTTGCATGACCTAATATCCTTTTGCAGGGCTGTGTGGGTGTGTGCGGGGCATTTAAGTAGCCACTCACTCTGATCAGTATTGTGATTGGTTGTGATTAATGCCACTCTGATAGTTGTAATGCAGTCTGATTGGCTTGCTCTGCAGATTGTGTCTTCCCAGCCCCCTCCAGGGTGCAGTTCAATCAAATTACACTCACTCAGACAGAACACACAACACACCCCTGTGATTTTTGTGCCCACTTGCTACCATGGACTTCTTGTTTTCAAACCTTTTAAGTTAAGTACTTTCTGGGGTCTTATTTACTTCTATGAACAAGCTGGTTGGCCTGAATGTTATAAAACTCCACATAATTGGACATGGATCATCGTAATAACTGCTGAGTACTGTAACTAGTAACAAGTTCCTCTTTTAGTTCAAAATGCAGATCATTTTCATGTAGAACTGTCTGGATCTATGGAAGCATAAAGACACAACTGCCTGTGTTCACTTACGCTGTAGACCCGCACCCCTGCTAAGCAAAATGATTTCCTGTTCGCCTTATAAAGTTGGACTAATGGGCAGACGGTGACTATTTTACAGCCCTCACCTAAGCACGCTGCCAACCAGGCCAGGGCAAAAAAACACATCAGCCCCCAGTCCTCTCAGCTTCATTTTCCAACCCGTCATTACCCCTGATAAAGCCAGCAAACCTCCACTATATTAAAAACAGTCCCTCCACTGTGCAGCACAATGGTTTGTTCCACATCTGTTCTGTATAGACGTACATCTAATGCCGTTTGAAGTATCAAACAAACCAGCTCAAAAGCGTGTCCGCACTCTTTTCTTTTCCTGAACTAGAGTTAAACCAGAGAGGAAATGGAAAGCTCGCAAAAGCCCAGCACTCCAGACAGACGTTCAGTTTGCATTAAGAGTTCATGATCTCCTTCCGTCTGGAGCAGCTGCCGTGCGTCTGCTTCCCAGTGCTCTACATATGCAACATGTGTTTGATTTCTTATAAAGCACACATTCTATTTTAGACCAGAGAGAAGACTATGAGCCATGCTGTTCCACCCTCGTTTGTGTTTGCATGCCATCGCTGAACTCTTCTTTCTTCAGACGGATCGCTCAGGCTTTGACATTCATGAGTCTTTTTAGGAAACACGGAGACGTTCCCCCCGCAGCAGAAACGCGCATACTCGTATGCGTCACTGCTGAGACGCACAACAAAAGAACAAAAAGGAGCAGAATTGCACTCTTCTTATGCGTTCCTCATCTATCATACACCCGCATTAATTGATCGGTGTAAGATTAATGACTTTTATTGGCCGTCAGGATTAGTGAATGTGATGCACCATTATATTACATTAAATTGCATTAGATTGAGTCAGTCCAAATCACAATGGGCTAGTTATCATACAGGTGCCATCTCTCTCTAGCTTTATTATTCCTTCTTTTTATTTGCATTTCTTTAGGTCGGAATCAAATGGAGGATAAGATAGCCGATGGGGCCTGGTTTGTTGTCACAAAGTTGAAAAATATATTTTTGGGAGTTTGGTCATAAGCGGTTTCTCTGTCCTTTTTGAATAGCATAGCAACAGTAAACGGTTTAGCTACTGTTGAGAGGGATTTAAGAGGATTTTTTCTAAGGTACTTGTCTGTGGTTGGTCTTCCGACACTCAGCAGGGTGTCTTCATTTAAAGGGTCTCGCTCGCTCGCTCGCTTTCATTTCCTGCTGACTTTATAGGTGCTCACCCAGATCAACTTATTATGTCTATTAACTATTGTTATCTCAGTCCTTCACATCATTGTAGAAATGAACATCGATTAGCAATAATGTGTGGCCGCAGTGCTGTGTTTCAATCATTTCTTTCAATTGTAAGTTTACGTTAAACAGGCCTGCCTGTAGAGTGCTACTGTGAGTTCAACTCTGTCAGGAATCTTAAGCCTGTGCCTTCTAAATCTCAGTGCGGGTCATACCAGGCTCACAGCAAAAAAATTCTTGGCATCGCTTAGACATGAGATCAGAAACTGGCTGATGTCATGAAAACCTTTACCCCTTTTGCTGGTTTTGTATTAGAGGAAATAATAAAAGACGGTTCCTTTCAAGTTTAAAACGCTCCTCTTGACCCGCTTAAACTGCTAAGAGATTCATTTATGGGAGTGTACAAAAGCTCATTCCAAATCTGTCTCCCGCTATTCTGTTTTAGCACATCAGACTCTCTCCCTCTCTATTGCGCTCTGTTTCTCTAGCTCTTTGTGCGGGGATGAATAGTGTGGGGCCTTCCCTCGGGCAAACTAATTCTGCTCTCACCAATCAGAGGCCTACCACACACACACCATTCACACTTCAAAGAGTCTTACACGCTAACCAACCAAACGATGATGTCATCCCCTGCCCACAGTATTGTGGGTATCATCAGATAGAGTGTGGAACTATATTGAGCTATAGATCAAAGTGTTTGCTTTCTTCCACTAAAGGGGGTTATTATTTTCACCGAGGGGGGCAATCTGAGAACTGGATTGGCCTGTGGTCCTCTGCAGAACCTGTGGATGAGTTTAGCGCCAAAAACGGTGGATGCTGTTTTATAACAGGAACAGAGCGCTTTATATTTGTGCTTCCCGTGTCTGTTTTACACATCTGGGGCCAGGTTCACGAAACCTGGTAAACGTTCTTAAGACGGAACATAAGATTGTTCTTAAGATAAATTATTGGAAGTTCAAAGAATGTTTGTAAGTGCGATTCTCAAACATTCCTTAAATTGTTCTCAAATATTTTCCGAAGAACATCTTAACTTTTGTTGTAAGAATAAAATAATATGATTACACTCGCTTGCTCAAGTGGTAACTGTATATGTTTATCTAACAAACTTTGTAACAAGCACATCGCATTCTTATATAGCCTATATATATTAGCATGCAATGTGTTGAACGGCATTTACGATCGCATGTTAGCAAGCGTTAAAAGAGTAAAATACTTATGACCCTCTCTGTTTTTAGTCACTTTATCCCTTAATAATGTAAAAAGTTGAATAATTCCTTTTGATATTTACTACAACTATGAGGCTGTCGTAATTTTAAGATATTTATGACAGCTTTTGTTTAGAGAATTTGGAATTTTTTACAAAGATCAATCTTGAGAACTTTTTTAAGAACTTTGTTTCAGGAATACATAACATTCCTAACTTTTTTCTTAAATAAGAATTTAAGAACAAACATGGCAGTTAAGAATGAGTTTGGCAGAACAGGAATGTTGATGGAGAATCAGGGATATGTGACGGCACCTGTGATGCAAAGCAATTTAATTGGTCAATTTATTCTGGATTAAAGAGTTTTGCGTTTATAGCATGCTGTCAATAACCACAGAAAATGATTTGTTATTACAAACAAAATATTTTCATTAATTCCTTATTTTCATTACATGGCATTTGCATGTTTTCTGTCTTCTTTGTGGGTCTCTCTCTCTCTTTCTGTTCTCCATTGCTCTGTCACTTTTTGGCAATTTGTATTGTTAGTGTGGACTGCTGACCTCTGACTCTCGCGGGAATCTTTAGTATCTGGGTGCTAGAGGTTTTTACATTGGCATGTGGTCTCCATGTCACCCTAACCTGAGAGTGAGGAAAGAGTCAGTCTGAATAAGAAGGCAAAGGATGTCACGATGTAAAATTCCAGCAAAGAGAGAGTGTTGAGGGGAGAAAGAGGTTTTGGTTGTGAACAGAAATAGATATAAGATGGGACTTTTGCTACTTTCTCAGGAATGTCTAAACACAGGCCTGTTTTTGCAGCCAGCGTTGATATGTGTGGATGGGTGGGTTGAACTTGATTTGTGTGAATCTCCTCTGAGGTTTAACCACTTATTTCACTATTTATTATGCAAACCTGTCAAAAATCATGAAGAATTTCGAAAACCCAGAGGCTGTGTGGCTACAAGAGCTTAGAAAGAGTTAGAAAGGGGCATTTCATTTTTTGGTTAGTACAGAGGTTGGCATTTGTCTTTGTGGCAGTGTTCTGTCACACATAGCTGAAACTATAGTCTGTCCTGCTGCTAAGCTGCACGTTAAAGCCCTCTTACCCAGACCTCCCAGCTCCTGACTAAAAACCTCTTTATTGTCCATAAAAAGGTGCTGGAGGTTTCCCACTCTCTCTATCCTTTCCCCATCCCTTTCTCTATTCTTTCCAGCTCTTTCATTCACATTGAAAACATAGTTTTCGTAAACGCGTAAAAAAGTCTTACTGTAATATATTGCCTTCATTCTCTATATTGCTTTCTTCTCAGAAGGTGCCGTTTACCACACACAAAGTCTTGTTTTCATGTCTTTCTCACAGATTGTTTTTTTCACTTTAGTCCCTTTCATTACATCATCTGACTCATTTGTGCTCTCTCTCTATTTCTCTCTCTCTCAGGCTTACGAATGGGCACTAGAGGGAATGCGTCATTTAGCATGTGTTAGTATGGAGGACTGTGGCACGACTGAGAAATGCCAGAATGTGATCACATGCTTGGAGACCTATAACAGTCAGCATCCACCGATACCAGACGCACGCTTTCAGGAGATGAAAGACCTCGCAGAGGAGCTGAGGAGCGACCAGGGACTCAAGCAGTGGAAGTTTGCCTGGTCCAAGTGTCAGGAGACCAAACAGATGTTTGAGAAGAAGCTGGAGACGGCGCTGCGAACCCGCCGTGAGAGTGACTCCAGATCCTCCTCCAGACGAAACTCGGAAGTTAGTGGCAAAGTTCAAGAACGCAGCAGCAGCATCTCCTTCTCGTGTCGGAAAGTATTTGGTGGAGTTTGGGGACGAGATAGACTTTCCTCTCACTCAAGCACGTCCTCAACACCCAGCAGCCCATCGGGCATCCGTGTGGACGCCCGGGATTCTTCTATCCAACCCTCCAAAGGAAGTCCCTATAGCATTGAGCACAGAATCCCCCACAGTACACCCGTCAGATCCCACAGGCTAACACGCAGTGTCTCAACGGATGACCCTGCACAACGACCACATCCTGAAGGGCAGGAGTGTGCACCTTCATGCTCCATCAGCCCAAGCCTTTCGTCTATAGAACCAAACCGCAGGGTTCTGCGGAAGACTCAAAGCTTTGATACGGCCGGTAGTGAGAGTGTGTCACGTTACGGCACCTGTCAGAGAACTCTAAGTGAACCTGCACGGAGAGGGAACACAGGGGTGTTTATTAAGGGTCTAGAGGTGAGCAGCACTGAGGTGATCGATCGGCCGTACAGCCCACGACTGCCGCCCATGCACGGGTGGTCTTCTCTTGATTTGCACCACAGTGGGAGTCCTGCTCCGGAACCCCGCAACAAGGGCAGGTGGGTCACACAGCGTGCACGTGCAAGCATTAACACACACTCACCTGTTATAACATGAATACAATCGACTGTGGAGGTCTGTGAGATCAGCGTACTGAGAAAAGCATTAAGGATTAAACATAAGACTATATATGACACTGTATAAATGGTGTGTAACAAGAGCACACACACACAATTTGAGCAACAGTGCTGCCAAGACACACAAACAAAAATATTGAACCTGTCTCTCAGGAGAATACAGTAGGAATACTGACAGGTTTGACAGCTGCATGCTTAGAATAGATATATACTGTACAAGAAGGCCAGATTTCAGAAGTTGCACAAGATCACAAAAAAACCACACTTTTCATAGACATACCCTGTTGAACTTTGTCATGCGTGCTAAAGCAACTATAAGGGGATTGTGTGATTATTAGTTTCATATTAGACGATGACAGCCCCCATAATTCTCTGAATCCCTGTGGATGGCTTTTCCAGCTGTGGACCCTTCTGGTCACCTTTTAACCCCCTGGGAAAGAGCCTGATTTCTTTCCCAGGTGGGAGCTGCTCAGCTGGGCTTTGAAGTCGTGGGGAACGTTTTTTGTTCTGCTCCTCCACATAAAGGAGATGGATGAAGTGACTATATAGATCTTTAGAAGCGTTTTTACTGTACATCTGTGTCTCTCAAAACACATTCTTCAGGTTAAGTTTTGTAGATAGATCTAGCATAGAGGAGATGTTGATACAGATTTTTAGAAACAAGGCATTTGGTCCTGTGTGGTCCTGTAATTGTAAATATTTAAGGAAGAAACTGATAATGATACTGTCTATGGTTCATGTCAGGACAATAGTCATGTAATCCTCATTTTGTTCAGTTGGAGCACAGTATGAGCACTTTACTGGTGAGAAGTTAATGTGTGCAGCTCATTTAACATTTTTGTACTAAACATGTTCTGAAAAATCACCCCCGTCTCTGTGACATGTAAATAAAACAGTAAATCTGACTGCAGGTTGCTGTTGTTTAGCCAGTCTTTGATTGGTTGTGGAGTGTTTCAAGGAGAAAGCATCTGTGTAATGGCATCGTGGTTGAGAGTAAACATCCAAGTGTGTGAACCACCTGTCCTTTAAAACGTCTGGCAAAGCTATTAGACCCAAATTTACTGAAACTCATTTATCATGTGCATTGAAGTGAATCGTAGTACTCGTGTAGTACTTACACTTGTTATTGTGGACATTTTCTGTCCTACAATGATGATACTGTAGCTCCTTAAGAGGTCCCATAAGAAACCTTATGACCTTTAAACAATATTCTCTACAGATATAATTGAGGACTTTAGTAATATAAAAGGCTTTTTTGCAACTCAGATTTGGCCCAATAGCTTTATCTCATAAAATGAAATCACACGTTAACTCTTTTCGTGTCTCTGTGTCTGGCCTTCAGTAAACTACGTCACATTGTGGATGAGATGGTGACAACGGAACGGGAGTATGTGCGATCTCTGCGGTACATCATTGACAACTATTTCCCTGAGATGGAGCGTGCTGATCTGCCACAGGACCTGCGTGGAAAACGCAGCGTCATCTTCGGCAACCTGGAGAAACTGGTGGACTTCCACAGCCAGTTTTTCCTCAGAGAGCTGGAGAGCTGCTGTAACCACCCACTACGTGTCGGACACTGCTTCCTTCGACATGTACGAGAATCTCTTTATTCTTAATATCTCATCTTTTTTTATTAACACAGAAAGGTTATTAACTTAATAACTGACTAATGATGTATGATTTTTGTTTGCTTCCGCATTGGATATTTTCAGTTCCAATAGAGTTGCTTAATCTCAAATTAAATTTTATAGCTAGACATTTACATTTAACTTTTATCCAAAGCGACTTACAAATAAAGCTTGAGTAACATTTTCACTGGAAGTGCACTATTGAAATTACTGTTACCTTTAGGCATTTTGCATATTTGTCTATTCGAACCTATTTACAGTGCAATGCTATACATTTTATCGTTTTTAGAAATCAAAATGTGGCACAATTTGTATGTTAGAAGCCGAGGTTAAAGTGAACGTTCACCCAAAAATAAAAATGCTGTCATCATTTAGTCAACTTCTTGTCATTTCAAACCTGTATGACTTTCTTCTTCTGCAGAAAACAAAAAACATTTTGAAGAATGTTGTTAACTGGCACCCATTCATTTGCATTGGTTATGTTTTCATAAAATAAATGTGAATGGGTGCCGGCGCTGTTCGGTTACCAACTTTCTTCAGAATATTTTCTTTTGTTTTTGACAGAAGAAAGAAATCATACAGTCCTAAAATAACAAGTGGGTGAGTAAACATGGGTGGGCATTTTGGGGTGAACTATCCTTTTAAAAGTCTATGTTTTTCAACAGAAGTGGAAAACCAATCAAAATGTGTTGGCCATTCTCTCTTTTAACCACTATGTGTATATAAATCAAAAGGCTCGTATGTCTTCAAATAAGTTAAGGACCACCGCCCTGCACTGCTTTATTTCTTAGTTGTTGTGAACTCATATTGCTGGCTTACATGAAGATCTTTACCCTATGACGCTTTCAAATACATTAATTCACGAGAGAGAGAGAGAGAGAGAGAGAGAGAGAGAGAGAGAGAGAGTGAGAAATACACACAGATGCCGGCTGTTTGACCTACAGCAGAGTATGAACTAAGATGAAACAATTTTGACATATTACTGGCCCAACATTGAATATATGGCACACTCCACATGAACCAAAACACGTTACAAAGCCATTAAACCTTTCCAAACAAAAGTGCACCTGGAAATGATTTGGTAAAATTTCCCTTCAACAAGAGTTGTTGTTCATCAGCATATTAATATAGAAAGGTGGTTGATAACACTGACATATTGGTTTTGTTTCCATTTAAACCCATAGCATGACCAGTTCAGCTTGTACGCCTTGTACAGCAAAAACAAACCAAAGTCAGATGCGCTTTTGGCCAGCCATGGAAACAGCTATTTCAGGGTAAGCAAATGGATAATACTTACTGCAGATCACACAGAGCATCTGCATATTGTTGATCTACATCACCACATAATTGATCTCAGCGGATTGTTGTCTTTCCAGCATAAGCAGCTAGAGTTGGGGGATAAGATGGACCTGGCGTCGTACCTCCTGAAGCCTATCCAGCGCATGAGTAAGTACGCCTTGCTTCTCAAAGATTTGATCAAAGAAGTGAGTGAGGTCCAGGAGCAGGAGCTATCGTGCCTACGTGCCGCCGCTGAGATGGTCAAATTCCAGCTTCGCCATGGGAACGATCTGCTCGCCATGGATGCCATCAGAGACTGTGATGTAAGTGTGAACGATTCAGTGGATACGCAAGCCTGATCCTCTACACATTTTCGGATACTGATACATTCTCTTGTGTGCTCTCAGGTGAATCTGAAAGAACAAGGCCAGTTGGTTCGTCAAGATGAGTTCACTATTTGGTATGGCAGGAAGAAGTGCCAAAGACACGTTTTCCTGTTTGAAGACCTAGTGCTGTTCAGCAAACCTAAACGGATAGAGGGTGGCCTGGATGTTTACATATACAAACATTCTTTTAAAGTAAGTTCCTAAAGTTGAATGTGTGTTTGTTATAGCATTCAATATGCGACAGTGATCATATTATATATTGGTATATTATATAATATGTCTTTTACACTCCTATTCTCTCTGTAGACGCCTGATGTAGGGATGACAGAGACATCGGGTGACAATGCTTTGAGGTTTGAGATCTGGTTCCGCAGGAGAACATCCAAGAATCAGTCCTACATTCTGCAGGCAAGCAACGCTGATATCAAACACGCATGGACTTCGGACATTGCACGGATACTATGGCAACAGGCCACACGAAATAAAGGTGAGAAAGAATTCCGATTAATATGTTAAATACACTAGAACAAGCTGCTGTGAATGAGATAGAGAAATATATCTACACGGTTTTGAAAACAGTTATAGCCCTAGGCTAATAAGAGGCTGTTTTAAACAAAGTCACACAACTATTATATTTCTTCAGTTCGGCATGATTCGGCATGAGTGAATGATGCAAATTAGAGGCACCTTCTTATATTATTTGCTTTGCATATTTATTTTCATCCGTGTGAAGAAACCAGTTTTACACTCGTTCTAATGTCTGTCAGTATCTTAATGTCAACATTTTTGTGTGTGTGTTAATACATAAAAGAAAATTAAATCCTTATATAATGTGTGTGTGCATGCAGAAATTCGAATGCAAGAGATGGTCTCTATGGGGGTGGGCAATAAACCCTACCTGGACATAAAACCCAGTGATGCTGCTATCAATGACAGAGCCATCGATTACATTATGAAAGGCAGAGGTGAGCCTGTTTACTGTAACATGATCAACTAATGAACTAATGTTGATTTGCTGGTTTGGTTTGCTGAATTCTGTCTTGTTTTTTCTCTAATTTAAAGCTAAATTGTGTCATTTCTAACATCATCTAACAGAATTTATAAAAGGAGTTTCCGAACATTCTCATTGTTTGCTGTTGTTTGAGCAAACTCTATTGGTTGAGACAATATTGCTGAATCTGGCTGGTCGGGGGACTCTGAATCCTTTACTGAAGGATTTTTTGACACACTTTAGCTTTGAGTTTATTGATATAACTTATAATAGACTTTAAGATCAATTGAAGAAGAAATGAAAGCAAAAATGTGTCCTAGCTTCATTCTTTTCCCTTTATTACAGGGGCTAGGACAAGAGCCTCCATTGCTGTCTCTCTGTTTGACCACTCAAACCCATTCAAACGAGCGCCGGTAAATGCTCCTGTTAGCGGGACCCCGGCAGCCGGCGGACCCTCTTCCTCCACGCTGCTGGGGCCATTGAATCTTCACATGTACAACAGCCAAAGTCTGTTAGAGAGACCTCTTATCAGCCCCTGCATCGAGGAGGATGAACTGGAGCATGAGACCAGCAGTCAGCCCTCTATGAGTACGTAGCAGAAAGTGTTATTAACATAATATAAACATGGTGCTTGTACTTTTTTGTCTCTTTGTTGTATGTGGTTCAATAGTACAATGCCTGTTCTGTTTTCAGATATCAAACTACATGCGATGTTGAGGGTTTGAACTGTATTGTGTCTGTCTTTAGCTACAGAGAGCTCAGGTTCGTCGTCTCACTGTCTGTCTGGTAGCGGCTCGAGTGGCTCGGACAGCGGATGTGTTTCCAGTCACCTGCCCGAGGCTCTGTCCGAAGAGCCCAGCTCACCATGTGACTCCTCCTGTTACTCCTCCATCACCTCTCCCACACAAGAGAAACCCTGTTACAACAGCCAGTACATTTCAACGGTTAGTATTGCAGTACATGAGGCCTTGGCATAACCTCGACCGAACCACAATGAAGGTGACTTGAAACTTTTAACATACAAATACTGTAAACACAAAAAAGGTTATGACAGCCTTTTAATGCCATTAATATTGATTGATTTTGGTCGGTAAGCATGTTTGTTTTCTCCAAAATACCAGAACAATCAAGCTAAAGAAATATTAGACCCAGTGAGAGTGGATCATCTGTAACAGAACTAACCACAAAACTGCTATTGCATAGATGCATAAATGAATGCATGTACTGATCAGTGTGTCTCTCTGACCATTAACATTTCATAACATCTTGCTAATGCTAGCACTAGCACCAATGCAAACAGCTGTGCAAATGTCCATTTTAACATGCGATGTAACCCCTGCACCCCTCTCGTTTTGTCACAGGGAGAAGCACAGGTGATAGGTCCCTCTACTATAGTATGAGCTCAGTAACCACTGCTGCAGTAAGTTTGGCTTTCGCTTCATGACATCACTCTGCTTGTGCATGTTTAATCATCATTCAATCATGCTTGTTTATTCCAGGATGCTGGAATGCCATGTAACATGTTATTCTTGCATTCCATAGGTTTAATATCTGGTTTGAGAATGACAATGCCGCGTTACCACGCCGAAGAGGAATACAGAGCTACTATTTATTGTTCCTGTTGAGTGCCAGCAAATATCGTGTCACACTGAGTTTATAAAGCGCTCGAAATAGCACTGTTTCTTTCTTTTTTAAGCCACTTTTTCGCTTTCGTATAAATTTAAAGATTATCTATAAAACTGAATAAATATTCTTGTATTTATCTTCTTTTCAAATGTTTAGAGCAATAGTGTTCTTTGCTGTATGATTAACTGTAAATAATGACTGTAGCAGCGTACGATATACGTTTTAGTTAAGCAGTTCCCACTGTTTTTCTTTTTGCCCACTTTGCTGCAGACTGCAATAGATTTGATTCTGAGACCGTAGGCCCTCCATTTTTGAGCATCAGTTTCGTGTTTAAAGCCTTCGTTAACTGACCACTTGAGGGTTGGTTTCTGTTAGTTGAGTTTCTCTGTTCTTTACAGTATTTCCATAAAGACTGTGCCCTGTTTTAAATCTGACCTGTGGTCAGTCACTTCAGTTTTCTGTTATGCCGTGGAGTACCTGTATAAGCAGGGGTCACAGCGTCAACTATCCCATGACTGACCTAAGGCCAGCTCAGCCCTTGCTGCTCTTAGGTGCTGGGTACTGCTGCTGCCTGTTTGGAAAGAGTTTTTTTTACATTCATTAGTAAAACGAGACAAAAATGTATATTGTTGTAAATAGTTGCACCAGTGGTGCTTTGAGGAGGTATCGTTTAGGAGGTACAGGACCGTGTTAAGTTTATACGTGTATGAGGATCACTAAAGTGCCATTCGTCGTCACCAATACAAATCGAAAGTGTACAAACAACAACATGAATACGCTGCAGGTTCCACTTCTAGCTGGAGCATGAATGTGTACTTGAGTGTTTTATTTTTCACCCCAAAAAGTTCACACAAAATGTAATAAAGACAGATTGTACTGAAAACGGAAATGAGTTTTTGTTCTTCGTTGTTGTCTTTAATGATTTTTGGCATACAGTACAGACACGCATATCTCACACACCCTGAAGGATGATATTCAGTTTCAGCCCAGCACTGACTGAGATAAAATAATTCATTGTTGTTATCTTTGTATCTCGTGAGTGAGAACTGTATTAACCTAAATACCTGGAAACACATGGAGGGTGAGATACGATGCTCTGTGAAGTTTACTCTACCGTTTAGCCTGAGGAACTATGCTCCTTAGAGAAAAGCAATGTTTGTCTGTAGATCTGTTTGCTTTGATAATGCCAGTGTGAGCTGAATCAAATGAAACAATAATGTCGTTTGCTGATTCTGTTAAGCTTAAAGGGAGAGTTCACCCAAAAATGGAAATGCTTTCTTTTTTACTGCACTTCATGTCTGTCCAACCCGTATGACTTTTTTCTTCTGCCGAACACAAATGAATATATTCTGAAGAATGTTGGTAACCAATCACCACTGGTCCCCATTGACTTCCATTGTATGGATACTTCTTTTGTGTCATATCGCTGACCTTCTATGTCCATATTTTGTGATAAAAAAATCATCATTCTTTGTGGCCGTACTATACCTTGTAAGAGTTACAGTATGAACAGCAACTGTACTTGGCCACACAAAACATAATAGCAACAAATATTGAAGTAAATGTAGTGCATTAACTTGAATGAAACTGTAATGTTTGTGTAAACTGTATTTCTGGAACTATATTTCATTACCCATGACAGTAATTTCAAACTCTTTTTGTGATGTTTGTGTCTTTAAAAACATTTCTCTTAGCAGATGGTAAAGTGTGCTAAACCCTTCGGAAAACGCAAGCAATGCTGGTCCAAAATAATTTCCTGTTTCAGTTTTTTTCACAAACGATTGAACAAAATACAACCAGCACAACATTTATAACCAAATCAAAATATTGAAAGAATATCGTTCAGATTTGTGTAAGATTTTAATCTTGCAAAGTGGTCTATACTGTGGGTAAAATAGATTAATGTCCCTTAATCTTTATGATCAGGATATTGTTCTTCAAGCCAGTTCACGAACTGTTAAAATTCCGCATAATGGACTGTCTATTGTCAGAATTCAATCTCTTGAGTCTGACCCTGAAGTGAAAAAATATCCCTGTCAGAAAAACATATATTTCACATCATCTCAACGTCAATGCATATGCCAAACCCACATCTGGGCATGAAGAAATGAATGAAGATAAGTTGTTTAGCATATTCACAATACCACAGAATTTTCCAGCATTCTTTGTTTCCTGCACACACAAATGAAAACCACAAACCCATGAGAGGAATGAAATGAATGAGTTGTAATTGGCTGAATCATGAGATGAGTTTTGATCAGAGGCTGCATGTGGCTGCTCTTGCTCCCCCCCAACTGTTTTCACCATCAATCTGAAAGATATTACAGCCAAAACTACAGCAGACTAATGTATGATGGAGGAAATCATTTTTTCCAAATGTCAAGATTGCTTCATATAAAGGGTATTTGAGGGAGAGAGAGAGAGAGAGTTTTAAAACAGAATCTGATTATTAGCTAATTTAACCTGGCCCAAACAAACGCACATGTACATATTTCAAGAGAATCCTTTTCAGATTTTCTTCCATTTGTCCCAAATTAATTTGTTTAGCATGTAGGAAATTAACCCAGAGTAAACAACATTAAAGGTAAAGAATACTGTTGATTTTGGGCCTTTACCACAAATCCACCACCAGGTCTTGCTTGCTCGTGACTCCAGCAGCTTCCAGAAACACACAAACGTACTACAAAATGTAAAATTTTACAAGATGTACATTATTTTAAATACCTTTAAGTATAATGTAAATGCCATAGTATATCGATATGTTAATCATTTAGTACCATGATATACAGTACATCAATCACTTTTGCTGCAGTGTTGTTCCGGGATTTCTCACCTACCCGTGTTTCAGCATATGCATCATACCTGTCATGTGTCCTACCAACACTATTTACAGATTATTACAGTGACTTGTTAGCGCTTTATGGTTCATGGCTTGCATTAGTCCTGTTTGTTTTGTCACACGGGTGGCAGACTCAGAGTTCTTCTTTCTGTTTTGTAAATGGTCCAAGTCTTTGTATTGTGTGAATAGTGCTTGCCGACTGCCTCGGTTCTTCTGGTGTAATGGAGACAACTTTGAATCAACACGACTGTAATTATAGTCTTTGTTATATCTGACAAGGTCTTCAAGCATTTGTTTGGGTTCCGTCCTTGACACCGCTAAGGGAGGTGAACACCAGCAGTATGTTCATCTTGGGAGCCATTTATAGCCTCCAGAAGTTCTCATATGCACTCTTCATATAGCCTACATCTAGTGCTGTTGTTGCATCTGAATCAGGTGGTTGAGAGGCTACACTGGACGGTAAGCTTTTGCCTGCTCTTCACTGTTAGAGGCACACACTGTAGATTTTGTTCTGCTCTGTGAATGATGCTTAGGATAACACCTCATCTGTTTGCTCTCAAGTCCCGTTATCTTTTTCACACTTTCAGCATTTGTTATGGATTTGTTACTTACAACATTTAGTTTGGATTGGGAAACTGATGGCTAAAACGTCTTTCTCTTTTCTCCGATTGAACTAATGCAATCACGTTGTCTCTCACACTCTCAAACTCTTTATCGCAGATTTCACATGAACCTTTACTTTTGTCATCTACATTCATTCTTCCTATGGGACAAATAATGATGATCTGCTAATTGAATCATTTTCCCAGTGCGACTCTGTCTAGCCACTGTGTTTTTTATTTAATTCCACAGGCACGTTGCTGCAGTTTATTCTCAATGGCAGATACTGTAATCTCAATCTGTCACATGAATTCTGACAGCTTTACGACCCTGTCTTAAAATGAGGCATGAAACAGTGAGTACATTTCTTTGCCAGATCCATTCATAAATTTAATTTGGTCTCCAAAATATGTGCAACCGCCAATGCTCAACTCTAAAGTGTACACAACGGGGAAGATGGTCAGGCACTCACTGGAATTTTTAACTTTACATGAAGAATTTCAGAGACAAGCAAATTAGTACAGTTGTAACAGATAGAAAATAATGTAGCCTGTATAGCAGTCAAGATGTTAATTACCTGGCCAACTCTGTATGTTATGAATTGTGACCAGAAGATGGCGCTACTGTCACATTAATCTGTTTCCGACTGAGCTAATCGGTCTCATTGCATTTACAGATGTGCCACAAAGAACATTTAAGAGGAGCCTTTCATTTGAATAAAATGGTTATCAAATAGACATTACATACGTAGGGAATAATTGCCCATTAAACCGAGACAACCCGTTGTATTGTTAAAAATGAAAAGTGGTAACATATGGTCATTTTCAAGAATTGAGAAGTCAGGAGTAAACTTTCCCGCTTATAATACGGTTTTATTTGTTGTTGTTTTTATCTCAGATGTATTTCAGATGAGAGATAGAAAATGACAGAACGCACGCTTTAACTAAAATAAAATAACAGATATAAAACTGCATTTCAGGCTTTCTTTCATTCTTTTTTTCTTTCTTTTCAAATAGTTCTCACAGCTTGCTTCTTCATACGACATACTAAAACGATTTCAAACGAATAAACTGTTGCATCACACATGTCAGAAATGATGACACTATTTCCAGAAGAGGCCTATGATGTGTTTTTATCAGTAACTGCTCTGTTGTATGAATAATATGGGCAGCTGACTTGCCTTGTAAGCTAAATCATAAGGAACTTGAAGCCAGAGAGTTTCACTCTGATGTCTGATAAATTGAAACCAGACAAACACAAACATGTCTTCTCTTTACAGTGCTAATGATACAATACCGGCCAACTTGCCAACTACAGAGAACACTATAGCTTGTGTGATCCTGGGTCTGTGTTTCTTGGTGGGCACACCCGGGAACCTGCTGGTGGTTTGGACCATCCTGAAGCATGTGAAGCAGCGCTCGCACACGGTCGTGCTCATCCTTCATCTAGCAGCCGCAGATCTTCTGGTGTTGATCACTCTGCCTCTCTGGGTCTACTCACTGGCTCATTCCTGGGTGTTCGGAGAAGCTGCCTGCAAAGTCATGGTGTACATCATCAATACCTGCATGTACAGCAGCGTCTTTCTCATCACCATCATGAGTGTGGAACGCTTTCTGGCTGTCAGGTACCCCTTAAAGATGTTGTACTGGCAAAACAGGACATCCATATCCAAAATACTTTCCGTGACCTGGATTCTGTCATTCATTTTGGGAATTCCAGCTATCCTATCTCAATATGTCAATGTTGATGATGATGAAGGGAAGCACTGCTTGTACCGTGAGTATAAGTCTGTATCTTTAGAAGTGTCCTGTATGTGTTTGGAGACTCTGCTGGGATTTATTATTCCTTTTTCCATCCTTGCAATCTGCTACTGCCAGGTTGCCAAAGTGCTCCAAACCGTGCGTTTCAAGATTAAACCGAAATCGCTCTTCCTCATTGGTGGAGTTGTAGTTGCTTTTATTTTGTGTTGGTTACCGTATCATATTCTCAACATCATAGGGGCAGTACTTCTTCTTATTGGGCAATCAGATGAACTGTCGTATATCATAAATGTTGCCGGATTCATTTCCGGAGCTCTGGCTTTTATTAGCAGCTCAGTGAACCCTGTGCTGTATGCATTTGCTTCCAAAAACTTTAATGGAAGTCTAAGGAAGTCAGGGATAGTGAGATTTTTTCAAGACTTAGCATCACAGACTCACCAAGCAAAAGGTGATGTTATACAGGATTCTGAACTGCAGCAGAACAAGAATGTGGAAGATCCGAATGGTGATGAACAAAACGAGCTCAGAGATATATGAGTTGTTGTTGTGAGACACAAGAGTTTTTTGGCTATTTCACAACTTGTTTAACTGTCTCAGTACTGTATTTATCCAATGCTTATGTGTAACTGTAACTTCTGTGAAAATCTAGAATCTTTGTTTGATAGTCTTTGAGCGAGACTAATTTAAGAGCATATCACTGTGAAATATAAAAAAGTCATCTTTCTAGATATACGATCACAATAAAACAATTTTAAAGGACAAATGACTGTGGTACATTATTGCTCCTCCCATACATATTTTAAGTATCTCTCTGCTTTTCTTGTCTGGGTTTTGGAGCTCCGTTTCTGGGGGGGGTTTTTCACAAAAGGGAAGTGAGTTTTTGCTGAGGTATACTTCTTTTGTAGCTGGGCAGTTAAAAATCCAGCTGACTGAAGTGGTGCTGAGAGCAAAACATGAACGATACGGATTATCTTCAAGAAGACATGGAGACTGAGGTAGGCCTGGTGGGGGCCTGTGTGATCCTGGGTCTGTGTTTCTTGGTGGGCACACCCGGGAACCTATTGGTGGTTTGGACCATCCTGAAGCATGTGAAGCAGCGCTCGCACACGGTCGTGCTCATCCTTCATCTAGCAGCCGCAGATCTTCTGGTGTTGATCACTCTGCCTCTCTGGGTCTACTCACTGGCTCATTCCTGGGTGTTCGGAGAAGCTGCCTGCAAAGTCATGGTGTACATCATCTATGCCTGCATGTACAGCAGCGTCTTTCTCATCACCATCATGAGTGTGGAACGTTTTCTGGCTGTCAGGTACCCTTTCGCCTCAGCTGGCTGGAGAAAGAAACAAGCACTGAATAAGCTACTACTTGCGTTGTGGCTAGCTTCGTTTGCCTTGAGCATTCCTGTTATTGTAACTCATACTTTGGGTCGTCCACCAGAACCAGTTCAGTGTACATTTAGGCAGTACACATCTGATACGCAGGAGGCTGTGTTGCTCACTTTAGAAACTCTTATAGGCTTCGTCATTCCTTTTACCACGTTAGTGGTCTGTTACGGCTGCCTCTTCAGTCGCATAGCGCTCATGAACTTCAAGTCCAAGCGTAAATCCACGGTTCTAATCTGCAGCATAGTGGTGATGTTTGGAATCTGCTGGATCCCACATCATGTGACAAACTTTCTTTCCCTCATTGCACTCGCTGTCAAGTCTTCATATCCTCAAGTGTCAAATGACTTGGAGGACACCCGTATGACAATGAGCTTAATAACAGGAGCTCTGGTGTTCATCAGTAGCTCCGTCAACCCGATGGTTTACGTGTTTGCTGCGCGTACCTTCCGCAGTTCTCTCCGGGAAACTGGAATTCAGAAGTTGTTCCAGCATCTATCCAGTACAGCCTCAGGTGAAAGGAATAAAGAGTTATCATTTGTTTCTAAGAGACAAAGTTCACACACCAGCACCTCACAGTGTCTCACAGAGACAAAACTGCCTGTAGATGTGACTATGGAAGATTTGTAACATCAATTAACAATAAGCAGTTACCCTCAAACAAAAGGAAGTGCATATAACTTTTTATCAAACAATTACTGTATTGAAATTGTGTTTAAGAATTGTATTCCAATTGACATAAATTAAAATGTTTGTTTGTGTTTTGTACTCTTCTTCATGAGAAACATGTGTCTCAAGTAAAAATTCTCATACATTTCTTATTTTAATTTTAACTGAGATATTGTTACATAAATTAGAACCTCATTCTTTACAATGACTTAGTTTTTTATTTGTCTTTTCTGTCTGGTTAGGCTTAAACTGTGATTTCTTTCTGTACATGTTTAGCTGAACCACAAGAAATTTCCTTAATTAAGTTTTTTATTTGGAGTGCTTCACTGATTTCAGCATATCCCAATTCCTCATATTGCAACATGTGTGTGTGTGTTTGTGACTCTTGTAAGTGTGTGAAAAGAGGAAATGGGCATCAAAAGGAACAAAGTTTAATACAGAGGAGGAGTCCATCTTGTATGACTCTTTTTTTAATAAGTGACTCAAACATTTGCTCAAACAGTTCACACAATTGTGTAGATTTATGCTTGTATCCATATCTGATAAAGTTTTGGTTTAAATGTTTAATTTACATGTAAAAATATGATCGATATCGTGTTATCGCAATAGAAAATTTTTCTCAATATTATCGTGGTCACATGAGTGTATGAAATGATAGGTCTTCCGGGCCTTCGGCAAGGTCCGTCTGGTGCAATTATTTTATTTTATAAAAGGAATTTTTAGGTCATTTGACCCATCTCATACTTTAACTCATAACTCTAAGCAAAAGTAAAGATTTGAGGATAAAGGAAAGAGGATGCTTATGGCACGTTTACACATCATCATTTGTCATTTTAAATCTCGCAATAAATATTGTGCCGTGGACTTTATACCGAGGTATTATCGTACTGTGAGATTTTATATTGTTACATCCCTATTTACTTCTGCTCTACCTTATGGCACTCTATTAATGAGTCTCAAATACCCAATCTATGTTCCCAGGCACTTCAATATACATTTCATATGCATTAAAACTTTCTTTGTAACAGTTTACAATCTTTTGAGTTCTTGCAGAAAGTAAAGCAGTAGATAACTGAATTTTTTACAGCATTCTGAAAATCTTTGTTTATCACTTACCAGTTACAAACAAATTTGTATTTTAGTAGAAAGGAAAAGCTACGAATGGTGGCATACAAAAAAATGTATAGAAGGCCTGTCTGTTTCTTGTTTCCACTTTCTCAAGGAAGTCTGTTTGTAAGCATGTGCTAAGGGGCAAGAAAAAGACTGCAGCTGTGGTTGTGTTAGATTATGAATGACATGCTCATGTTGAGACCTGTGGTTGGTCTCTCTTTTACAACACAAACGTTATGTCCTAAACAATCCATTAATGACCAACGGTCAAGGTGAAAACAGCGAAAACATCCTACATTTTGCATTGGACATTGAATTTTTACTTAGGTTTGGCACACAATGAAAAACAGTCTCTGTCTGGCTCTTCATCTGACTGAATTGTAGACAAACAGATACAGTTGCTGTTTGTTAGAATTTATTTTCTTTTCTATAATATAACTTCAAATATAATCGTATAACACATAATAAGATTTAGACATATAAAACATTAAAGGGACAGCTTTCGCCCAAAAGTAAAACGTCTGTCATTATTTACTCATCCTTGAAATGTCTTTGTTACTCTGATGAACACAGAGGAAGTTATTTGGAGGAATGTTTGTATCCAAACAGTTCATGGCTATCATAGTAGGAAAAATGTAAATGGTAGTCAAAAATGCCCCAGAACTG
Source organism: Barbatula barbatula (assembly GCF_947034865.1). Taxonomy (NCBI): domain Eukaryota; kingdom Metazoa; phylum Chordata; class Actinopteri; order Cypriniformes; family Nemacheilidae; genus Barbatula; species Barbatula barbatula. The sequence goes on along the minus strand of NC_136766.1, from coordinate 18,020,416 downwards.
TATGCGTTCCTACATTCTTCAAAATATATTCTTTTGTGTCCAACAGAACATATGTATAAAGCAATTTTTCGGTCACGAGCATTCTTCCAAATATCTTTCTCTGCATATCTTTTTCACAGATTTGGAACAACTTGAGGGTGAGCCGATGTAGACAGAATATTCCCTTTTCGGCGAACTGTCCCTTTAACCCAGTTTTTATCAAAAAAGAAAGAAAAATAGAAAACGAAATAAAGTCAGAAGGCAATAACACATGAAACCGGAAAGAGGACCTATATAGGTAATCTGCAGTTTACCAGGACAAAATGAAGTCTTATCTTTCTATGACTTCCTATCGCACAACAGACCAATCAGCGCCTATTACATAGGCGCTTGCAGCAATACGCCCCGCCCTCACCTTTACAAACCGGCCAATCGGGGCGCTCCGTGGGGAGATTGACTCCAAACAGGGAGGACGAACCAAAGGCAGGTAACCGAGAAAAAAAGAGAGACAGCGAGAAAAGCCTTCAGGGTTTGTTATGGGGTTAGCGTGAGACGAACCAGGACTTTTTCTGCCGTCTTTTCCAGTCAAACCAGTAACTCTGGATAGAGAACGCGCAAGTACCGCAACAGGTAGAGTCTCCTGCCGCACTCTCTGTCGTGTCTCTCTCTCCCTGGAGTTCTCTTCTGTCCTTCCTCGTGTACTACAATTGAATTTCCATTTCTTTTGTTTGCTTCTCTTGGAGAAAGGTGAACCCTCGTGTTACTGTTTTATTTGATCTTTGCTCTTAATTGTAGTTTTTACCCTTGTGGTCCCTGATGGCTTCGCACAGTGATACTCTGGTGGTGTTCTTTGGGGCAACAGCTGGTGCAAATGGGGGTAAACTGGGGTCGGATGAGAGGGAATTAATTCTCTTGGTGTGGCAAAGTGTGGATCTACATGAAAAGAAGGTACGGACCTTTTGACCCCGTTGTGAGGCTAGCGACCTCGTAATGGTTACACTATTCTAGTGTTAGAAATCACCTTGACAGCTGACATTAGCCAACGAGGTACGCTTTATCAAAGTAACCATTTCTACAGCGCTAAGCTGTCCTTACATCAGGATTAACGCTTGGTTTATTTATTTGGCTTCTTCGTTTAAATGTTATGCGGGTTTAAAGCCCCGAGAGACGAAAGCGTGCCATGTTGGGTGCATGTCATCACCTGTAGGTCAGTAACCCTGCCGTGTCTGCTTTGCATTTACACCGACACGCAAACACACCGCCCGAGATACCGTCACCGTGTAAGTGACCCAAAACCGGAATTTAGGCTGTCTACCTACACAGCGTTAATATGCACGTGGGGAACGGGAACATTGCGAGGCCGGTTGAAAGAGTTGATATTGTTAACAGGTGGGCAAACTTCAGCGGCGCCTGGTGAAGCCGGACAATGTGGATCTCACAGAGCATTGTAAGGAGGAGACCAGACTCACTGCAGAGGAACTGTGTGAGGCCGAAGAACCGCTGGAGAACGTCCTACAACAGGTGAGAGAGACGTCTGTATCCTTACACTCACCCACCCATGTGTATGCGAATGGCCTGTTTGTTTTCTACTTTGATGAAATGACAAAAAAAGAACATCAAGGCAGCATCCTAGCAAGTGGGTCAGAATGATTTTCATGACACAATCTTTATTAAATTTACAATTATTTTAAAGTAGGAAATCGCAACCAATTTTTGCACTTAAAAGGTTCATTATAGACACGACGCAGTTTAGTTCAACTGTATTATTATGGCACTTTTCACAATTAGCATTTTTGCAAAGCAGCTTTCACAAAATGTTGAAATAAACAGTAAAGACGTAAAACCGTATAGAAATAAGTATGTGTAATACATGTACGTGCCAAATAAGTTGTTTTTCCATGCGAGTGTAGGTCTTCAGTGCACATATAATTGTAGTACGTCAATGTTTAGTTATGTTTTGGTGGGCTCATCAATGTGTGTGTGGTTTGGGTGCGGTAAGGATGGCACAAGCACGTTGCTCCAGGGGAGAGTGCAGGTCTAGTCATGTTTTGGACTGATGTTTTCAGCAGACATCTGGAACACGGAATGTTTACCTGCGAATGCACCTATACCCTCACATTTCAGCAGCAGGAGCGAGCGCGAGGGATAGAAATATAAGGGCAAGCAGAGAAAATCGAGCCAGTTCCTTTTCTCCCGTTTGCTATCCGTGTTAGCCTCATTATCGAGCCGGATACGGATAGTTTCGGGTTCCTCCTGAGTTCTGCAGGTATGTTTTGACAAAGGGCGGTTGTTGCCAAACGGGTTTCTCAGCCCTGACGTGGAGAGATTTGTTTGTACTTTGTAAGCCTTTTCCCACCCCCCACTGTTTCACACCATCGTTGCTGTGCCACAGAAGGAATTTAGAAGTAGAGCTCAGTTGTGGGATTGTTTTGTGGCTACTCGAAGCGTTTATTATAATGATTGGCAATTACAATACATTTTATATGTTAAAGTGCAATTAAAAGACTTAAATGTGAATTGAAAGCGTCCCTCTTAGAATAAACATTTTGAGTTGTATTGCACACTTCGTGCATTCACTTAGTGATATTTGCATGCTATCACTATTCGGTTGTAGCCTATCCCTAAAGGGCTCTGTAAATATTAACTAGTGAAATCAATTTGTCCCGGCCAGCTTTCAGATAGTTAGAAAGTTGTTTTTATTCTTGTTGGTGACTGTGAATAAATCTAAAATGAGTATTTTCTGTCACATTTACACAGAGCTCTATTTGAACTTGTCATGTCTCACACACTGGGCTGGAAAACAAGTTAACAACAGGCATTTAGGAGGATATACGTAATGTGGCTCATCCTTTCTTACTCACGGATTTGAGTCAAAGCTGTTTTTTTAGAGCTTGTGGTTTCTTTGTGCTGTTTCGTACAGGGCCACTGTGTCAACAGCGGAACAATAAGGAAAAGAGTTTGCAGGATATATTGCTTTGGCTTTACACCTGCGTATGGAGGCTAAGGCTGTGGGAATAAAGGGAAGCTTACACACCTGCGTGTCTCTGTGTGTTACTTTGGCTGAGGGAAATTTTATGAAGACTTTATGAAGCATTCATTTTGTTCGTGAGAAGTGTTTGTCAGAGAAAGTCAGCTTGGGTGTGTAACCGAGGGTGTGTGTGTTTGTGAGCTACTAGAGTGCAGCACAGCCTGGCATATACATGTCAGTACCTGTGTGTGATGAGCCGAGTGCTTTATTTCTCCACAATCTGTCAGTGCTCAGGGAGGATTCTGGGAAATGCACACAAACACCAGAATGTATAAGATGAGCGACACGTTCATCCGTTCTTTCGTTCTGCCTCAGAGCAGAAAGAAACAAACTTTTCATCAGTGAAATCAATAGAGATGAATTAGATGTGGTACAAAACACTTTACTTTAAATGTATAGATTAATGACGCATAAACATCAGAGACGTGCAGCAGGCACATCCTCTTACCTTATCTCGGAACACTCCCACTTTGCTGAATCTGGGTGGATCCTAGGGCAGAAAAATCAATTCAATCGTTTTAAAAAATGCGGTCGATTAGATTTTTTTTCTTTCATATTTCCCCAAGCACTGAACATTGCTACTACTATCCATTAGATGACACTTTTCCTGTTACAACGGGTGGATGTTACAACAGTGAGCATATCGTTCATGCATTGCTTTATTAACATGGCAGATGTTGGTGCAGTGGCGCAACTGCACATTCTCCGAGGGGTATGCGAGATCAGTTTTGGTGCCCCCCATATTTCATAGAAATACAACAATAAAATAGTAGCCTAGCCTATGTTAAACATACTTTAACTGAAACTTTATAATAAAACTTTAATTGAAAAACAAAATAAGACTGATTGAATCTAACGATCAAATTTAACATCACATTCACATAAAAGGCAGCGGATCATAGGATTGCAGCGTCTCTTTACAGCTAAATTTGCAAACATTTTGTTGTTATGCTGTATCTTAAATGTAAAATAACCTGATCCTGTTTGATCAAGGTATGCGACTGTTCTGTTTCAATAAACCTAAGTGTGTTTAAAGTTTAATATACAGGTTTGTGGCTCCTCATTTTATAATTTACCCATGTAATCTGATTTTTACTGATCTTTTTTAGAAATATCAATAGGACTTCTTGTATAAAATGTATAATCATTGACTCGATTCTAGAGCTTGTTAATCTGAATCGAAACCCAGCCCTTTTCAAAGTGAGCTTTACTGTCTCCGTCTCGTGTTGCCTATTTGGCACTTTATTTTGAATTGCAACGATACCTTACAACAGCCACCAAATTTGTGTTTATCATTGATAAGATATAAAAAAATTAAATGTTAATTAAATTTAGTAATATTTTTAATTCAGATTAATTTAAGTTGGTATGCTTTCTTTTCATGACGACACAGGGATCCAGAATTATAAATAACTTTCTAAAACAAGTTGGAGTACTGGGGGAGTGTATCAAGTACCAAAATACAACGTCATTCGTCCAACTTGTCTTTGTTTTTGCTTAGCATTCATGTTACCTAGCACAGCATGTTACCTCCACTTTAAATATCTTTGGAATGATTTAAAGCAAATGTTTTGGATTAAAAGTGAATATTGAGGACATGCCGCAAAAGATGACACAATAATAAGTAATATTTTATCAAGGGACTTGAATGAATGAATGTGTTACACAGTGTTTAGAGCGACTCTTTGTATGGAGTTCCATTCCTGCATTGCCCTGTGGCATTTGGAATTCGCCCTTTATGTACACACGTGTGCGCACACACACTTAAGCGAACAAGCTGAACAGAGGAGAACGATTGATCATGTAACCCAAAGATCAAATTTCTATCTTGCTCTCAGTATTGCAGTGGAGAATGTGAAACTGAAACTTGCGTGTCCCAGTCGAAACACGGCAAAACATTGCTTTTCATGTTCCTCTCAGTACTTCTGAGCGTGCTTTACTCTGTCTGTCTTAAAGTTTGTTCTTCTATCTTGCAATCACTTGGTGTTGTCACCAGGGTGTGTCTCTGTTTTAGCAGAACGTTTGTGTTGCAGAATTGAATGCGCTAACTAATTTGTGGAAGGTGGGGCTGTGCAGGGAAAACCGAAATTTACACACAATACACACAAAAATATCTCACGCAGTAGAGTGCTAAACAAATGCATTTGATTGCAGAAGAGTGCTATGTCAATACAGGGCTATTCTAAGACTTTTGGTAAACCTGTAATGACTATTTGAATCCTTGAGATGAGGTAAGGCCGGTTATAAAACAAAACCTCACAGCTCAGGTGCCTGTAAAATTAAAAAAGGAAGTAATTGTTTTGTATTTCTCTGAAGACAGGCAAAGTTGGGTTATGTCGTCAATATAAACCATAAGAACACTCCGGTAGACCATAAAAGTATACAGAATCTTTTTTCCATTGCATGCTAGGATGAGGCACATAGAATAACACTTCATAAATCCACTAATCTGGAATTTAAATGAATAATCATGTCGGATATCAGGCCTTTCAGTCTCCAGTGGATTTATTCTCCTCTTAGATCCTGCTATTCTGATCCGGTATCAGTTGGATTTCTTCATAATATTTGAGTGTTAAATAGCCATGTGTTAGAGATGCTGGGATAAAGAAATCCAGAATCTGGGACATTTCCTCTCTTTCTAAAGCCTAATTGCTTTTCTTGCACATTATACAATATTTCCCTGATTTAATCGTCTCTTGTAGCTTTGGTGTTTATCGTTAAAAAAAAATATTTGTGAAAGGCACTTATTTGTATAAATTATACAAAGCTATTGTAAAATAGCTGATATGTGCATGCTTGTGGACGTGACTGCCATTGCATTAGTTTAATTCTAATATTAATATGATGGACTGCAATGTTGTTCGGCAACTGTGAACCTATAAACTCCATTTACAACACCTTGCAAATATAATAGATATGAACAAGATGCTACTTAAAGAGACATTGAATTTTCCTTGACTTGAGCTGCTTTGTATATCTATGTTTGTTTTAAGCATTTGTCTCTCTTGTGGAGTGAGCTTGTATGTGGCATCTGAAAGGTCTGTCAATGTTGACAAGACATGGAAGACCTCAAAAGAACTGTAAAGTTGGTGGTTAACTGCTTCTGTTGTTGACCGATGCATCGATTGACCCGTTTACTAAACATCTGAAGGGAATCATTAAAGGCTCAATGTTTCTTGCTTAAAGCAGGTGTGTGTGGGAGCCCCATAGCTGAGAATGTGCAGGTGCTGTTCGTAAAGCTTTGTGTTTGTTTTGTCATCGATGTTGCTGGTTACGTGACGCGCTTTATCTAAAATGACAACGGCAGCGGACACGGCTCACTTCCTGTATTTTCACCAAACCCGTCTGACCTGCTGCTTAATCTGCATAACAAGATGACGCATGCGCAAACACAGGAAACACTGTGTACGCGTGCCTTACAACATACATAGTGCCCTTGACATTGTGGTAGAAAGTCTATGAGCTTTAGCTTTCAATGTGTTTGGAAAGATGTTGATTTGAGAATCTAAATACACAAACAAGTTGATCTGTTTCGTGTAGGTTTATCTGATGCTGTGGACTGGAAATAAAATCTTAACTGTTGATTTGTTCGTATTCTTTGTTTCTTTAGTTTCATCAGTCTGTATCAGCTGAACTCAAATCTTTGGGCAGAAGCTCATACACGCTGTGTGTGGACGGCCCACTGGTTGTCCGACAGGTGCTTCACCCTGAGGCCTCCAAAAAGGTAAATCCACAACCACTCTTTCATCCTTATTGGTATTCTTTTTCCAGTGTCTCATGCACAAATGACTTTGTTTTATTTATTAGAAAAGAATATTGCATGTTCAGCAACTTTCGAGTAAGATTGGTCTGCCATTCTCTATTCTGGCGTTTTTATATGAGCTGTCAGTTGTGGTGTCATCTGTTGAGCACAAACATGTTTTAATCTTCACTGGAATGCTGTCCCATTCAGTCCTATATCCCTCTTCATCGCTTGCTTGTTCCTTGCCCATCCCTCGGGCTCCTCCTGAACATATTTTCCTTCTCAAATCCCCCTCATTTGCCTCTGTGTGTTGTAGAATCTGGTCTTGCCGGAGTGTTTCTACTCGTTTGTCGACTTGAGGAAAGAGTTTCACAAATGCTGCCCCAACGCAGGCACTGTCAAAGATCTCACTCTGCCCTCCATGCTGGACTGTATCCTGCCTCTGAAACTAATTTTACAGTGCTTTATATAACCGATCTAAATACTCGAGTGTAACTCTTGATGCGTAACATTCATATTGAGCCACTACATTTTTTTTATCAGCATTAAAAGTTTTGAATCTACGGTCAATTGATATGAGATTTAAAGGAAAATAAAAATGTTTGGACTTCAGCTGTTCAGTATGTATATATGTATGCCATGTTTGTATTGCTGTTTGTGCCTTGACCTTGTTCTCAGATGTGTGTGTTCCCGAAGTGGTGGATCAGGAGGCAGGAGTGAGGGAGGTGAAGAACATGGTTCTGCTATTGTTGCACCTCCTGGCTGAACCTTACAGTGAGTTACACAGCATGAGAAATTCATCATTTAAACACAGTGATTAAACATCATGTTACATTTGATCTCCCTAATCTTTTAACTTTTAATCTTTGTAGATCACACATTCTCAGATTATGAGGTTGTCAACTACAAGTTTGAATCCGGAGCGTGGTATGTACTCGATACTACTTCTTAGATTCTTCCGTTTTTATACGCTGTAAGGGAGGGTCCATCAGCGCTGCTGGTGCCCGGTTGTCTCTTGTTGATTTGGCATTCCATATGAATATTTCTTGTAAAAAACTGTAAGGGCTGCTGAGGATGTGTGATGGATACCTGTGTGTCTGCATGTGTTTTCAGCAGTAAATCCGAGGCTGTGGACAGCGAGACGGTCATCAGAGCCCGCGGGTTGCCATGGCAGTCTTCTGATCAGGACATCGCCCGGTTCTTTAAGGGTCTCAACATTGCCAAGTGAGATTACAGCTCAATGTAGCACTGAGACGACACAGAGATTGTGCTCAGGACAGACCCTTAAGTGCACATTAACAGCGTAATGTAAAACCTCTCTTATGTATTTTTCTATATCTGTGTGTATCAGAGGAGGCGTTGCTCTGTGTCTAAACGCTCAGGGCCGGAGGAACGGAGAGGCTCTGGTGCGATTCATAAACTCAGAGCACAGAGACATGGCACTGGACAGACATAAACATCACATGGGCAGCAGATACATAGAAGTGAGTTTATTTCCTCGCAGCATCCAAACACATGTGAATAGAGATTGATGTAGTAACAACACCCACATTGGACACCTAGTCTATGCAAAACCAATCGTTCATTTCACAAAATGTTCTATAACATTTATTTTGGCAGAAAACAGTAAATCGCAGTAAAAAGATTTACACCATATGATTAATACAAATGAAAGTCATGACGGTTGTGCAGTTCGATTTCCCCTTACGTTGTTTACCTCTCGTTTCAGGTGTATAAAGCCACAGGAGAGGAATTTTTGAAAATCGCTGGAGGTGAGAGACTTGAAAGTCTTGACATTTAAAATGAGTTTAGGACTACAATGCGATCAGAAGATTCTCAAGTGTTTTTAGCGTAAATCTCCATCTGCAATTCCCTGGTGTGTGTGTGTATGCGTGTCTCATTTTTTTCCTGCTGGGAAAATGAAAGACTCTTTGTCAGACTCTTCATGTTGCTGACTCATGTTGGTCAGGTAGAGAGGGAAACTCTACTCTGCGTGCCTCCTGCCCCCTCTGTGTCCAGGCCAAAAAGAAAGAGCGCTCTTCCCTTAGGGAGAAAGATGGGTCAGGTGCCTCTGAAAAGCCTCACACACAGCAGGTGTAAAAGACCAGCAGCTCGCCTAGATATAATTACACCTGCGTGTGTTGATGCGTCTGCTGAAAGCTTTTAGAGTAGTTGAAAGCCTCCAGAGTGGATGTTCTGACATTCTGTACCTTTTGTTGCCCTCAAATAGAGTTACACTGCTTGCATGCGGGTACTCGCTTGAAGATTAAAGCAGTCACTTTATACTGTAATCATGCCTATAACATTTTCTTACTCGACAGGCACATCCAATGAGGTTGCTCAGTTTCTTTCTAAAGAGAACCAGATGATTATTCGTATGCGAGGGCTTCCGTTCACTGCAACTCCTCAGGATGTTCTGGGTTTCCTGGGGCCGGAGAGCCCAGTGACGGACGGGATGGAGGGACTTCTGTTTGTAAAGTACCCGGATGGACGTCCCACGGGGGATGCGTTCGTTCTCTTTGCATGTGAAGAGTATGCCCAAAATGCCCTAAAGAAGCACAAACAAATCCTGGGCAAGAGATACATCGAGCTGTTCCGCAGTACTGCAGCTGAGGTCCAGCAGGTATACATGAACCCTTATTTAATCAGGAATCAAATAAAAAAATACTAAGCGTCAGTCAGTGTTGACAGGTCCCCTTAAAATGCACCCAGTGATAAAGCAAGGAAGTTGCATGTCATTGTCAGTAAAATATTTAAAAACACACAGCTTTATTTAGTTAATTCTGTGCGCATAATAGTTTTTTGTTATAAGATCTGGTAACACTGCCCTCGGTTATAATGAAATAAATATAATGCTAAATATAGTATTTCCTTCCAGCCATGTATAGGGTGTTATGCGGTTAGATTTTCTTGGGTGTGTTAACAGAAACTACCTGCCATTACGGTGGATTGGGTAATGTTTTTCTTGTCCAGAATAGTTGTCATTGTTTTCCTCTGTGTGTTTAAAACTAGGTACTGAACCGCTACATGTCCACTCCACTGATCTCCACTCTTCCTCCGCCTCCTGCTCCAATCATGTCTTTGCCTGTTCTGGCCACGCCTCCCTACATCACCACTGGCAACACACGAGACTGCGTCAGACTGAGAGGGTTGCCCTACACCGCTGCCATCGAAGAGATCCTGGAGTTTATGGGGGAACACACCATTGACATCAAACCACATGGAGTGCACATGGTCCTTAACCAGCAGGTGATATAGAGCGAGAGGGACACAACTTTATCATGACCGATAATAGACACAGGCCACAATAGTCAACCAGTCATCCTACAAATAACTAGTGACATCGCTGTCAGATACATGCTCAAAATCTGACATTTCCAGAATGATTTCTGACCACTTTTGGGTCATCTAGGGTCGTCCATCCGGTGATGCCTTCATTCAGATGAGGTCGGCTGACCGTGCGTTCATGGTGGCTCAGAAGTGCCACAAGAAGATGATGAAGGACCGTTATGTGGAGGTGTTCCAGTGCTCCACCGAAGAGATGAGCTTTGTACTGATGGGGGGAACTCTGAACCGCAGCGGCCTGTCACCACCTCCCTGCAAACTACCATGTAAGAGAGACTCCACCCCCTGTCCTATCTGAACCTTTACTATCAGCCAAATGCACGCCCTCTGAGCCATAAACCTGGGACTTGTGTTAAGTCATTGTAGAAACCGATAAGATGAACTATGGTATTAATAGTTCGTATTCAGCGTGAGCCAGCGGCTGTAATCTGGTCCTGCTCAAGAGATGCAGGTTTGTGTTTGTGTGCCTCTACTGTTCTAGTCGGATGCTATATTAGCTCGACTCTTTGAAATCAGATTTCGGTGCAGGAAAGCGGCGCGATCACCTCTGTCACCGATCTAAAGGTGCAACTTTTTGACATTTAGACAGAGCAGGACTGTAGCGACACTAAAGGAAAGGCTGTTTACTTAGTGATTTGATCTGCTTGTCTGACCTTGGCTTGAGAATAGGACGAATGTGCTCACGCCACACCAGAGGAGACCGTAGTAGTCCCAGTGCCAACTGTGTGTGTGTGTGTGAGTGTGAGTGATTTGCATACCCACATTACCCTTTATAAACTATTAGTATATTTAAAGGGATAGTTCATCCAAAAATGAAAATTCATTCAGCATCAACTCATCCTCATGTCATTTCAGACTTGTATATGACCAAACAACATTGGCCCCATCACACAACACGGAGACATTTCTCAAAATATCGTATTTTCCTAAATGCTTTTTCTTTTTGTTTTGTCCTCAGGTCTCTCTCCACCAGCCTACGCTGCATTTCCTGCAACCACAGCTATGCATCCCACCGAGGCTGCATTGTATCAGCCCCCTCTGCTGGCCACTCCAAGAACTCCCCAACACCCTCAAACACACAGCCCTGGGCCTACTTTAGCCTACTACACCCCACACCCACAGCTGTACATGAATATGAATATGAACTACACTGCCTACTATCCCAGGTATAATAAATACACATGTGGTGTGGTCCGTAAACATAAAGTCCCATGTTTTTTATATATATATATATATATATTTACTTAAGTTTCTCCCCTTTCTTTATTTAAGTCCACCGGTCTCTCCCTCCACCGTGAGTTATTTTGCGGCCCCACCGGGTTCAGTAGCAGCAGCTGTTGCCGGACAGCCAACCCCTACCATCCTGTCCCCTCAACATGGAGCGCTGGTGAGAATGCAGGGCCTGCCATACAATGCCGGGGTCAAAGACATCCTCAGCTTCTTTCAGGGATATCAGGTGACTTTTCATTCCATTATTCACTCCTTAGTAACTTTTCTCTAGGGACATAAAAAAAGGAATTCGAGGATTAAAGTTTCCTGACTGGGAATCGGTCTGCTCATGTGTGCTTGTTGTTTTTGTTGAGTGCAGTTCTGATATTACAGTACAACTTTCAGAATACACACATACATGTTTTTTTAGGCTTTTAGCGACTTGTTTGTTAATGATTTGTCTCTTTTTGGCTTCGTGACTAATCTTATAAATGGAACTGTTCAAAAGTCACGAGTTATTCAGCACTAAATTATCAAAGTTTTTTCTTAACAAATTATATTATCAGCAGCATCATTTCAAGTAATGATTTTTTTTGCCTTGATGACATGTAATCTTGCTGGCATTGACTTCACCAGTTTGTGCAAAACTTCATCCATGTCTGTGGTTCCCAAACAGAGGGTTGGGACCCTAAGAGGGGGTGTGACAAGGCATTCTTTTTAATAGGATACTAAATATAAGGAAACTAAATATTATTGCATGCTGTTAAGAGCTGGCTCATACTTTGTCTGCATGTACAAATGAAATCCTATTAAAATGAAACAAATCCAATTGAATTCAAGAAATATTATATGAGTTTGCAGGGAAATTATGTTTCTTTATGTAGGTGGTGAGGATCTGGTGGGGCACGAAAACATGTTTTTCTATAAAAAAAAGGGGTGTGTGGTAAAAAAGTTTGGGAACCACTGATCTTCCATGTTTATTATGCATATTTATCTTATCGTACTACTTTCTAATTAGATATTAAGTTACAAAAACACAGATTTGTGGTGTGACCTCAGACGTTTGAATGGTTCAGTACTTTATAGAGTAGTTCTCTAGGATAGCATTTTGCTCAATCATTTTGTCCCTCCTCTTCCCACCTCTCATTAGCTGACACCTGAGTAGGCGGAGTCTTCAGAGGACGGTATGACACCCACTGTACACTGTGTAGGAGGGAAAAGGGTTTTTAAAGATGGAAGGATGGTTAGACGGACGTGAATTATGCTTTGTTATGGGCACGGGTCTGTGTGTGTTTCTTCTCTCACATCTAGTCCCGGACATTTTTCCAGTAGCTGTGATTGTTTATATTTTTGTGAAACTGTCTTCAGCATGCAGTGTGTCTGCCCGGCCCTCTGAGGTCTGAGTTGTGCGTGTATCTGATGCGTTCACAAAGCGTATCACGGTGGCGCGTGTGTGAGAAGCTGAATTCAGGTTTGACTTGTGGCTGAACTGATGAAATGGATCCGAGCCCAGTTCACCCTCCAAGTGTGCTTTTAACCTCTCTGACAAAATGCACACTACAGGGCTCTGTGTCGGGGAAGTGATTCTTTTTGGCAGGTGGTCTAAACCCCCTTTCTCTTTATCTATAGTGAACTCAGGCTTTTATATCCTATGCGCAACCTTATATAATGTGTACTTCATTCATTCCTTTATCGTGCAGTGTATTTTGGGTGGTGTGTGTTCCATGTGTTGTTTGTTTTAATGGATATGTTTGGGGTATATTGGTGTCACCTTTTGTGTTGCGCTATATGGGAACATAACACATTCTTTTTTTTGTAACTCTAATTTCTCCAGTATATGAATATGCCATTTTTGTCTCACCTTTAGTAATAAAGCTACAAAATAGGGGTGTGAATATGTGCTACAATCTGATTCAATAATGATTCAATTATTATTATTATTATTATAATTATTTGTATTATTAATGAAATGACCTTTTTACTAAAATCCATTATCAACATATTTAAATTGATGCATTTTACACCCCGTTTACGGTGACGAATGAACCGCTAAGAAAAGTGCTGACTGTTCAGTTTAAAGTTCACTTAAAATGAAAATGTGGTCCCCCTCTTTTCATTTCAAACCCATATTACTTTCTTTCTTCCACTGTACAAAATGAGAAGATATTTTGAAGAATGTTTCTTAACTGAACAGTGGCGGTACCCATTCACTTCCATTGTTTGGAGACCAAACCAATGAAGGGAATTGGTGCCAGCGCTGTTCAGCTACCAACATTCTTTAAAATATCTTCTTTTGTGTTCTGTGGTAGGAATAAAGTCATACAGGTTTGAAATGAAAAGGCGGTGAATAATGACACAATTTTCATTTTTTGGTGAACTCTCACTTTAAAGAGAGTCGTGGATTACTGACTGTGGCTCATTGTGCTGTAGTATGTTCCTGAAGACTACAGCAGCTTGGTTGGAGTGAGTGATCAGGGCCGGAGTCTGATTCAGTCTAAAGAATGGCTGTGTCTGTAGGGGGAGCTCCTTGAGGTAAGGTCCCACGATGCCCCCCGACCTGAACCTGTCGCTTGTGCATGGACTAAAACTCTTAACTCCTCCACTCACTTCCACTGGTCTGGGGTTGCCTCCAATCAGAAGTGGAATCCATTAATGCTCTGTTTTTTTGCATCAAAAATCTAACACACTTTCTCTTTGTTTTGGTTGTTTAAGTAGTCCTAATCTGCTTGAATAATCTGTATGCTGCTTTTAGGTTGTATGATTGGTTTGGGGGTGTTTGTTGGGAAGCAATGACTGCTCTTTATGGGTTTCTTAAAGGGATAGTTCACCCTGAAATATAAATCCTGCCATTATTTACTCGCCCTTATGTTTTTTCAAACCAAAAAATATATTTTGAAGAATTATGGTAACTAAACACCACCGGCCCTCATTGACTTCCACTGTGGACACAAAACCATACAGTCAGTTCTCAAAACATCTTTTGTGTTCCACAAAAAAATAGTTATACACGGGTAGTGAATGACGTAAGGGTGAATAAATGACAGAATTTTCATGTTTAGGTGAATAATCTCTTCAAATCATGAATGAATAGATTTTTTTGAACTAAACTTACTTCTGTTTGTTCATGTTTAATGAAGGAATGCTTTAATAATACCTGATTAACTCAAATCCTTTGTCTACTTAGCACTTCTGTGTCTAAACATGTGGAGGGGTCTTAACCTGTGACAATGCATCCCACAGGTGGCATGTTTTGTAGTAACTTTCGTGTGTGTGTGTGTGTGTAGCTCCAGGCGGACTCCGTGCTCGTGCTGTATAATTGGAGTGGTCAGCGCAGCGGGGAGGCCCTGGTGACTTTCCCCAGCGAGAAGGCGGCGAGACAGGCCATAGCTGAACGCTCCAATCTTCCCCTCGCCGGTCACCCCATCCGCCTGATCTGTTGCGAGTGACCAAACACGGACCGCTAAACCTTCAGAGGGAGGACCGCACTTGATCTGTCTCACCCCCTTTCTTCCTCATTACCTGTCTTTGGCTTGCAGACAGTCCCTGTTTCTGACGCAAAGCAGTAGTTTTGGAGGGGACTTGACAGAGAAAAGCTGTATATATGTTTGTATATACTTACAAGTGAAACATCCGAGTAACCGTGCCTTGCTGCTTATTTACAGGAGCGTGTGTGTGTGTGTGTGTTTGCGCTTGTGTGTGTGTGTGTATGACAGAAATAGAGAGCAATTGCATGCATTCTTTACTCCGTTCGTTGTGTCTTTTGATGTCAAGAAATCTTCTATCCTTATTCAGGCCTAACTGTATGTGAAAAACATTGCCAGCCATTAGTTTATGGAACAAAGATGTCAGCAAGTTCTTCCAGCATTTATATTATATGCGTGTTAATATCTTTCCTGAAGCACTGGGCAGTGCTGTACACTAATGTTAGGCCTTCTTAGTCTTTGTCTTGTGCTAGGTAACCAAAACGCAATGCAGTACTTCATACTGCTGTTACAGATAAAAGGGTTGTTTTGGCTTGCAGTGTGATTGTAAGAAGCCAGATACTGTACATGCTATAAAGACTGTAATGCTGCATAGGAGGTAAAGAGGGCATGATGGGGTTTTCTGATGTACCTCTACACTGTTGGACTGAAACAACCTTCAGAGCTGTTTCTTTATTTAATAGAGCTCAGACCAAGTGTGTACTCCATAGACTTTCATGAATCGATTTTTAGTTGAATCCAGTCGAAAAGGGAACTTTTTATTTAAAGAGAAAGATGAGTTGTTTGTGTGATCTGCATGCTTGTTCTTTATAGGAAGAGGTGTGTATTCTGTTTCCCCAATGAGAGATTATGTGCAGTCTGAACCATGCCGTGGCCTCGCCTTGTTTTGGACTTGCAAGAAAATGCAATCTACTTCAGTTGTTTTCTACTGATATCAGGCTGAATCATAATCTTTTTCTTTCAAGACTACATTACTCCGAGTGCAATACAGGCTGAACAAACTGGCACACCTCTCAAGTGAAAGAGGGGGAAGTTTTTTGTTGTTTTCTGAAATGTGTATGTATGTGTATATGTGACTCTTATATGCAACCAATAAATTGATATTGCTCTGACATAAGCATATCAAATCCTGTTTAAGAGATAATATTTTCCTTGTAAAGCCACAGAAAGCTGTGCTGTTTGTGGTAGGGAGGATTATGCGTTTAAAATAGAACTTAAAAATGTTTTAAAAGAAATTCTCAATTCTATGTCCTTAATTATGGTATAAAATTGGATGCAGAATAAAGAAACAAGCGAACAATTGAGTGAATTTGAAAGCTAATCAATAAAGTCCAAGACTTTTCAAGACACCTACTTGCAAAGCTACCGTACTGTGAAAAGTTTTAGGTACTTGCGTATAACTCTGTAAAGTGGGGATTCTTGCAAAAATTCTGTTTTATAAATAAATTGTACTTATTAATTAACTTCAGTTACCTAAATCAAACCAATATTTGATGTGTCCCTTTGCATTTAAAGCAGCTTTTGAACTAGGTACAGTTGCAGCTGTCTTGGGGCATCTTGAAGACATTGCCACTGTTTTTCTGGATTAAGTCTTTCAGTTTTTTCTCGTGGCTGTGGATACAAAAATCTTACTGTCTCCTTACAAGTAATGACATAAGAAACGTTTGAAAATATTAACCAAAAATATTAAAATGAAAAACAGCATTTAGTTCTTAAATGCCCAGTTTCACAGTCAAGCGTATCTAAAGCACGGACCAGGCCTTAAATGAGGATATTTGAGTTAATTTTATACATATGTCATAAAAACATTACTGGCACTGACATGTATAAAGATGTCTCCTTATCTTCATTCATTTTAGCCTAGAACTAGCCTTAAGCCTTGACTGTTACCTAACTCTGGGAAAAGTGTTTGCTTGTATGTGTATTATGTTTTGTTATGCAAGGATAATGTATAAATTAACCCTGACATGCAATCAATGCCCTGATGTAAAGCTCATGAGAGCTCATTGTATTATATCATGGCTGTTGGGTTAATGGCCTCTTCTGCATTTATCAATGCATTAAAGCTTTATATAATACATGTTATGTTGGCCTGCTAAAATGGGCCACTTTTGTCTAAGGCCCGGTTTCACAGACACGGTTAAACTTAAACCAGCTATGGTTTTTGTTGAATTAAGATATTTATGTCGCTTTTATAAAAATGCATTCAAAGAATACATTGCTGGTGTGCATCTCAAGACAAAACAATTGCACTGATATATTTTAAGATATTTCTGAGCAAAGTTGTATTCAGTAAAAACAGGTCACACATTTGGATCTGGGACTAAGTCTCTTCTGAGATTAAGTGGGCACATCATCAAATTGTTTCTTTTTATGTCAGATCTCTTATGTTACTCTGTATATGTAACGCATAATGTTTTTGTTCCACAGTAGTTAATGTTTCACAAGTCCCCCTGGAAGACAACTTTACCATTAACACATTAAAATGGGCCAGAAAAAATCTACTAAACATGCCTATGGATCAAGGAAAAATTAAATTTCAAAACAATCGCATGACAAATTAAACGTTAAAAACTTGTTCTTAAACGTAAGACAATCAAATTTAGATTGAATCACTTTAATAGAGGAATGAGCTACAGTTCACCTAATGGTTAGTTTAGTCTGATTTATTCTACATGTGGATTTTTGCTATTTCTGTTTGGGCTATAAAGGTAACAGCCATGTCAAACATATATATTTCAGTAGCAGACCCTGGATTGAATGTCATTTTGTACACAAATGTACTTTTCTTATGAGCACTGTTATGAAGTTAATCATAGTGGCTGTTAAGTGCAGTTCATTCACAAATTCAGTTACACATTTGTTTCTTATTGGTTACATTCCCAAACACAATGAGAAGCAAGACACAGTTGTGCATTTATTCTCTTTATTGATACACTACCTCAGAAGATCCTATGCCGCACGCTGTTCTCTTTGAATAATTTCAAAAAGCACTGCAGTCTTAAAAATTACAAAATGTTACATACAAAATGTACATGAAATAATAATACAAGGCTCCGTAAACATCATTTGAACCTGTACGTTTATCTTACAAACCATCCAACCTACCCAAACTTGAGGAATGACATCCATTTCAAAGTATCAAAAATAGAGTTCTGGTGTCTGTGTTGTCAAAAATGGGAACACATTGTTCAATCTTTGGTTTATAGAAGAGAACAAAAATAGGTGCTTACCCAGGGGCCCTGCTTTATCCCATAACCCCCCAATTTTATTTGACTTAATACTCTAAAAGCTATTCCTTAAACAAACCCACAATTTCATGACACACATTTTCTAAAATGGTTTTTAAACACAAGTTAAGGCTTTCCTACTTTATATTTGATAGTTTCAATTAAATAGTTTTACATACAGTGACATACTCCTGTCACTGTATGCAAAGGTTTACATACAACTTACATACCGAATATATGCAAGAGTAACAAACAAACCTGCTATTTGTATGTTTGAAAAAGTCAAAAATTCCATTTGTCCTTGCATAGCCTAATATTTATCAATGTGCTTTTACACCATTCAAATTCAGAGTTGTTTAAAGATACAAAAACAAATATCTACAATTCATTGAATACAAACTGACATAAGCGCATACGCACAAAAACGTTAAGACGCTTGTTTTGTGCATAAACAGATACACATGTTGAAAAACAACTCTCTCTGGCATACTACTCTATGAAACAAGCATCTCTACAGCATCTAGTCTAGAGGCATCAAGGTTTTTTTTTCTTTTTTTTTCTTAAAGGCAAAAGGCAGGTTTATAGTGCATAGCATCAAACGTGTACATAACAGTCAGCATTGCAGCTGTAAGTCTCGGAATTTATAGCAAAAAAGGGTTTCATCGATTTCGCCAGTTTGTAAGAATTAGAACAATAAAAAACGTTCAAATCCAAAGCAACTGCCTCAGCGTCCACAGAATCACATTCAGGACCAGAGTCAATCTCATTGTGTTGACAAAAACAGTTTAGGACAAAATGAAAGAATAGCTATTTCTCAAACTGTGAACAAAAACACTGGCTGTAATAGTCTAACATGGTTTGGATTTTGATTTGCTTAAGCAGAGGAAATAAATATTAGAATGTTATATTAAAGTCTACTTGTTGATTATCATGAGGCAAAGGCCTAATGGCCCAAAAATGTATAAACAACCGGTTTTATATTGTTTCTAAGGTAGAAGTAATTTTCAAGACTTTCAACTTGCAATGCATATGTTCACGCATAACTGTTTCTTTAACAAAAGGCACATTGCCACATCTCAGCATAGTCAACATATTATTATGTTTGAGTTCAACGGACATAAAACTCATGACTGTTCGGTCTTCAGTCATCTTGGAGTTCATGCACCTGTACAAAACATCTTTTTTGTACATCAGACTCTGAGAACAACTCCTTTGAAAGCACAGCACTGTGAAATCTTTTACAAACACAATTCACAGCACTCAAGAACACAAGATGTAGATCTGCTACTTCTAAGTATAAAATACACAAACATGATTTGACCGTGTCCTTGTCAAAAACAGAAGAAACATGTCAGCCGAAAGCCTTTTCCATCACAATCACAGCTAGTACGTAAGGCATTTGTTCAACCTGAAGAGGAACTGGGCCAATCATTAAACAGATTATCTACAGCTCAAAAAGGTCACTAGACATGTGGAATGTTGCATATTATTATTCCTACAGACTCAGCGGAGCGCCCGAGGGCCTCTCCTCTAGGGGGCAGCACTGGGAGAAGGTGTACTTAAAAAGGCGGTGTTTACGCTGGTAAGGCGGCGTCTTATTCTGCAATGCATATTCTGTTCAGGCATGAGGGAATTGCATAGCTAGCCGATACGAAGGGTTAATCTGCAAACTACATGTATTGTTTTTTTTCCAGATGAAGCTTGTGCGCCCGGCACAAATCCAAATTTACTCCCACCTAACCACACCTGCATATGTATAATACATTACGTGCATAGACAGCCCTACTCGCTGTGTTGTTACCATATTCATCACCAGCAGATGTGGTAATTGTACATGAAGCAGTAACTGTAGGTGAAGGTTTTGACCGCTTCTGGATCCTGGTCTTTCAGGACTTGGTCTGAACAGGGCACATGGCGGGTTTAGGTGAAAGCTCCTTGCTTGGGTTCTCTGACGATCGTCTGAGCATCTGATGTGGGCTAGGACTGACTGTGTGCTGCCGGAGAACCCCCATGAGCCCCAGGGGCTTGAGACATGTCTCTGCCTATTATCTCATTCACTAAAACACACAAGAAAAAAAAGACATTCTTTAGATTTTCGAGTAAAAACTGTCTAGCATTTATGTTACCAACAAAGAGTTTTTGTACATTTTATTTCTAAAAAGCTAGGGCTGCCGATTATAACAAAAATTACAATCAACATTTTTTGCCCAATAACGACAACTCATTGACTTTAGAAACAAAGTCAATATTAGATAAATTAACAATAAATAAATATGATAAATATGGTAAATTTAACACAGGATTCAACTTAATAATGAAAATAAATATAAAAATCGATACTTATTGTATAAAATAAATGTAAAAAAAATTGATCAAGTAAAATATAAATGCATACATTTAAAAAAAGCAATATAAAAATAATAAAAAAGAAATAAGACAATCCTTGCTAAACAAAATGCAGCACAATCCTTCATCTCGGTTATTTTTTAGTATGCTGTATGTAACCATTGAAGGGCAGTATTGAGCTACAGTATGAACAACATCATCCTCAAGAGCTGATGAAAATAAAAGACAGATAGTGGTGGGCAGAAAGAAACCCGAAATAAATAAACTCAAGACTTTGGTATGTGACACGCTCAGCCAATGGAAAGAGAGTCAGAGAGAATTGCTGTGGATATCTGGGACAAGTGTGAGTGTACATGAGTTTGTGAGTGTCAGGATGTCAGTTCTGTCAGCGGCAGTCTTATTAAATTGACCACAACACAAAGGCTATAAAACCATCCTGCATTTCTGTAAAATCTAGGCTTTGCTACAGGCAGTTGCATCAGTTCATTATAAGTTTAATGGCCTTTGACTGCATTTCCTTCAGCTTGTTGGCTTGCCTTTTTTAAAGCACTATGAAAGCTTAGTATAAAATTGATCCATTGTTAAAACATATGTTCCATATCCCAGAAGGCACTGGAGCGAGTGCAGTAATTACTTTAGCAGGCCGGGAGACTGATGTTAAACACGCAGCCAAACATTTTCTTTTAACGGGACGCCCAGCAGGGTTCAGATTAATGCAATGAACGTCTCTCTACGTGCTCTAGTGGATAAGCATGTTTCCTCAAAGCTGTGTAATGACTAAGATGTAGCAGGCACAACAGCCTGATACTGTTGAACATACAGCTATGATAAAAATCAATAACAGTTCACAACAGTTCACAGATCAGCTGCTCAAATAGCGGGAGAGGGAACTAGCGCAAAGTTAAATCCCCACTTTTCATTGCTTTGTGGAAAAAATGCTCAACACATGGCAAGTTTTGACACAGCACGACATTCAATCATCAGATTTCCAAGCCTGTCATCAAAATAAAAAAACACATCTATAAAAGGCGATTACAAATCAGACATGTAACGCTGAGGAGAAATCTGAAGAGCAGGTATGATTGTTGAAATGGGGGAACCTGGGGCCACAGGTATCATTCATGCTAAACGGGTACCTGCCTCTGCAAGTGACTTAATAATCCCTGCATTCCTCATCCAGACAGCCTATGAACGGCGAGGCCGTGCCCGACTGGGATGGACCAAGGTTTCATATTTTCCAGTAGAACTAAAAAAAGGTGAGTTCAGTCAAAGAGAACAAAGAAGTTGGTCCGTTCCCACTCAACACAGGATTAAAGCTAAGCTTTTTTTAAACCACCATCAATAGCCATGTATAGCGACATGAACAGTCATTTGCTTACAAGACCTCAAAAGATCGAGAGCTGGATTGATACTAAAAATAGCATAAAAGCGAAATTAAAGAATACATGTTTACATGCGAATGATGACTGTGGTGCTAAAGGTGACAGAACACCCTATAAAGAACTATACTATGGAATAATATTTCAACTGTTTAGAATCACTTACACTGTAAATATAAAGCAACTGAAGCTCTAAACATTTAAATGTCACAAGAAAGTAATTTTAGCATTGCTGTGTCCAGTATCATTTAGGTTAAGCGTTCTCTACACTACTCATACTTCCTTACAAATTGTGAGTATTTGTGTATTGAAGATTTTATCTTGTGGTGATATTTGGGAAACTTAGCGTATTTGTTAGGTTTAGGTTTTTTCTTTTATTGCAGTACGTGTACGTGCGTCGGCTTCACGTGGTGATTCAATTTTTTTATTTTGGTGTGTTTGCCGTTAAGAGTTGTTTTGGTACATACATACGTATTTGTGATGGGTTTGTGTGCAAAAGATGTTTGAGTGTGTGTGTATGTTTCAAATGCCCAGCCTCTGTTACAGATCATCCTGTTGGCGTAGGCGGCTCTTCCTCTTGCATGAACACACTTCACACATACAGACCTGCTTTGTGCCGATTGTGACTTCTGCTTTAAAACCCACTCAACGAACCACTTGCCTCTCACACTTCATAAGCATACACTTAATTTACACACAAGCACACACACACACGCACACTCTCTGCGCAAACCGGCGTTGCACAACCTCACAAACATTCAAAGGGCAGCACAAATAATACATACACAACACGCACACACAACCAAAGTGTATATAAAGTAATACGAGATATACTGTAAGGATGTGCAGAGTATTTGAGACATTATTCTTTGGTTCACATTTTACCACTCTCTGGCAGAATATTGTAAGTCCTTAAATGAATGGAGAAAGTCCCTCTATACGGGTTATTTTCTTGTCAGTTAGATCAACACAGATGGGTCTTTTCCCAAAACAAAGTCAATTACAGTCTTCGCATGGTGAATGTAAAAATACACTCGCTGAAACGAGAAGTTGGAAACTAAAAACTTTTTCAAGAAACAGAAATAATATACAATGTTATGAAATAAATGTACACAAATGTATATGAAATTACATTATATTTGTATTATATTTCAAGTGCAACATTTAAAATATTATTCATTCAATGTGTCAAAAATGTAAGTGTTTTTATTTAAAGCAATAATAATATTTCACAAAAAAGCACAAATTAAAAAATTAAGTCAAATGAAATGGGTGCACACTTTACACAAGAATAAACAACTAAGGCAACACCATAGGCAAACATTTTAGCTTGTATATAGCTTTTAAATAGCACAGCTCAAGCTATTTCATCAGTGCCTGTGGTATTGGCAAATTTTTACGGCCGTTGAATTTAAGCAAAGTACATTTAGAACGCCCTCTGTGTTTACTCTGCTTCGAAGAGGACTTTCTTATTTCATACATTATGTACTTTTCTCCCCTTAAATGTATACTTTACTAGCAAATCAAAATGTCCCCATGTAACTCCCCCTCAAGGCATCCTAACTGAATATGGGTTTTCTACTTGAAGCATACTGCAGTCGGAGTTATAATACCACGTATCAGTTAGGATGCCTTGAGAGTATGTAAAACATGGGGACATTTTGATTTGCTAATAAAGTATCCATTTAAATCAAATGCTTTCTCTGCTTCGCCTTTTCCAATTTTATGTGACATAAGAACACTCTACTTCCTCACATTCATTGAAACATAAACATACACACTGCAGTGTGAATGCATGCTCTCTTTACTCGACATCTGGACCGTTTCGACAGCAAGTCACGTCAGGACAGAAAGGCCAAAACAAAACTCTGGACTCGGCAGTTGCATTCACGTTACAGCGGCTTACTGTAGACAATTTAAAAAGTTATGGTATATAAATCTCTACAACATAGTATACTCAGAGAGCGAGTGTCTGAGACTGGTGCTCTGTTGATATTAGCGAAGCATCTGACTCAATTAAATACGGGAAGTTACTGAGCAATATATCACAATATAGCAGCAACAGACTTCAGAGGTTTCAGCGTTGTCTTTCCCCACATGTAAGAAAGCATGATTCATCTTGATCTCTTTCACATAATGCCTGAGACACTCAGAGCAGAGCGTTTAAACAGGGGATCCTCTCTGTATGAGTATTGGGGGGCATCCCTTATCAACATATAACACACAGAGTCTGAGCCTGAAAGCTCAAAGTTAGTGATATTGGTGTATGGTGCTGCCCCGAATCTGTGAATCACTGGACTACTCGCGGCTCTGGCTGACCGTTAGCAGAGATAAAAAGAGCCGACAATCGTCAGACAACTTGCGTTAACAATGACTAACCAATTACCATCAGTTTTCACTGCTTCATTATGAAAGCTTTTAGAGAAACAAAATCTGATTTATTAGTGGGAATATTACAGTTGCATCTTCAAACATTAAATATAAAACTTTATTTCACTGTAGGTGAATTCTGATAATGAAACAAAGTGCAGCGGGTGCGATGTGATATAATGGAAAGTATTAAAGCCGGCAACATTGACCTCATCAGAGAATCTTTGTTTCCATTAAAAGAAAAACTTGAGTTGACTTGATGAAGGGACTTTAGATCTACAAAGTCTAATATATCAAATCTATTTTAAATGCTCTTGTAATATGCTCATCGTCAATGACACGAGCAACGAGAAATCTCTGGATTTAATTTGTATTATTAGCAGCGCTTAACAACTACGACCTGAGCAACGCTTTGCAGACCACTACACCACAAATCTTAATGAACTTGTTTGAAAATAAAGGCAGAAGAAAGAGAGAATAAGAGAAGCAGAGGGAGCACAAGGGAGCAGTTAGTTAGGTTGGTCTGTGAATCATATGTGGATTCCCCATTTTAAGAGTCAGTCAGTGATTCATCCCCCAATCTTTGACCTGAGGCATAAGTTAACTCTTTACCATGTTTAGTCACTGGTTTTAATGACCAGCACAGCATAGCTAGGGGCAAAGGGATTTTTTAGCAAAACTTTATGGTAATTCAGATGCTATTTTACAGAATCAGCCTTTATTTTGTGTGTCTAAACCTGTGTTCATACTGTAGATTCAATATGTATCTGTTAGAGCCATGCACTGCAGTTTTCTCATCTATACATGTTCAAAGTCTAACGGCATCTATTGTGGCTAAATACAAAACCAAAATATTAATCTTTACTTGTTTTAATGTATCGTTTCGGTTCAGAAAACGTATATTAATCCCTGAGGCCAGTTGTTTAAAAGTAATCTGATTTCATCGGATTGGATCAAATCTTCAAAATGTGTTTTGCAAAGGCAAGTGTGATTGCGAATTTGGATTAGATCACAAAATCCAATCTACTGTTCAGTTTGTGTTGTGAATTTTTTTTTAGTGAGATTTGCATATGTTTGAGCCAAAAAAATCCCGATTACACTGAGCCCAGCAGAATTTTAGGAGTATTTCCAGATTTCAGGAACAAAAAAAAGTAATACAACTTTAAAACTGCTTTTTATTAAATGCAACTAGAATAGCCTACTTTAAAAAATATAGTTATTATATAAATACATAATAGTTATATAATTAAATAAAATAGCCTATTTTTTACACTCCTCACTTACAAAACAGTATTTATTTTGCCTGCTGGGGGAACGCTATTACGTTGTGTGCAGAGTGATGTTAACATTTCAGCTAGCTAGACGGTGAGAGAAAGTGTCACTATCAAAGAGTCTAAAGAGGAAAGTTGACAGCGAAAATAGGGCATACACAGAGGAATGGAAAGACAACTATGCATTTATCCTACCTAGTTTTGTGAATGGAAAGCTGGTGTGTCTTATCTGCAACGAAGTTGTTGCTGTTTGCAAAAAGATATAATATTAGACTGCACCACGAGACGAAGCATGGCACCTCCAAAGAAAGATGAATTTGCTTTGTGATTGTTCACATGTTGGTGCTGAGGCACTTATTTATAAGAAAACGTTACAATGCTTCACTGTTAGTTTGTTCATACCCCATATTTCATGATGGCTATTTTAGACAGACTTCTAATTAAAAGCTCTCAATTCACTTAAAAACAAATTGGTGCAAAAACATTCTCATACTTTTATTTTGAAGGTAAGAATTAACAAAAAAATGTATTGTGACAGATCTATTTCAGAACCAGCTGCAGGCAAAATTATCAAAATAATGCTGCTGGCATGGGCCAGATATTATTGCTGGCGGGCAAGTTTTGGTCCGCGGGCCGCTTGTTGCCAACCCCTGGTTTAGGGCCTCCGTAGAGTATGAGCAATTCGGAAAAAGTGCGTATTTGGACCAGGATTTTCAATTTCAGTTTTGTCAAAGAAACAGGACAAGAGTAAAACGGATTACCTGATCCTAGAAAGCAAAACATTGGATTTCTAAATCCTGATCATTCTAATCCAGATAACATTTTTTGAACAACTGGCCTTTGGTTGTATGAATTAGTTTCACGACAGATATGTGCTTTTTGGAGCTTCAAAAAATGTGTCACTCTCCAATCCAAAAGTCCTGGGAAGAGCCAGGACATCTTTCAAAATTACACAGATCGTCTCCAGTTGAAGAAACCTAGGATGGCATGAAGGTGAATAAATTATGCTATAAAAAACTCATTCTTGGGTGAACTGTTACTTTAAATTACATCTAGCAGATACTTTCTTGAAAAATGATATTTAAAAAACAGGCAATTTATTCTCTATAATAATAACTATACAAAATTTGTGAATTACAAGCGTAAGCAGAAGCAGCTCATACGCTAGAGAAAAGGTGTTACTACAAAAAAATACAAAGAAAAGTAAAATAAAAGAATACTTATTAAATATACACAACAGTGAATTTAATGCATGGCAGAGAATTAATAAATCTGAGTTAGAGTTTCCTGGTTTAGAGAGCACAGTCCCGTCACATAAGTTCCCAGGGATCTTTGCACAATAATGCAACATACCTACAGCCAAACACCACAGCAATGCAAACTGGACAGCCCATAGCGCCACTGCCCGCCTTCTCCAAGACCTCAAAACAACGTTCCAGATTCAGTAATTGTACGGAAAGATGACACAAAACCAGGTTTCCACTAGTTTGCAAAGAGTTTGTTGATTATGTTTAACAAGCTACATTGAGCCTAGAGCTCTGTTTTTTCCCTTCCGCACTCTTTTCCCCTCTGAGATGAGAGCAGTTGTGTTATTCATTTGACACAGTCGTTTAGCACTGGCAAAAGACCACAGACCTGGAATATGTTGCACGACGGAGTTTCCGTACCCACAAACGGAAAGAGGGAACCATGAAGAAACAGACGGATCAGATCATTGCAGAAGGTTCTTTAAAGGACTGATTATCACACCATTGACAAATGGAGTTGTTACTCTGGTAAGGCCCATCACTTCTCAAAAAGAAGACACTGTCATCTACTGAGGGGAAATTCAAGAATCAAGCTAAGATATACACTCAGAGAAACAGTGTTTACAGGAGGATGAGATACAGGACCCAAAGACAGCAGGCTTTGCCTATTATTAACCCAGATCAGTGCACTCACGCCGGGGTGGCAGCTGCACACAGACATGGAGAACAAAGGAGCACAAGCACACGCCTGCGTACACCATAGGCCTGATCTCAAACACAGACCGCCGAGACAACATTCATTATATTAACTTAAACCGACACGATGACAGAGAGAAAAAAAAACAAGGAAGAGGGGATGAAACCGAGTAGAAAAAGAGAGGAGACAAGTCAAGATGAGAAGAGTGAAAAGAGGAGACAAGATGAGTAAAAAGGAAGAGAAGAGGAAAGAAAGAAAGAAGACTCCTGTAAGTGGTGACACACTGCTCGATCTGCTCAGCACAACCAAACCGGTCCAAACTCATCAGGGAAAATATGGCATCCAATCTCCTTATGCTCATCTCTCTCACACACACATACCCACACAATATCGCTCGCCAAATATGTGGTCTAACAACCCATATCAAGCTTTAAATAATTTAATCTTTTTCTTAACTCTTTAATGCCGTTCTTTTCTTCTATATTCTAGTCCTTCTTTGACCTTTCTGTAAGCGTGTGTATGTTTGCTTGTGTTGGATCCCTGCATTTGTTGTCCATCTGTCAGTCTGTCTGTAGCCCCTCCCCAACACCTCCTGCAAAGAGTCTTTGACATCACCTGAGCCATCTGTTCGCACACACACAAATACACCCCACCGTACGACTGAATCTTATTCGTCGAAAAACAACCCCTGAAAAAGTTCCATCAGGTTTCATAGCTCTCCTTATATTTTGTATCGTATTATTATTATTAACAAATAAAACATAAATGTGTCATATGGTGCGACAGCAAAGATTTTGAAAACAAACTATTAATAATATATATTCTTTTATATGACTGATATTTATTCTTATAATATAAAATAGCATAACATTGTGCTGTCCTTCTTAAACCTTGTTTCTCCATTTCGTGCTCTTTTGCCATAAATCATTATTATTAATCGGTTTGTCACTGGGTTTTGCAAATATCTAACCAATATAAAGTATTAAAAAATGCTTGTCAATTTTGGCAACACTGTATTTAATAATTTAAATTATAGTGTTTATTCCATTTCCTGAAAAACATAAGGACAGAGACGATAAGAGAGAGTTATCTTCATTGTATGTTGCTCTAAATGTTTCCGGTATGTCACACTTAGGACACATGTAAGGTTTATTTGTCAACTACCCAAATACATTTATATCACCTCGTCATAAGCACAGCTCCATGAGGAGATCAAATAAAAACAAAAGGACCGCAATGTCAAGTGGGATCTCCACCTACACTACCACATGCTGCTAGTCAGCACTATAAAATCCAGTTTAACCAGAATTAAAACTGCGATTGATGTGAAAGACCATGTAAACATCTGTGTCATATTGCATTACATCGCGATCTATACTGACACAAGATCACACAACTCCCAGAATGCAGTGCAACGAATAGACAAAAAAACACTGAATTCTGATGAAAAGTGATTCATCAAATGGAGCTCAAGTATCTGGGGCTATAAAAGTGCCGGAAAAGTGTGATTAAGAACTGCAGAGTCTGACTGATACGTCAACTTATATTTAAATGTAGTGAAACTTTCTGCCAGCTGCAGAGTGCTTACAGTTAACTGTGAAGAGTGATTCATGATGCTCTCGTGAAGCGACAGAGCAAGAAAGAAGAATTCACATGATGTATAGAGGTGTGTATATCTAAATATAACCAGTATAAAGGACAACAATGACATTTTGGATGTTGATAACATCAATAGGTCTACTGGTTTAATCCCTGTAGCTACTGGTCAACAGCAGCGACTGCTGTACTGTATGTGAAAGGCGGTTGACTGGAGACACTGGTGCTCTATTCTATTTGCAGTTCATTTCTGACCTCCTTAAAAACTCACAAAGCTGAAGAGCTTTAGACAGAGTGACACAGACCCTATTTATAGTGCGTGCTTTGGGGAGGACACAATCCCCGGTGGAATCAGTTCAAAACTTCATTTTAAGCAGGCTCAAATCCATCCAATCTCACACGTTGAATACATGAGAATGCCTGCAAGAGTCTAATCCTGCAGTATATATGTGCAACATGCATATGCATCGCTGCACTTGTAGGCGTTTCGTTAACTTGGGGCACCATTATTCTTATGTACTTGACACCAAACCACTTTTCTCACATTCACGACAGTCCCTTATTTCAATCTGACCAGTAACAATGGATCACAGGAGAATTTTTTATGGTTTTCAGAAAAACTGAAAATGCTGTAAAAGACTAAGTGCAGATCTAGAATATGCATCCTAAAGACAAAATAAAAATATTTCACACCTTTTGAATAGTTTAACAGATTACAGTTGGATTATCAATTTCAAAGAAAAAAACATAAAAAAATATATTGATCATGTTTTGTCACACATCACTTTTTATATTTGAAGCATATTCTTTTTTTTTTTTAAACAAACTTAAAAACGTATAGAGGTGAAACTTGTTCGTTGTAACAGAGATTATGCCACAATTCGGGGAAATTTGCGTAAAAATATTATAATGTATGTCAATATTGAAATATCTGTGTGACCAGGTTCAATAAAAGGAAGGAAGGAGGCGGAAACCGGCGAACGTAACACAACATTTAATCAAATAACCAAACAATAAAACAAACTTAAAATGCCATACAACCATACAAACATAATAAAGCACAACATTAAGGCCTCCCACCAGGCCTGGTCCTCTCTCACACTTCACTGTTGTCGCTTGTCTCTTATGCTTCCGGAGCTCCTCCGTGAGAGATGCGAGACCGGTGCACGCAGAGCTGACGCTCATTATCACTCACGTGACCGGCCTCACGCCTTTCCCTCACGGCTCTCGTGCCGCCCTGCTTGCAACAGTATGCTTATTAAAATCTATCATTAAAAACCAATAATTATATAGTGATAAAATTATGAACGAATAATACAACTTTCCGATGAAAGATCGAATTTAATCTTCAAACAACAAGCGTAAAAATAAAAACAACTTCTAGACCACAACAATAACTAAAGTTACAGTAACACCTTGCAATAGACTTCTTTAAATATTAAATGTGGGTGAATTAATTAAACATTAGTGAATTAGTCCATGAATTAGTATGTACCTAAGAGTGTGGTTTTGTGTGTTTTACACATGGCTACATACAGTGGGGGCAGTTTAGATTTTCAGACAAATACTGGATGCTTCTGGACTCACACATCACTAAACACACACTTGTCTAATTTGAGAGACTCAAGCTGTTCATTAACTACATCACTGCACATTTGAATGCGTAAACCGAAGTAAGACAGAAAGCAGAAGTGACTCCAAAGTTATTAAACTCTGATCCAGGATCTATATCTCATAAACGTGACAACATCGCTGGATCCTGTGCTGCTAAACTACAGCAGTGGCCTGAACTTACCTCTCATAAGTCAGGAACTAACAATAATCTACTATGATGCAGTGCCAGGCATCGGCTTCAATACAATACAGACTACACAGATATTTAACATAGTAAATTGCTGAGATTTCTTTTTAATAGGAAACCATTGTTTTCTGTTGTCTGTAGTTTTCACATAAACATACCGTCAGCAAGAAATATCCACATTAACACATAACATGACACTATAGCAGTCTCTCTCTCAACACGCTCTAAACTACCATTTATCTTTTAATGCAGTCTATTAAATAAACACACAAACCAATGCACGATTCAATGCTAAATACTTCCAAGCTGTACAGCTTATGATGTTGAATGATTGTTGTACATGAATGTTTAATTCTGTGAGTGCCATTTACTTATCTCTTAAATAAATAAAACTATTTTGAATTTGTATCGCAATCTCTTGTAAAAATGTCTCAGCATAATGATCACACAGCGAGTCATGTTAAATTTGGGGTTATTTCACTTGACTAGAAATGAATAATAGAAATGGATGGTCAAACATAGCACATTGCATTGTGGGATGCTCTGTTGTGTACTCTATATTATGGAATACTGCCCAACTTAGTACTGCAAGTCTGAGTATGCAGAAAACGTTGAAGGAAAAGTCTGTTTGAAAAGTTCAGTTAAACAAATTTAAGTTTACAATCATGCAAAATGTGAAAAGCGCAATAGAAATACATTTCACGAGTTCGCCCTCGCCGATAAACAGCTCCTTGTTGGGATAGACGGTAAAGCATGGGAATGCAGGTTATGCGTATTTGGCGTGTTGTACAGGGAGTGGGCTCCGAGCTCGCCGGATCTATCAGAACCCGGAGCACTCTACCCTGCTCAGAGCAAGTGCTCCGGGCTCGGAACCGGCTCGAGCCCAGAACACACCCCCCCCGGGGGTCCTGCGGGACTTTAGAGAAAATGAGAGGAGCTGGGGTGGAGGAGGGATGCTTATCTGGCAAGATGCAACAGGTAAGATTGTTTGTCCATTTATGATAGAGCTTGCAGGAGCTGATAGGGTAGATACAGTGATTGCTGATGGTGAACCAGCCTAGATAATCAAGTAAAGATAGCGTGCTCGGCTGATAGGTGATTGCTGCTGATGGAACATCGGGCTGATTTATATGGTTCGGTTCCTCCCGAACTTTGTTAATAAAACATCATGACTACACTTTTTAATAAAGCCTCGCTCTCTTTCCCTCCCCCACCGTACAGCGATATTAGATTTCACAGTTTGCTAATAAGGATTACCAGCGTAAATAATCCATAGTCATGACACTATTATCAAACAGAGTTAAGTCCTCAGGCATTTTCTACATGCAAATGCAACCATGAAGACACACAACTTCTGTTTACTCAGAAAGCATTTTCTTGTTTATTCATTACACAGTTCTGTTATATTGTAGAAAAAGCACTTACCATCATCAAGTGTAATGTCCTGCAGGCCGATGGTACGAAAGGTAGGCTCTCTATCCTCCGGCTCCTGTTTGATGTTCAGCCTCTCTCCCTGTTGGGCAAGCGGGTTCACCACAGACCCTACTGGGGACAACCCAGCCATTACAGGACTGCTAGCTTGAGGAGAAGGTTGTCCAGAGAGTGGTAAAGGT
The DNA here is from genome assembly GCF_947034865.1 of Barbatula barbatula. NCBI lineage: Eukaryota > Metazoa > Chordata > Actinopteri > Cypriniformes > Nemacheilidae > Barbatula > Barbatula barbatula. The sequence continues at coordinate 17,988,081 of NC_136766.1, read as the reverse complement.
CCTAAGGGGCTGTTAGATGTGGGAGAAGTTGAGGTGGGTGAATGATAGGGGAGAGAATGGAGCTGGGGTGAAGAGGGCCCGGAGTGTGGAGATGGCACCATATGGACAGGAGCACTGGAGGGTGTCGGACAGGAAGCTGACCGCTGCCCTGCTGGATGGTACACCAGAGGATGCTGGAGCTGTGGCGCTGGCTGGCCCAGTGTGTGAGTGGGTGAGGGGACCTGCCCTGGAGTGGGGCAATGGTAACCTAGAGAGTGCAGGTGTGAGGCAGAGTGTGCCATGACCTGGCTGCTACTGGCACAGGAGGCATGGCTGGGACTGGAGCTGGGCCCTGCCGCTACTCCAGTGGTGGGTGTTGAAGAAGCAGGGCCGTACACCATCCCCAAACCCAGGGTGTGACACCCAGCTGGGTCAGCCTGGAAGGGCATTCGCTCGTAGGCCTGTGGGGAGCCTGCAGTCATAGGAATGCCGTGCTGGCCGTTGAAGGGCATGTTGTGCTGTAGGGGTGGGTATGAAGGTCTGCCGGTGGCAGCAGTGCCTGTGTGGAAGGGCATCTGGCATTCAGGAGGCGCATTCAGCCCTTGAGCCTGAAGGTGGGGCAGGTGGGGAAGAGTGGGTGAGCCCATGGGGGCGCAGGGGGCCTGGAGTGGGTGCAGGCCTGGAGCCAGGCCACGTGGGGAGTTGGACAGAAGGCCGTCTGGTGGGTGGGAGTGCTCTGGGGAGGACAGCGGCTGAGCGCAGACCAAACTGGCACCATGGACCAGAGGCATGGACATGGGTGGCATGGCAGGGGAGTCGAGATCTTCTCTATGTTCTTGCTTGACCAGGACTGGAAAGTGAAGAGAGTGAGGAAACAAACATGATGTGAATTAATTACTTATCATTTCACTTTGGCATATCGATATTTTTATCTATTCCAGTTTGACTTTTTTATTCAAAGCATTAATATCCAATAAAACTGACAGCAATGTAACACAAGGAACAAGAACGTTCAAGAATTTTGCCAAGTGCAAGTGTTCTCCTCCTTTCTTCCACAAAGACATCCAAACTCGACATGCACAAACAATGAGAAACAGCCACATAGTGTTCAGTAACCTACTTCCCGATCTGCCGTTTCTCTGGCCCGCATGTGTGGGGGATATTTTTACATGTTGTGGACGCTGCGAAAGCATATGTTGCCTGCTTGAGTGCCATGTAAACCAGTGAATTTGTTCGGGAACTGAATAAGTCTGCCCTCCAGCACTGCTCCAAATGGGAACCAAAATTTAGTTCAAGGCCCTGTTTGCTGCTACAAGGCCATTACTGCAGTTAAGGCATGGCTTTATCATATAGAGAGCAAGTGACGGCCATGTGTGGGAGAGAGAGCGAGTGCGTTTCAGTCTGGTGTCACTAACTGTGTATTCTCAATGTACTCGGAAACAAAATAACGAGTTTAGTTTCGACTGATAACTGCAATTTAGAGCATACATTTCCAGATGTGTTTTGAAAAAAGGCAGGTGGATTTGTCTGTATCTAAAAGACTTTTAATAAAGTTTATAATTCACATAAAACACCATTCACAGTGTGTGTAGTTTGAATGAAGACCATATCATCTGTCTGTCGCGTCTGGTTTATTATTTATAACTCATGAAGAGTCTGGCTCTGTTCTAAACAGCACCTCAGCCCTTCCCCCTGTCATGCCACTTTCTCAGCAGGCCGATGCCATGACAACCACAGTCGCTATGGCCCGTTCACAATATTGGCTGCATGTGCTGTCATCTGATTGGCTGAGGCTTGACGGGTTAGTGTGGAAAACAGGAAACCCTAATTTGAGTGGGTGCTTTGTGGAGCGAAGAGGGTGGGCGGGAGGTTGGCCTCAAACAGTCTCGCTCTCCCTCTCTCTCGGTCTTTATCTCTTCAACAATAAACTCAGGTTAGCATGCAACGTGGTGAAAGAGACACAGAAAAAAAAAGATGCTCACGTGTGATTTAATTACGCCGACACAGTTTTTCGGTTTGACAAGCTTTGAGAAAATAATAACAAACCAGATCATGGCTATGAGAACCACACACGACTGCACTTTATTGGAACTCTCAAAGCCATGAATAGACCAGCATCCAGGGTGCAGCATTGTTTTTTTTCATTGTATGGCAAATGTTGATTTTAGAAGCAAAATGTGCGCATGCAATGCATGTCAACCCAACATGTCACACAAATCATTATTAAAATATAACAATGTGAATCATCAACCTCAAAGTCATGATTAAAAAAACGTATGAGGAACATTTTCTTAAAATGCGCAACAATTCTATATAACATGACTAGTCAATTGTTCCAAATCTGTATAAATGTATTTGTTCTGATGAACATAGAGAAAGGAATTTGAAAGAATGTCAGTAACTAAACAGATCTAATCCCCCATTTACTGCCATACTATTTATTTTCCCTACTATGGCAGTAAATGGGGGATGAGATCTGTTTGAGTACTGACATTTTTCAAAACATCTCCCTTTGTGTTCCGCAGAACATCCAAATGTATACAGGTTTGGATGACAGGATTTTCATTTTTGGGTGAACTATCCCTTTACGAGTCCAAAGTATTCTATACACTTGCCTTCAGCCACATGTAAATCATGCTGAATCTTGTTTTATGGTGTTTTACATGAGCGGTTACCAGGTGCTTAACTGTTACTGGAACAACCTCATCCCTAACCACACTGCTGCACTGTGCACACGGGCATCATCAAACGGGAGAACCCACAAGTGTGCCATTGTGTCACTGTTAAGTGAAGTTAGTAAGAAAAATGTTTTGCATGAAATCATACAATTGCCCTGAGGCCAGACTTAATGTGAGCTCTATGCAACGTGGGTAGTTATGATGCCAGTCAGCAAAAAACATGATTTTGAAGTAAGACAATTTTTATATTGTTATTTTTGTATTTTGTTATACCAAGTATATTTAATTTTCCGGTAACATCATAGCATTTGAATGTGGATTTCAATAACATTTAAAAAGGATTCAAAAAGCTATATAAGTACAATGATGTAATAAAGATACATGTACAAGATACAAGTATAATGTACCTGGCAGATAGGTAAAACGTTGTGATTGGCTCCTTTTCCGTTTGCCGTTGCACACGTTAAACTGCACCTGCACGGCTGAGGTGACCGTCTTGCTGTGATATTGAGGCACCTCCACCACTATGTTTGACTGCAGATGAAGACATGAAACATGATTTTGTATGTTTTACTGCATCTCTGGAGGATCAAATGTACATTGTTTTTCTAGTATGAATTTAAAGCATCATAATTTGAGGACACCATCATTTTGCAAGTAAAATATATAATTTTTTGTCTGAAGCTCAGCTCAAAATTGCACCACAGAAATAATACAAAGCACAGTGAATAAACTCATAAATGACTACAATGTGTTTCACATGTATCTTGTGTTGAACATTTAAAAGAGCAAGATTCTTAATGGAGGTTGTCTTATGATAGTCAAGAGACTGGAAATAATTTTGCTCGGGAGGATCTCCAAACATATTTATTTTGTGTACTGTCTGTGTTTTAGCTGGCAAGTAAGATATGTGTTAAAAAATAAAGTATTTCCTTACTCCTTGACTCTTCTCTCGGATGACCTTTGCCTCAACCTCCCACTGCGGTCGTCCATCTGAAGAAAGAAAAGCATTAGCTACATTAGCACGACTTCTTATGGCACTAGTAAACACACACACTGACCTGAACTATGTATCACTATTTAGGGGAGCAAATTAGCTAAACTCACTCTCTCATCACCATCCCATCACTGTGGCCATTTCTCAATTGCAAGAACGCAAAGAACAGACTTGTGTTCTTGTGGAGAATCCTGCCTCGCAAGAACGAACTTGGATAGACACACTGCAGTGACTTCTGGGACTTCAAGCGGATTCCTTAGGCGCGCAAGGCTGCATACGTTGCATCCTTGATATCAACAACAAATATGGGTACTTTCATGCGTTCTCTTTTCTTGTGTTCTTGAGTATTGGAACCAGACTTTGATGGTTATTGATGACGCAGAGCGAGAACACAAGACCGCTGAAAAACGCAAACTGAGAAACGGCCCATGTCTTTGAGCATGTGAACTAGGGATTTGGATTACAAATAGCCAATTAGTATTAAACTCATAAGATTGACTCCCTTTTTCTACAGATGAATCCACAGAGAACCTTGACAAAGTGTGCCTCACGCTGAGAAAATGACACTGAGAAATTGCATTAGCTTGCAAACTACACGCTTTTCCCACACAGGGAAAGAGGCACAATTGCTTGAATAGATCAAAATGTCAGCCTAATTCGAGAAGCCTGGAAACACTGCACAGAGTCAGCCTACCAAAACAAAAGTTATTTTAAATACTACAATGAAAGAAGAGTGCTAGTTGAAATAGTAGAACGCTACAAAGAGAAGCAATTTCTTTACAACGGGCAACTAAAGAGTAACAGAAAATCAGATCAGTCTCACACTGACCAAAAATGAGAATACGCTTGGGCCTCTAACAGGTAATGAGATCGTAAGAGACCAGTTTACAAACAGAGATGAGAGATGTGTGTAATACATGTTATTAATTGTTATCAACTGTATAATGTGGAAAACATTCTGTCACAGCTGTATGGACTATTAAAAAGAGAGAGAAAGCAGAGGAAACTTGTTAACAATGATCAAGCGTGGTAAAAACGTATTAACCTAACCATTAACCTAACCTATTATTAATTGCATGTTATAGTTGAGTCAAAAAGTAGAAAAATCCCAACAACGTATAAGTATGTTGCATGTGTAATAATAACATTTGTTGTTATTATTTGCATGTATAATATTTCCGAGCATGCTTGTTTACTCCAGATGGGTGTGCCCTATATATTTATTAAGACTCACCTTTCAAAGGAGGAAAACGAAGTGTGTAATGTCTGAGGACAGTTATCAAACCCAAGAAGATACTGCCGTGAGCAGTTTTCATAATCACCTAGCATATTACTCTCCAGAGACTGTTCTGCTTATGCGAGAATGACCTTGGATGCCTGTGACTTCAGCAGTTGTAGTATTGCAGCACATGTTGACATTCAAAACACACTGGAGAGACACTGGAGAGGGCCCCACATGCGCATCATGAGGGCAGGTTCAAACAGGAACCAGACGCTAGCGCCTGGTGACAAGCATGCGAGTAAACCTCCCACCACCCTACTGAGAAATGCAGCTGTTCTGTTATTACTATTATGGTAAGCAAAGTCAAGAAAAATAAACTTTCGGCAAAATCGTACAAAGCATTAATGTGCAATTATGTGGAAATGAAATGTCCGCCTGCCAAGCGTAAACTAGCATCACCTGAAACAGATGTTTAATGTCGCTTTCTTTCTTATAATTGCATGAATCATTAATGATAAAAACATGTTTTTTCTAACTTTCTTGGGTTTGATTTTTTTAGGTGTATCATAAATCAATCATTAGGAACTTGTTTTTGACAATGCATTTGTTAAATGAACACTGTGCACTTCTGTTTGCTTTTTCACACAAAATCATACAAATAATCTATGAAATAAATTACACTTTACAATAAGGCTGTGTTTGTAAAAAATTTGTTAAGGCATTAGGTAACATGAACTAATATTAAACGATACATCTAGACTCTAGAGCATTTATTAATCTTAACATTCACTACTATACTTTTAAATCAAACATTGTTAATGTTAATATTAGTTAATAGGCCATAAACAACATGACCAATTGTATTGACATTAACTAACATTAACAAGTATGAATACATTATAATAAAACTATATTGCTAATTGCTAGTTTATGTTAGTTAAAGGGACAGTTCACACAAAAATGAAAATTCTGTCATCATTTACTCATATTGTTGCAAATCTGTATCCATTTCTATGTGATACTATGGGAGTCAATGGGGGATGTAGAGGTTGACAGAGTTTTTCTCTGGCCGATTTTTAGAAATCAGGCCAGTCGATGGCCGATGCTATAAGTCAAATGGTCATAATCTAAGTAAAAAAAAAAACTTTTAAAAGTTGGAGCGCAACAGTACCGTTAGTTTACAAGGCCATGCTACTAGGAGGATCAAAGCTGGAGTAAGCAAGGGAGAGAATGAACAACAAGATTTTTTTACATAGACAGTTATTGGTTAGTCAAATAAATGCGGAACAGGTGTGTTTTGAGCTGTTTTTGGAAAGTTGTGAAGGATGCTGCAGTTAGGGTGGAGGCTGGCAGTTCATTCCACCACAGAGGAACCGAATGAGTAAAGGTTTTTGCAAGTGACAACCTAGAAATATTAGTTTTAGTTATATTTAGCTTCGAGTCTTTTTCTATTTTATAGGACAGTAGAAAGCCTGACAGGAAAGTAGACGCTCTTGTTGTCAAATGTGTTTAAACAGCCACAAAGGACCGCCTACGGACATAATGCGTAAATGAGAGGAAACAACAAGTCAGGACCTAAACTTTGGCTGAAGACCTAAAAGTTTGGTTTAATGATGAAAACTGTACAAAGCAAGCAGAATATTTTCTCTAGATTTCAGATTTCGAACACACACTTCCAGCGTTCAGCGTGTCTCGTGGCTGTCAGAGAATTAAAAAACCCGCTTCTCTCTGCATGTTTATCTGCCCCGGTCGTTTGTAAATTGTGTGCACTTATTTCGTCCATTTGATAGAAAAATCTACCAGCAAGCATCTTAATACCAACCCTAAACAGAGTCCGACCCACAGACACATTTAAGCAGGAAAGTTAACCAGCATGTTTTAGCCAAAAGTTGTGCAGTTTAATGTGCAGTATATTTTCAGATATTTTTTAATTGATATTCATAAAGATGTTTTGTAGCTATGCCATTTGTATATGAAACCTTTTCAGCTACTGAATAAAAAAATAAAAAGGCAATTGCGACTATTTGTCTCTCAGTTCTGACTTTGTTTCGCTGCTATTCACACTTCATAACAGCCAATTTTTATCTCACATTTCTGAGAAAAACTTCCTTATTGCAAACTTATGTCACGTAATTCTGAAAAAAGAAATACTGACTTGATTTAATTTAAAAAAAGAAGGAAAACTATATTCAGGCGTACACAGTATCTCAATTATTGTCACTACAACCCACCAACATAAAAGGATAATAAGCTAATAAATTATAATTATAAACACACAATTTGATTATAATCACACAATTGTATGTGTGTTAATTGTAACAGTAATAATCTGCTGAGCAGCACTGTTTGCTCAAATTAAATAAATACAAGTAATTACTACTCCATCTTATTTCCTCATGAATTATTTGTCAAATATTGAATTGTCAATGTTTTGTGTCTTTATTCGACTACCACAGTGTATGATAATAAATTTGTATTAAAATCCAGTAATATTCAAACGAAACACTGATATGATTGTGAAATAGCACAACAATCCGTCAATCACTTCATTTACTGTCATCATTTACTCAAGTTGTTCCAAACCTGTATGAGTTTATTTCTTGTGCACAAGAAGATATTTTAAAGAATGTGGGTAACCAAAACATTTCTTGTGCTTTTTTTCTTTTTAACATTTCTTTGAAAGTCAAAGGGGACCAGAAACAGTTTGCTTTCCCATATTGTTCAAAATATCTTGTTTTGTGTAAATCAGAAGAAAGACACTAAATAATGACAGTAAATGATGGGAGAATTTTCATTTGGGGTGAATCATCTCTTTATTGTAATGAATAATCTTGAAATTATAATCTTCCTCATTTTAATGTTTGTGTTTATAAGAGCTATTTGCCAGTCTTGCTACTGTTGATTTATGAAAGCTTTTAAGGTAGATTACTTAAGGTGTAAATTATGACCCACTGTTTGCAAGTTTAAGTGGTATTTATGTGATTTAAATTGAAATGTGTTTCTGTTTAACAAATTGTAGTAAGCACTGTTTTAGTTATTTGTTTTAGTTAGAGAATAAATTGCTGTATGGGATCCCTGGCCACATAAACGTTGAGAACCCCTGATCTATACAATACGGACAACTGTAATAATTTAGCTGCCGGGGTCGTCACCAGGTTTTGGTACCCATGCATACATGTAGCCTGAACTATGTGGTGGAAGGCTCGCAAACAACAGATTTCCAAAAAGTTACTTGCACTCTCAAGTAGCATCCTTATTAATCAATGAAATATACAAGGCTAGATTAAGAACGAAGGATAACAATAAATTAAGTTTTACTGTTTTCTTGTGAAGTTATCAGGTAGTTAAAAATTTAGTAGGCAGGAGGGGACATCACAATGTTATGCTGCAAGAGACAGCGTTGTGTGTTCCACAACAACACATAGCTGCTCACAGATGCACTTGCCTGTTAATCGGCCAAATTTGCGGCACAATCGGCAGATGCCAATAAATTAAAAGATAAAAGAAATTGGCCCGATCAATCAGTCGAGGTATGACATCTGTTTGGTTACTTGCATTCTTCCAAATATTTTCCTTTGTGTTGAGCAAATGGTGACAGAATTTTCTTTTTTTAGGTAAACTATCCCTTTAATGGATTTACTAATGTTAACAAACCTTAATGTAAAGTGTTACCAAATTAACCAATATTTCTTTCAAATCCTGAATAAAAGGGCAGAGCAACCTTACAATTTAGATGTGTGGCTTTACTTATTTGACTACTTGACAACATTGTATTTATTTACTGTATCCAACATTGTTAAATACCAGATTCAACTGCTCAAGAATAAGTCAATATGTCAGTCAATTCCATTAGATACAACCTGTCAAAATAAGACCTATAATTATCAGTCGTCTTCTCCTATGTCCTCTTTCATGGCCCCTAGGAACAAATGCCTCTAAAACACACAGCCTAGTACCAGCCTACAGAAAGATCCATCTTCTCCATTTATCTACTGTACCCATAGCAGATTGGAATAAAATGGGCATAATTTTATGTATTCCAGACTTAATCAACACTCAGCCCAAGAACGCATGCCAGCTTTGACTTATTTTCCAATCTCTATAAACTCTGACTGGGCCCAGCATGGGTTAGTTCAATGTTTGCTTTTTTATTTGATTCTGTCAGCATCGACGCAAATTGATGTCAGTATAGGTCCAAGACAACTTTCATATCAGCCAGCACAAAAATTACTGAAAGCGCCTTTAACTGCCATATTCCACTGATATAAAACACAACTGGATGAGCGATGGAAAATCTACAATCAGTAATGCAGAACACATCTCACAAATCACACAGAGGCTGTCTGATGATCACCTACTCGAAAAGATATGAATTTTTCCCCGAGTTGCTCAAGGCAAGATGTGAGGGCCAATTTTCCAGCCTGCTTGTTCTAACATTTCAGAACTTTCCATTTTTATACATCGCAACAAAAGTGTGGGCAAACACCGTACAGGTCCCCTTTAGCACTTTCCTGTGGGCACGCTGTGCCAATTAGAGGAGAGGTGAGTTATAAAGAGTGTCTTTCTGACTGAGTGGGTTTGTGTTCATGTGTAAACTGCTATTGAATGAGTCACACAAATAGGCTCAAGGCAGGCCAGGACTCATATTCCCAGAATGCCTTTCATTCATTGCCTTCATCTGAGGCTGGTCCTAACTTGTGCTCCATTACTGAAGAACGAGTGTCTCCATGAGCAATGGAAAAAATGAGCAGGAAAGAAATGCAGAGACAGAAGACAAAGTGTAAGAGACAGAGTTGCTTATCAAAGTATTTCAGTACACAAATCATACTGGAACGAGTCAGGGACAAAATGATATTTCTCCACCAGATCTGTTGAATATTATAGAAATAGGAAAGTGAAGTGAATACCAAGTCTTGTGGAGATGTTTGTAAGGGTTTTGTTCAGTGATTTCAGATCACAGTGAGACTCAAAGGATCAACACAAATCTATAAAGACGGACAACTGCTGGGAGCTTGTGATAGTCTAACCCCAAAAAGTCACAGTCTAATAAAGCCTCTTGACTACTGTGACTGTGAAAGCATACTACTTTACTACAACCAAGTTAATGTTATATATCATGTGATAAATTCTCAAACAACAGCTCGCACTGGGACAGTACACTCAAAAATGTGTGCGCTGTAGTATACCCTTGTATGGTGTTCATGTTTTTGTTATTCAGCCAAATTCGTGGGTCTAGTGAACCCACAGCTTTAGATTTTCCAATCAATAGTCACAAAAAATTAACTTTAATTTATCCCAATTACAAGCTAAATATACTGCATGGCCTTAACTCTGTAAAATCACATTCATGAAAAAGCTGCTATTTGTTTTTTGAATTTTTCTTATATATGTAATGGGCAAAACAAACATATTTATCTTGAATAAATATTAACATCAATTTTTTTGTAAACGACACCCAGCGATAATGTACAGTAATAAGCATCCTTTAATGGGAATAAAGTTAGACACAATCAAATTAGCTGTCAAAATCGAGATTACATTGAATTGACTTAAATTATATTGCACTGACTAAACATTTTTTTGATTTAATAAAAAAAATTCACCACCAGAACAAACGTACACTTCAGGTGTACTGTTTAATATTAAAACTGTGGGTTGAAATAGTTTATGAAGTAGAACAAAATTGTGATGTGTATTATGAAGAATTACGGATCCTCATGAATGTTTATAAGCACGTTACTATACTCAGTTCTCATTCAGTCTTTTCAAGTCTTTTCTTGAGCTAGTGTGTGAGACTGTGAGCGATCAGCAGCCTCCCTGCAGATGCTGAGGACTACAGGTGATCTCCAGAAGATCAGTGACATGCTACTACACGGCCAACCATAAATCTACCTTGTGTGGAAAAACAAAGTTCATAAATATAAGGAAATTATGGTGTGTTTTTGTTTGTGCATCTTTTTGCCAATGTGCACGATTGCATAGGCCTAGCATGTTGTGCATGTAGGTGCGTGCAGACTGCATTTATGTGTGCATGTATATCTGTGTCTGCATGTGTATGGAGTGCGTGAAAAGTTTGTATTTGAGCGCAGTGGTATTTGTGTGTATGTAGGTGTGTTTAGTTGCATACATTCACACGCATGCACGCACACGTACACACACTCACGCACACACAATGCCTTCAGAGGAGAAGGGAAATCGTGGGAGGTCAAGACGATGATAAAGCAAAGATAAACCTTTTGAAGAAAAACAATCAAATCCTACTGTGAACCGGGAAGAGAGAAATCGGCACGGTTTCACATTTAAACCATAGCTCTAGCTTTCCAGGCAAACAGAGCTGGCTTTCTTCTCTTTAACACCAAGAATATTTTAGATTTTGTTAAAATATTCATAATTTCAACTATGTAAACTCTGTACGGTAACACCTCAGTATAAAGTCCACATTCCGATACTTCTCGCAATAATAAAAATGACAAATTAGAAACGTGGCCTAAGCAACCTCTTTTCTTTAACTCATATCTCTAAGCAACAGTTATGATTAGAGGATATAGTATGAGATGGGTCAAATGACCTAAAAATCCCTTTTTAAAAGAATATTATTGCACCACATGGACCTTGCCAAAGGTCTATTATTTTTTTCTAACATTCTCTATGATAGGCCTGGAGGACCTATCGTTTGATACACTCATGTGACCACTATAATATTGAGACAATTTTGCTATTGCGATAACACGATATCAATAATATCGTTACCAGAGCCGATTCTTCCTATACGCAGACTACGCAGCTTGCCTAGGGCCTCCAAACCCCCAGGGGGCCCCTTGAGTACCGAATCCAAAACCCTTTTGTAAACAATTAAGACGCTATTTTTATGACTCGCGGATCCAACTTTAGGTATCATTTAGAAATTTCCTTTTAGTACTTAATTTATTAAGTGACTGTGACATTCTCGGACATCTGTGAGCGGCAGGTAATGCCATTCTTATTTTGTTTTTGCCAAATTATGCAAGAACGTTTTTACAAATACACGGAAGTAAAAGACCGGCAGCCACCTCACAGTACACTGCCGGCCATAAACCATAAACACAAACTAAACATGTCCGGGCCCGGTCCTCTCTCACTGACGGTCCGGTTGCTTGTCCTCTTATGCTCCACAATCTCCTCCGTGATACGAGACCGAAGCCTCGCATCCCGGCTCTCGTCCCGCCTACCTCGCTACAATATAATTTTTAGTTTGTGCAATCAAATTTAGAGAATTATTGATGTGTTTTCGTACACTTTGCTTTATTAAGTAAACTATATTTATCGTGCTTTATTTTTGTTAATCACTCATTTAGTTGGGAAAACACACCACATTTGCATTATAGTTTTTCTTACAGCTAGATGGTTCCAAGCCACGTATTCATTAAGGAAAATAATCATTTACATGTTAAACAAAATGTGAACTTTATTTTAGAATGAATTGTTCTCACTGTCTCTTTAATGTTTTTTTTTTTTATTTGTTTAAGTGTGTAAATTGATTTATTCTTTTTTACTTCTTACAGTGTACAGTTATGTTTATATCTAGTTTAAACTATTATGTCAAGGGCCCTTCAAAAAGGTTTTCTTAGGGTCCCCAGATGTCTAGGATCGGCACTGATTGTTTCATCCTTAGAGGTTAGTGCAGGCATAACTGCAAATTCACTTTTTTAACACTGTAATGCATCAAAAAATTGTATAATGCTCCATATAATTACTGTAGCTGTATATTGTGAATAACTGTAAAAACATGGCATTATATAACACTAAAATATTTAGTATTTTGGAAGTGTCACCCTCCATAATGCTATGGTGTTAAGAGTTGCACTCTCTGCTATACAGTTTCAAGGGCACTGCTAGCAGGGGCGGACTTGTCATCTGGCGATCTGGGCGTTTTTATGATAATGACTTGCCAATGGTGTATAATGCCATTTAGCACATGGCTTCTTACCAAATAAAAAAAGTGACATATTGATTAGAAATAAAAAATTATAATATGAGAAGAAAGAGCTCACGGTGATACCAAGAGATATTATAATACAGTTTTGTATGACATCACTTGTCGGTTATTTAAACAGTTTGACCACAAAATGCTGTAAAATAAGCTGCTATTATAGTTACAGTAATAAACTCTTACCAGGACCTTTCTCCAGAAAGATGACCTTTGAGTCAGGGAAAAAGTTGGAGCCAGTGATGGCCATTTCCTCTCCTCCACTCACAGAACAGCTGCTAATACTGGCCTTCTCAACCTGAGGTAACTCCTGCGCTGAGCGCTGAGCTATATATTGACACATACAAAAAATCGAATTTACACATGGGACAATAATGTGCGTTTCTTTTGTGCACTTAAGGGTGTGTGTGCACATTAGTGTATCGGTCTGTGCGAAACCTACAGCACTCCACTGGAATAGATGCAGCCTGCAAGGAGACCACTTTTCCGTTGGGATGTGGGATGTGAACCCTAAACACCACACGAACCCGAGTGTTTTTCCGTCCAATATCTGTCTCTCCTTTCCTCAGCTCGATGTCAGAGTTCCTCAACTTCAGGATTCCAGCACAATCAATACTGAAAAACACAGCAAGAAGAAACCTCAGAGAAGACGAGTATCATAAACATATCCATCATCCAACATTCGTTACTTTTGGGATTCATTTTTTGGGACTGATAGCAATCAGATAGCAATAGGAGCATATGTGCACCATTTAACAAAAAGAGTCCAGATCTTATTTGACTAAAATGAAAACTTTCTGTTTATTGAAATCAAATCAAATATTGGCTTAAAAGCTTAAACTAAACTTTAAATGAACTGAAACCTCAAGAATGAACTGAAACAAGTTTAAAGCACTACATTTATAATAAACAAACAAGAACAAAACTAAAAGAAAAAAAAGCATGTAACAAAATTGCTAAAAAAAAGTAATATAAATTAACATAAAAATCTTAAAATATATAATTTGAAATATTAATTCAATGAATGAAAACTAACAACAAAACTATAATAACTCAGAGCTGAATAATACATTTAAATCTGTTGTTATATCAACAGATATGGTTTAGTGGCAAAATATAGTAAATATTATTTTACCAAACAGAGGTTTATCTGTAGGTTTTGCAAATATTTAACCAATAAAACGTATTGAGGAGAGCTTATCAAATTATACATTAACAAATGATCTGCTGCTTTAATTCTAACAATGTCAGCAAGTATTTAAGTGGTCTGAGAGAATCCGATTGATGTCAAAGATCTACCTGGCAGACATGTTGTTTTCAGGAAGTAGAGGAATCTCCAGAACCTTTGTGCTGGCAATGATAATTTCCTGGCTTGCTGTAGCGACGGTTTTTCCTGTGATGCGGTGAACCTGGTAGAAAACGTGCGGCCTCAGATAGCGGTCATCCGCCGTCCCGATGAACATCTGCAGATTTACAGGCTTCTCATTGTAGCCAATAAGCTGTTGGGAGAGACAATTCACAATCAGCATTTATATTTTTATTTCTGCAAGATGAGCAGCATCTTAAAAATTCCAAACCACAATTAAAAATGGTTGACATTCTGGTTGTACATAAGACTGTAAGAATACTCCAACGAACCCAAATAAACAGATAATATATAACTGCAATGAAAGTACAGCAGAGAGAGAGGGGTCACTATGCAATCATGTATATGTTTGAAAGCACTGAAAATCTACTAAATCACAATTCTCCATTCACATTACATAAATTTTCCTCTATGGGTTCACAAAAATCCTGCATGTGTGAAACTGCTTCCCATTCTTTCTCTGTGGACGTTAATATCAGACATTAGCCCACATTTTCCAATGCAAATACAAAACACTGGAGCTGGTCATTACAATCCAGACAAAAACATAAAGACAAGTTTTCAAGTCATGAGTAAGGAAAAATATAAAAGCAGAATTGAAAAGCTTGCGGGAAAAAGAGTGAGAAAAGAAAAACAAATCCTGAAAGACGTTCTATTTCTGCTGCTAAAAAAGTATAAACAGACTTTTAACATGTGAAAACGGAAATGGGAAGTGAAACCCATTAAAAAGTGAATGATTAAATGTAACACATCATTCTCTGAGGTCTCTTTCCAGAACAAAAAACGTTCACAGAAGCTTTTCCTTCCTCTTGATGCACACCAGGGTATCCAATCATACGTCAACTGGTGACTGATCCACAGCGAGCCGCTGCGACAGCATCCTGCCCTGCCCAGAACTATGTATTTTCTGTACACCCAACCTGCCAATAAACTTCCTGGACAGGTGAGAAGTTCCCAACTGGAGAGAAGCTTTTCCGCTGACATGCGTGTGTGGTTGGGTGTAGGTCGAGCACACAAGCTGCTCCTAACAATCTCTCCACTGTTGTTATGAAATGTTATGGTTGGCAAACTATACATACCAGTGGAATGAAAGAGAGAAACGTAATGGAAGCAAAAGAAGAAGGGAGGAAGAGAGAGAGAGAGAGACCATTCACAGGTAAGATGACCAAGCCAACCACAGCAAAACAATAATGAGGAAAGCATGCATTTAGATCACATAAACTGACAAATCTAGACAACCGAGCCAGATATGTGCGCAAAGGGGTAAAGACGTAGATGGTGGGGAAAATCAAAAGGCAGAATAGAATGGAAGAATTGGACACTGGTGGGATTTGGTTTGTGTGGTTGCCCAGGCAGCATAGTGTTATTACACTTAAAGACATAACTACCTGAATAATTTAAAAAAGCAAAGCCATGCTATGACTATGTTTCTAAAGGAAATTAAATGGCAGCAGTTCCAAAGAAAAGGGTATGAGCTAGATTGGACATTCACTTTCCAAAAAATAAAATGAAGCTATATGGGTAGTTCTTCACAAGAGCACCGTTTAATCTCTCTCTATAAAGCACTCTTGCTTCTTTGACCATTACAGAAGATAAACAGAACATCAGAGATAAACAGGTCTCTCTAGACAGGGACGTCCAAGCACAAGGATGGAGGATGAATATAGTGTACACATTGTTGAACTCTCGCTCTTGGTTAGGGCAGTCAGGCACTGGGGAATTCAGGAGCAAAGGCCATGTTTATGCTCAAAGACCTGAAGATGGTAGAGGGCTCGAATGAGATGAGCCATGACCTCACCAACATCATGTACATGTGGGATTTATTTCAGCAGTGGGACTCCTGCAACCCACGGTAACAGCAGCAAACTATACTGGACAATTCATTTTCGTCGTGTGTGTATTTGTGTGTGCAAGGAAAAACTAAATGAGATCTTGATGTGTATGTAAAAGTGCCCCAGAACTGTTTGCTGTCCTATATAACATTTTATTGAAATTTTTAAAAGAAAATACATGGCATTATGAAACACATATTATTGCAAATGTTTCATAACCTGTACATAAATGCCACAAACTGTACAATATATTTGTGGAATTAAGTCATTATTAAGCAGGTATGTGTGTCAAATAATGCCTCTTCAAAAGCCACTGTTGTTGGGCTATGACCGAGGTCAATCAAATGGCACTCACATCCCACATTATTTCCATTATGTGACCTATTTAAATGTTAAATAAAGCATTTGATGACACCAGATGTTAGTATGTGGAGTAGATAGATCTGTAAAGATTGAGAATTCCATAGCATAACGGATCCAGTTATATCACCAACAAAATGGATATAAAGATAAACTATGTAAATTAACCAGCCCAGAAGTACATCGTTATTTCACGTTGGCTTAAATGTCACAAAGAGGTCCTTTAAAAAGAATAATTCACACATACATTAATTTATGACTTACAAATTCAATAAAACTGTCCATTCTTTAGGTTAAAGCAGACAGAAAAAGTGCAAAACCAAAAAGTCCCTCGACTTGACAACATGATCTTTTTGTTTTGAGTCAATTTCGTATGGTAAAATGTTTTCCACAGGTCATTAAGATTCATACCGACTACCAAATTAGTTTAGAATAATTTTTCAAGTGTAAGAAAACAAGTCATTCGTTTTTTATATGACAACACTGTTTGTAATGCAAGAACTTTTTTTACATTCTTGGTGTTGCTAGACCCTACTGAAGAAGGCAGCCCCCCTAATCTGTGTTTAATACAGCTGCTAAAATCTTTCTATCAGTGAGGTCAACTGAGGTCATTTCACTCTTTATTACCAGTCTACAAAAAAACCCTACTCAAAGGTGGGAATGTTCAGCATGAAGCTCCGGCCTGAACACATCTGTCACAGCTTGACCCGTATCAGCACCTGTTCAGATAGATGACCGAGACTGAAATGCTGGAATCACTCCTTTTCACAAACCTCCTCTCTCCTACTTGTTTTCTTCTTACTAATCCCAAAGAAAAGCTTAAAGGCTTCATGTCGAGAGGAAAGAAGAAAGGAATGAAACGTCAACAACACAACAAACATGCTTAAAAACAAGAACCAGGAGAGGTGATGTGGCATCAGCAGCCACAGGAAACATCCTCTCGTTCATCCTCTCATTAGCTCACGTCATGTCGGCAGGCCTAATGAAATCCTCAGTGTGTTTGTGTGAAATTTCACAAGAGGACGGTCTCTGCACTCTTGTAACCTCCTTTCCTGACACAGGTTATATTAAACTGCTGACATTAAGAACAGTCACATGTCCCATAGCTGGAATAAACCTAACAGGAGCGAAAATAGCCTCCATGGGTTGCCTTTCAAATCCAGAGCTAAATAACCACGTCTCGCCTCCACTGTTGTGTTGCTGGGTTGAAAGATTCTGTGAGATTTTAAATACATTATGAAGACAAGGCCTATGTACAAACGAACAGCATGTGTAGGGTGTGGAGTATTAAACATTCTCTTGTTGGTGTACTTTAGGATACATGTTACCAACTCACCTTTTGCACCTTGACTTTCTCCCCAATTAAAAAAAAGTCTCCTTCCTTTATATTGTCTCTTTCTTTCACCACCCCTCCCTCTTTCTTCATCTCTCTATCTCTTGCTTTCCTATCCGCTGCTGCCAGGTTGTTTCCCTATGTTGCTCTTTGGTTGCTATGGTGAGGCCAGCCGGTGCGAGTGCATGCATGCACGAGTATGATCATGTGTGTGTGTGTGTGTTTGTGGGTAAACCCGAGCCTGAGGGGGAGGGGAGGAAACTCAAGGTCACAAATAAACATAGTCGCACACACAGTGGCCCCTGGCCCCAAAACGTGGACTCGTGCTGACATGCTCTCTGTACTTACTGGACACACTGAGAGGTCTGTTCGCATGTTTACACAACGTATGCCTGCGTCTGTTTGTGTGTGACAGAGAAAGAGAGAGAAAGAAAGAAAGAAAGAAAGAAGAATAAATACGGCACTCAGACCCATGAGGCTGGACAGCCAGTTGTTTAAATAAGGTCAATACACATATATCCCCTCTCTCTCTCCAAATAATGTATAGTGTATGTAAAAGGCTACACCAAAACTCACGGTCTCACACAAAAACAAAGACATACACACATATATATGCAAAGATCACATCCACATCATACACAGCCTCAGGCTACTGTCCATCAAAAGCCACAAACAAACAAGTATAAAGCTACCAAGACTGCTATCCAAGAAAAGATAAAAAGACAACAGTAAAACTCAGCATGACGTCATCAAATCTAAACACCTCTGATCAGCACAGAATATCAGTCACCGGGACCATGAAGGTGGTGTTTTTCCATAATGATGTTATGTGGAACTAATCCAAGTTTTATAAAACAATAAAGCTACTGCCAAAGATAAAAAGTTGATGTTTGCTGTTCTATTTAAATTTTAAGTTTCTTTTTTTGTAACGCAACACTGATGACGTAGGTACGCATAACCAGAAGGTTGGAAGCAAAGTGGAAGCCAAACAACCTTGATTGTTTACATCCAACAAGACCAAAAGCAGAGACTCCAAACCACCAATTTCTGTTCTGGTAGTCGGTCTTCATACTGTAAGCAGTAGACCATAAGAAACGTTACACATACTGTGTATTTTCACTCTTTAGTACTTATTTGCTGTGGATCGTTTCAGCGGCAACAATATAAACAAACGTAACTTCCCGTAAACCTACGCAAAGAATCAATAAGTGTTGAGAAGTTTTAAATTAAAATGTATAACTATAATATACAATTTTATATTAATATGAATGAATATTTACATACAATTAAAATAAAATAAATTGTTATACCACTAAACACAGACCGGAAGTTAACTTGGGGCCAGCATCTGCGTCTGATGAAACTGTCTTAATATGATTACTGGTACGTACATATGTAAAGGTTAATGGTCCAGTCAGTGAAATCTAGCGGAAAGATTGTAAATTGCAATCAACCGCTCACTCCACCCTCCCTTTCGAAACACTTCGACGTCTGACAGAACATGGCGAATTACGTGCAAGGGGACCCGCGGTGTATGTAGATAGAAATAGCTCATTCTAAAGTAATAAAAACATAACGTTTCATTGTAAGTACAAGTACTCTTTATACACCTCTGAAGGCGATTATCCCAAGAATTACACACTGGACATTTAATAATCAGCTGCTTATTTGTGTTCCACTGTATTATAATAGGATTTGGAAAAACGAATTATATTGCATATTATATTATTCATACTGTAAATTCATATAAAAAGTAACCTCCCCTCAAAGAGACAATCTAGACTAATGTTAAACATAAAATGTTTCTTGAACAATGAATAACTGAAATTTTAGTGAATAACTGATGTAAGTTAAAACAGGGCCTTCCATTTTCTCTGGTGACTGACCACCAGCTACATATGTTGTTGACAGCTTAAGCTGTATCTAAGCCTAAATAAGATACTGCTTTTACAAAACAGACTAATTTATTTTTCATAAAGATAATTTACACCTTATGTGGATCCAATGAGCCTTTTCATCCACATAAAAGCTTTGACTGAAAGGATAAAAATATGTAAACCGATCATACATGCAAACACTTCTGTCTTTTGTGTGTGTGTCTTTGTGTTTAACTAGTTCAATTGTGCTCTGTCCCTAAACACATACACACTGTTCACACATTCAGGAAAGTTTATGCCAGATGGGCTAACAACTTGTGCATGTCTCCTAGCAACAAGCATACTGATTTTAGTCAGTCCCCTCTAGTAATGAACCCACAGAGAGAGAGAAACCTGAGCAAGGATTGTAGGGCATTACATAGCATTCCTCGCAGACCTCAGTTCTGTGAATTAACCCAGTCCAAACACTAGCAGTAAACACTGTCACTTTGTTTCGCTGGTGTTTGTCTGGCTACTGTACTCTGCAAACCTCAGTCTTCTGTTATGGCAGCTTGACTTACTATACGCATACACACATTTCTCTTGTTTTCACCACACAGTCTCTCCTTCTCACATCTTATACATATTAACTTGTTGCATGGTAGAGGGCTTGAGGGTGTGCGTGTCTGTTACTTGTTGTAAGATTAGGCTATTTATGCACCTTTAATGCAAATTGCGTGACCTTCTCTCAACCCAACCTTACGACCTTGCCGTGTTTGATCCACCATCCGCTTAACAGACCCATTTTTTATTATACACACACAAACTTTACATTGTAAATGAGAGTGTGGGTAAACACACACACCATCACTGGCCTATGCCAATGATGAAGGCAGGTACAGGTTCACATGTTTGATCACAGCTACAATACAGAGGGGCTGGGGATAAACATCGTCCACATGCACGCACAAACGCACTTGCTCACATTTACTCATACAAACACAGACTTTTTTCACACGTAAGGCGCTTTTACAACAGTCTGTCTGCGGGTCTATGGAAAGTCAAGCCACCCACGGACTACCCACAGACTATCTAATACATACTGCACAGAAAAATGGCAACAAGCTTTTTAAAGTCTATCACCAATAATGTCCAGATCTAGTGACCAACATCAAAAACAACAACAAAAACACTTATAGTCTTTAAACCAAGGTTGGTACAGACATTGTACATTTTTCATGTTGTCATTTTTCATCAATATAATATTAGTGGTTCAGATCAAGTACCACATCTAATAAAATTAGACATCACATGCATATCACAATAACATTTAAAGTACAGCTGTAAATCTTCACAATGCCCCACAATTTGTGACTTGGAAGCACCTGCCATTGAGATGTTGCTATTCATTGTCCACAACAACATGCTCCGCAGTTCTAGTTGGGCTAGATTATGCATTCATTTATGAAAGGAACAGATGAACAGAGACAAAAACAATAGCCATTAAAATTAGAAAAATAACATGAAACGCATTTCAGAGTACTTAAACAAGTTTCTGTGTGGACTCAAAGTCTCAAACCTGGTTTCTCATAAACTGTACGCTGACCGGTGTGTAATCAAATGCATGAAGTCAGCCTGATGCAGAGGCAGCTCTCTTCCGATTTAGTGTTTTGTCTCGACCGACGACTTCTTGTGGCAGTTAAAATGTTGAGCCTGTTACTGCACTCTAGTAGTGGTGCACTTTTGTGGACATCAAACTAACGCGAGAGCAATTCAAAAGATGTGCTCTTGCTGTTACATTTCTGTAAAGATTTGTCATTTATCAAAATGATTTTGGAATTTAATTTATATTGACTTTCAATACTTTTCAAGTACCCCAAAAAGTTTCCAGAGCTTAGATTTAGACATTCCAGACATTTTCAAGTCCGTTTTTTCAAGGATTTTCCATTGCTTAAATATAACAA
This sequence comes from Barbatula barbatula, assembly GCF_947034865.1. Classification (NCBI taxonomy): domain Eukaryota; kingdom Metazoa; phylum Chordata; class Actinopteri; order Cypriniformes; family Nemacheilidae; genus Barbatula; species Barbatula barbatula. The sequence goes on along the minus strand of NC_136766.1, from coordinate 17,966,528 downwards.
TTCAAGCATTTTTTTATTTCAGCACCTTTACATTTGGCTTTTTTATCATTCAAGCACATTTCAAGTGCCTCTTTTCAAGGGTTTTCCAAAATGTGTGATGTACTGTACATGTCCAAATGAATCATTTCTGTAACAAATAATTTTGTATAATAGGAATTAATTCTCAATCCATTCATTTTAAAACAAGCAGATTTGCTAAAACACACGCAGTCACAGAAAGCACTTATTTATGTATTAAAAGTCACAAAAACACCAACTAAAGAACCACCCCCCTGACGGTTTTCATACTATTACCCACCAAACATACAATAAATCTACTGCTTTTAATATTAGAATTTTATTTAGAAAATATTAAAAGGCTAAATATTAACATTTGACCTGAGTTTAACCCTCAGTATTTATTCATTTATAATCAGCCTTGACTATGTGATACTGACACAAAAAAGCCTAGCAGGGTATAAGTCACTGTCCAGCTCTTTGTATCATTCTTTATAGTCACATAAATGTATACATAAAAAACAGTGTCTGTGTTCGATTACAACTGACACACAGGTGTGTATGAGTCTGTCTTTCTGGCTAATTGGCAGCGTTAAGTGATGCTGACGGCAATATGACTCGATGAAGTCTGTTCCCTGTCACTAAGATCCAGTCACCGCAGAGAGCTTTACTCCCAGGACAGATGGAGTCTGTGGTGTTGCACACTGACGTCACAAATAACAGACACTCCACAGTAGCGTACTAGGGTTCCCACAGCGCCCGCCCCAGAAAGCTTTATGGGAAACATTATGGTAAACAGCTGTTCGCTTAAAGATCTGAAGGTTTTGAAGATTTTATGTGTGTCTAAAATTTCTCGAATGGAATCAGGGATCGCAGATCAAAAATAAAGCAAAGTAGTTGAAATTAGCACCTGTACTTGCATGGATAAGCTGATTCAACTAAACGTTTTCTTCCTAAAGCTGTTTGGATCATGAATTAGCAGTATATTGACTGAACCCATTTATTATTTCTATTCAGTTTATCAGTGACAACAAAACACACTTGTGTCTATGAGCTCTCTGCAGTTTGCTAGCTCAGTATTTCCCTGGAGGTGAGCCGGTGTATGTCTAACACTGAAGAGACGTCATTATGTAAGGTAATTATGCATCCTCAGTCATAGTGTGAGGGGAAGTGAGGCCATGATGTTAAAAAGTTAGTCATTAATACTCTGAAATAGTAAAGAAAGCACGCTCACACAACACTGATTCTCATATGCATGTGAGTGGTTTAGCATGACAGGTTGGGAAAAACTAGAACCAGCCTTTTGCAAACGACAATTAGTTGTTTGTATTTTAACTCAATCTTGTTACATTTTTTCTAGACCATGAGTCAACGTTTATTCTGTCAAACTTTAGAAAGAATATCAATATTCTGAATGAACATCTGACACCTATATATTTCAAGTCATTTTTATACTAAAACCAAGCTTCTGATTTAGCATATTAATTAGGTTTAACACCCGTCTCTTGAAAAACTTCTTCTGACAAACCAAACTGCAATTAAAATAAATAGCTTCCAACTTATTACATGTTGTTTATCAAATAAAAAAATGAAAATAATATGTTTCCAAGGAAAACAAAAATTAAACAATGTGTTGTAAAATACTAATATTGGTGTGGTTGATTTACGGTGTTAATGTATATAAAAATCACATCAAATATTTTCTTCTGTTTATTTCATGCAACCTGTGGTCTGTCTGAAACCAGCTAACATCCAGCATAACCTCTGCCACACGGAAACATTTATTTTTAATAACACATAACCGATCACACAAATGTCAAAGGTCTATTAATACGACCACATGCTTACCTACAACAACGACATCTATTAAGACAAAAAAGTCCCTCTTAACCTTCATAGGTTTACCCTGATGGAGCAATCACTGATTTGAAACTATTTTTAAACTAAATTCTAATTCACAAAAGCTTTGAATTTCTAGAAAAAAAACTTTAATCCGTTTCATCAACCTTTTTAACTGAACTGCATAATTTCATCATTCAGAACTAATTTTGAATAGAATAGCTAACAGCATGCACAAATGTAATTCTAATGTCAATTTAAGAATAAATAAAACGGTTGCTGTCAGTTGATTTGCAGTTTGTTTTACAAAAAACATGTTATTTTTAAGCAAGAATTAGGCCCTATCCTTGAATGTTATGATACACATAACATATAAACTTAATATGTATCTATTAAGATTTGATGTTAGTTCAAATAGATTTAATTATATTGATCAATTTCATTTTCGGTGTACTGTCGTCTTGTGTTTTATCTTATATCAAATTAGAATTTACTTCTTGTTTTTTTATATTTATGAATCATCATAAGCCTTAAAATGGTCAGCTCTCTTTTAATACATTTCTAACTGCTTCAGAAATCTTGCTAGAGTACAATAATGAACCTAACAAAATGATTTTAACATTTTATATAATTAAACAAAAACAACAATGTACAGTAAATTACAGTGGGGAAATGCTATACCAGCCACAAACAGAGACTACGGCACAGACATTTGAACTCCTCTATTATTTGACATGTTTTGATGAAATTGTGGATAGTGTGCATGTGATTGGCTGTGATCGTTTCAAAATTCCTGACCATATAAAGGAAACTACATCAGAAGGTCAAAGACCCACAAGTATTAACTGTAAAACACATTTCAAATGCAGTCCTATAAAAATAACAAGACTTCTGTTCATGAAAGCTGATAACACTAGTAACCTAACAAAGGTCATAGACAAGAAATGATGGCCAATTAACAGTTCCCCAGATGCTAGGCTGACGTGTGATGTGGCAGAAACCCCAGGCTTGTAATTGTGATTATCTACCGGACTGTTCAAAGCCAAAGGTTAAGCCTTTAGAGGTAAGGCCTTCTTCTATTCCTTACCTTTACATTGATCTCAGTTCCAGAGTTGTGCATGTGCTTCATTATGGCTGCCACAAAAGAGGCCACTGCTCTCTGACCATAAAATATTTACCAACAAGCTCTTTCTCTCTCAGGCTCTATAGGAGAGTTAGCCTCAGTGCAGTGCCAGGTAAGCTTACCTATCTGATCAGGACAACCACATGATACAGCAGGATACTAATTGGGCGTCATTTTACATAAATGATGGCATCGCCTCCACTCAAGCGTGCTTCTGATCTCTCACAGGTAAACAACTAGCGCCTTTGCACAGAAGCAGTCAGTATGAAATTAAAGCTTTAATCAGACTTCAACACTGTTTACTCAGATCTAGCTGACACCATAACACTCACTCACGCAGTAAAAGGAATTTTACGACCAGTAATGAGGTTACTAGGCCACACGGCAGACTCTTTCTGTGTGGTCTCGCTTCTCAAGTTCTGCTTCCAGAACGTATGGTCTTATGCTCCATTCCTGCTTTTGCGGCGAACGTTAATAGTACAGAGAGAAATCAAGGCCATAAGGGTTTATGCCGCCAGAGAAACAAGTGTATTTAGTACCACTGCGGATACTCACCTTGACAACAGGGTGTCCACCGGACGCGGCTTTAACGGCCCCTCGGCTGCCTTCGGTCTCATAATGGGCTCTGTGGTGAGCTTTGGGATGAACCTCGATTTTCAACTCAAACTGTCCGTACTGATTTGGCAAGGGCCAGTCCAGGGGAGGAAGGGATGACGCCCTGCCAACAGAAACGTAAACAGAGTATGTACACAATGCATAATGAACAACTTTTTTAGTAACAACACAGGAGTCTTAGATTCACTTGTTGTTATAAGTAACACAAACCTAAAAGCAAAGATGTTAATGGCTGAGAAAATCATGAGAATCATTTCATTTATCAAAAACATAACAGGCTTGAAAAGATGTAAGCCAGAACTTAAAATACTTATCAATATCCAATATTATATCATATACAGCTGCAGAAAATTTTCTGGTTTGATATGCTAAGACTTCAACAGACACTGGACTGGAATGGCCACGGCTGTATACAAAATATCATATATAATATTTTGTTTCAAAGCTATGATACGGCTTTTGAGCACTTGGAAAGTAGCAGCATTAGGTTGCAAATTCCTTCTCTTTCACTTAACTTAAAATTCCCCCCAAACATTAAAGTTAAATCATGTAAGGATGCGTAAATAATGACTCATACGTTTCATTTTTAGGTGACATTTTGTGAACTCATTTTCATGCCTAGCTGTTTTCTTAATCTTAAAAGCTCTATGCACTTCCTCTACTTCACCTGGGCACCCCTCTCCTACAGGATTACATATTCATGCGCCGCTGTCATAGTTACATGAGCAGGAAACCTGAGATAGCTGAAAGTGAGACCTTAGTGGCCTTGTGGCCTGTGGACATCAAACAGCTTTATTTGATGGATCTTTACACTTACCTACAGTTCACCCAAAAATGAAAATACTTTCATCATTTACTCGCCCTCAAGTTCCAAACCTGTATAAATCACTTTGTTATGATGAACACATAGGAAGATAGCAATTTTCAGTTCAGTGAAATCATTGACTTCCATGGTAGAAAAAAATTAAATGTTATTCAAAGACAGGTGCGTAGCTACGGGTGGGCCCGAGTGGACCTGGGTCCACTCAACTGTCAGTCGACCCATCCAGTCAACTGCCTTGTAGGGTAGCCTTACAAGTGAATTATATGGCAATTATCACAAAACTTGACCTATAAATAAAAATGGTATGTATTCTTGATTGCCATATAAACAAATCTATCGATCTATGTACTGAAATAAATAAGCAAGCTCAGCACGAAGTGCTGTTTATAATGACATACAGGCTTATGCTCTGATTAAACTGTGGAATATTCAAGCAGGTGAAGTTGTGTAGCCTATATTAGATGTATTTTATGCTCTGCCCACCTGATTTTCTCTAGGCCCACCTAAATTGTGATTCCTGGCTACCCCACTGGTCAAAGGTGCCCCAGAACTGTTTCCTTTGCTAAATTCTTCAAAATATAAATTTTTTTTTTCAACAGAACAAAAAAAGATATATATTTATATTTATACAATGGTGTTGAATGATGTCCCAGATCTGAAAATTTATATTACCAATATAGCCTTGTTTTACATAGTCAGAAAAATTCTAGCAAACACATCATGAATATTTGATCCTGTCCAGTGAATGTGTCTTCATCTGAAGGTGTGTTATGTTTAGCTGGCTCTCCCCACTATACATTACAGCTTAATGCACTGCCATACTTTACCAGCCCTACCACAGCACACTCATCTGTTAACCAGACAAGCTTCTAGATATTTCTGTTGCTGCTGACAGATAGAGCAGCCTGCACACACACCCAGGTCCGATGGCAGACAGCATGAGATGTCGGATCATATAACAGGTATCAAGTATCATGTCTCTGTTGTATTAGGGTATGGCTGTAAAGATGTTAGTCAACACTGCGTGCTGTTTTCACTGGAGGTTTCATGGCGTGTTTGTGAAAGAGAGAGCGAGAGCAGGTCACAAGGGTGCTTGCGAGTTTATTTCTTATGTGACAAGCGAGCCAGTGCGCTTGCTATACATTGTGTTTTATTAATGATTATGAATGGGTCCGGACAGACTTACAAAGTGTGTGCATGCGTGGTCAATATCAGAATCACTGTGGGTAGGGTAACGTTTGCGGCCCTTAGCCGCATGCTCTCTTTACTGATTTATGTTGATAGAGGCCAGGGCACACACATAGAGCATCTTCATCTGACGCATACACACACAAACACAGTCATTATCTGATGTACAGATATGGATGCAGACACACATTGAACCCTTTCTGTTCACCGGCTCAGTCTATTCAAAACTTGTTTGTGCTGATCAAAATACACATGAGCTGTGTTCTGTAACTGACCCTCTGTACATAGACAGCATCAGATGGTGTTTCAATCAGCAGGAAGCATTAATGTATAATTGTACACCATTACTTCAAAATAAAATGGTCTAAATGGCACTAGTTTGTACTAGTTACAAACTAATTACCTTAAAGGAATAATTCATTTAATAATGAAAATTCTGTCATCATTTACTCACCCTCATTTCAAACCTATATGACGTTATTTCTTCTGAAGAACACATACGAAGATATTTAGAAAAATGTTGGCAACCGAATATTGGCATGACCATTTACTTGCATTGGTTTTGTGTCCGTACAATTGAAGTGAATGGGTACCGCTATTGTTTCAAACATCTTCTTTAGTGTTCTGCAGAAGAAAGTCATACAGGTTTCAAATGAGTAAGAGAGTGAGTAAATGATGACAGAATTAAAAATTTTTTGATGAACTATAACTTATATTTTATAATAATGGGAAACCTATTATAACTAAGGAATAACACAAATGTAATTATTGTTGACTGAAGATACTACCATATTTTATTAGTCGCCAAATAGTAGCCGAGGTGTTAACATGGGATGCTTTTTGAAGTAGTATCAAACTGTATTGAATTGTCCCAACTATTGTGGGCTCTTATTGGCTGCTTTTGTCATTATTTGGCCCAAGTCATCCTAAAAAACATGGCAAAACATCTCAAATAAATAAAATGTAGTTTTCTAAAAAATAATAATATTTTACTCTATAAAACAAATTTCCTATATTTAAGCATAGGTCTTCTGACCAAAATCATTAAAAAATGCCTTCATTCTTAAGTTACCCTACATTTTTTAAGGTAGTATACTGTAAAAGGAAGAGCCAGCTCTCTTGGTTTTAGGACAACGCTTTAGTTTACACATACATGAACACTTGCAGTAGAAGTATTATTGAGAAGTATTGCAGAACTTTACCCACATGAACTTGGAAATATAATAAACCAACAACAGCAATGAATGTGGCTAATAATTCTATTCTACAGTGACTGCTGATAAGAGCTCTTCAAAGCAGACGAGCATTTACCTGAAAATAGGTGTGTGTCCTGGTTTGGGTTTGTTCCACGTGAAGTGAGACGGAACAGAGAGAAACTGTTCTCCGGGTCCATCCTTCTTTAATCCGTGCATGCCGTCCTCAGCCGGAGAGTCTAGTAAGGGAGATACATTCCCAGAATCATCCATGCCCAGGTCACCCTTCCCTGCCTGGATTGCTGCTGTACAGTCTTGTGAAGTCTTCCTTGTTTTGGAAGGTATGTCGGCCTCAGATGGACAACATTGGAAAGGAGACATGCCCATCGATGGGCTTCCAATCCATGTGTCTTCAGTCACGCTACCCCTGGGCGAGTGACCGGGTGTTGCCGTCGGGGAGTGATGGGGCGATAAAGAGCCCAGGTAGCATATGTCAGCGCTGGAGTGGCGTCTTTTCCCGCAGGGTGATGTTGGCCGCGAAGAGGGCCGTGATGGTGAGCGAGGACTCAGCCAGTTTTCATCTGTGATGCTCGTACGGGGTGAGTGGCATGGTGACTGGCGCGGCGATAGAGAATGGGAGTGTGAATGGGAAAGAGAATGCGCGAAGGCCGGCTGATGATGATGATGCTGTTGCCACACTTCCTCCTGTGGTCTGGCCTGCGGAGAACACCCCGGCGAGGTGAGTGGCGACCCGAGGGTGAAACGTGCCGCTGCTTCGTTCAGTTCCGAATCCACATCGTCGTACACATGTGAGATGGATTCGCAGGATGACGCGTCGGAGAACCAGCTACGAGAGGACAGGCTGCTGCATGGGCTTGGGCTCAAGGAAGAATCTCTGTATGAGTGATCTAGAGGCAGGTACAAGTGATCACGAGACAGGGGTCTGTCATGGTAGTCTCTGTCCGGACCCTTTGATCTCATGTCATCCTCACTGGCTTCCATTTCCTGCTGGCAGCTTGGGGAGATGGAGGTAATCTGGATGCTGGGACATTCAAAAGCTTTTGGTGGGCAGCTCCCTCCTCCACCCACCCCCGTGGGAGTGTATTTGGAGTCCGGGGGCTCGTAGCTGGAATCGTAGGCCTTGTGGTGGGCCTGCAGGTAAGGAGATGTGGCAATGAATTGGGCTGCAGGTGGCCCTCCATGGCGTTGAAGACTGTGTGACTGGCTGACCACTGAAGGCGGTTGCCCCACATTGAGGATGTAAAATGAGGTGTTATCATCTGGTTCTAGATCTAAAAAACACAAGTAAGAACAGTATGAGATCAACAGAAAAATAAATTATAAAATAAAATATTTATTTTATTTTTCAAAATATAGATCAAAGGCCCATTCTTTACAATAAAGATAACTGCAACCATAACTGAATTAGTGTACACACAAACAGACAATAATGTGACTATGCAGTTTCACATTTTTAAACACAGAAAAACATTTCAATTGAAAAAGATTTTGGCTTATTTTGCTGTCCAAATTTTGTTTAGCAGCTTGGAAAAATACTGAAAACAATAAAAAAAAATCATTCATCTCTATTGTTATTGTTAGCTGTGGAGTAGATTCTGACATTCCTTTCAATTTAAGTTTTAAAACTTCTTAACAGTGTTTTCTTGGAGGATCATTTGACAGAAATGTGATATGATATGCATAAGTATGTCTTCAGATGTGTATAAACCCCTTGCATAATGTTATGTTTTTATTACATTAGAAAGAGCCATTTCTACATAAACCGCAGGTCCCCTTACATGGAATTCATCATGTTGTTTCTACAGTAGACCTAAATGGACAAACTGCTGGAAAATGTGACGACATCTTAGTCCTGTGTCAGCCACCTGACCGTAGTGCTTCGAAAGGGGGAGGGAGGGGTGTAATGAGACGTTGGTTGCAATTGCAATTGTTGGTTGCCTCACCGCTAGATGCAACTAAATTTCATACACTGGATCTTTTAATCTTTAGTAGTAACCTGTTTAGTTATTGTTTTTGATGGGAATGGCACAATTTCAGTATATTCCTGGAAACTAAACTGTAAATGTTCATTTAAATAAAGAGTAGAAATATGTTGCAATAAATAACTAAAGATCTGTTTTCCCTGATTGTAAGTTCTTGTCTGTTAGAGACAACAAAATTACCTCCTGTCACAATGTTTGTGATAAATATTAAAACAAAATAAGTAATTGTCACTGTCTGTTAGTCACAATAAAACATGATGAAATGCAATGCAAACAGACAGGTACTACATTTGCTTCTACAGATTTACAACATTTACAAGAATGCGTATTTGCCTACATTCAATGAATCAGTGGAAACAGATGAGATTTAGCTTGTGTGACAGTAAACAGATAAGCGGAATAGCTAAAAGCATGAAGGTTGTGGAAAAGCTTAATTTCAAAGGACATCTTTATGATATTAATCACAACGACGGATGGATACAACAGATGCATAAAACAAGTATATTTTAGAAACTGTAAACGCATACTGAAGTTCACAGTGTAATGGCCTGTACTGTATAACAAACACATAAATAATTACTGTCTATTGAGACACTTCAAGGCCTTTGTCTTGGTCCGCTGATAAGGGAGATGAAAGAGAACAGACTATTCTCTCCGTTCTCTCTCTCTCCTTTATTGGAGGGCTGTTCTGATAGCCTTGAATAGAAAAGACTGGATGGAAACAAGCCACTGGGGAATCTGTAGACACTACAACACTAGCAACAGGTTAACAACATGAGCATTATAGCACAACAATACTGATATCACAATGTGATATCCCAGAGAAAAGATCCATTTTGAAGCAGATGTAATGAGACAGACGGCCGTTGGGGTTGCACATGTGGGGAGAATTCTGGGTGGGGTGACAGATGGCCTCAAATCCAGAGATTTTCACATCTTTCACAGGATTCATGTAAAAACACATGGGAAACAAATTTGCTCATAGGCACATGCTTTAGCCTGTCACCACATAAAGACTGACTCTATTCATAACAGCACCTCACACAAACAAAGATATAATGCCCCGATACTATATTACAGACACACACCCACAGAGCGCATTTCGGCTATGCTCTATTAAATGTTATTGATGATCTTCCAGTGACTGGGCAGAGGGAGGCTGACAGGACCAGAGAGCACCGAGCAGTCAGTGGCTACATTCATACAGCAGTTGCGAGTCTGGTTTAAAAGTGCTTAATATCTTTACATTCATGCACAGCTTGGTTATAACCAAAAGCAACAGCACTTAGTGGATTCACTTACATTTACATTTATTCATTTGGCAGACGCTTTTATCCAATGGTGGATCACCCAAAAATGAAAATTCCGTCATCATTTGTCATTCTGACATCTCTTGTCATTTCAACCTTTATGATTTTCTTTCTTCTGCAGAACACAAAAGAAGATATTTAGAAATAATTTGGTAACCGAGCAGCACTGGAGCCCCATTCACTTGAATTGTATGGACACAAAACCAATGCAAGTGAATGGGGGCCAGTTAACAACAACAACCACTTTAAAATATCTTCTTTTGTGTTCTGAGGAAGAAAGAAAGTCATACAGGTTTGACATGACAAGAGGGTGAGTAAATGAAAGAATGTTCTGTGAACTAGCCCTTTAAAATGAACTTAGGGCCGTTTGCATAAATTGCTTAGACTAGTCTTTGAAGTTAGTCATCAAATTTTTTTCATCTAGACTGGTCATAACTTTCAGTTAGCCTCTTGTGCTTCGGATAAGCTCTCCCGAGGTCCTGACTCTCTGTGGTCAGTAAAAAGGCCAGGATGTCCTTGAAAAAGAGTAGGGGTGTACACCGGCATCCTGGCACAATTCGCATCTATACATCATCATGGCCTCCTAATCATCCCCATATGTACTTAATGGCTTCGTAACTTTGTCTCCTCTCCTCCAAAATGCTGATTTGTGGTGGGCGTTCTGGCGCGATATGGCTGCCGTAGCATCATCCAGGTGGATGCTGCACATTGGTGATGGTTTAGGAGATTCCTCCCTTCCATTTAAAGCGTTTTGAGTGCCCAGAAAAGCACTATATAAATGTAATGAATTATGATTATTACATAAAAAGGTATATCAGTCTAATTTAAATATAAAAAGTAAAACTGATTAGTCCTAACTAATTGCTAGTCAGTGAGACTAGTTAAGATGCAGCAACTGGGCCCTTGTCACCCACTTACTAGCCAGGCTGAACTGATGCCCTCCATTTGCCGTTTTAAAGCTCTTAGGTAAAATACTAAGAAAACAGGAAACTCCTACTTAATTCCTAACTTGAAGAGGAAGGACAGGAGGACTGTCTTGGAGTACAGGTGTATGTGTGTGCCTGATATAATGTATAAGTACACATTTGTCAATCTTAAACTCAGTCTCATAAATATTGAGATGTTCCAGAGAAACAACACTGATTTCATGAAACAGTCAAGATGTTGTTATACCATGATTCCCCATGTCTGCTGTATTGGGATCTGAATAAAACCATCAGCTAAATGACTGAAAGTACATTTAAATAAAAGAAGTCAATGCTGCGCTCTCAGTAGCTCTCAGCCGTGTTTCTCCTTAGCCATTCTCTCTATGCCATTTCTCATCTCTCTATTTTTACCCCTGCACCCCCCCCCCATCTTATTCTGATTACTTTATTTATAGTTGCTCCACACACTCCCTGTCATAAGACATGCCTTTTCGTGATGACAGTGTTTCACAGACAGGAAGAAGGACAAACCTATGTGTCACACAAGACTCAACATGTCGATCCATCTGTGAACTCTGACCCCCAGGGAAAAAGGCTACGAGGGTGCACACTGTCAGTTTGGCTGCAAGCTTTCCTTGCACATGCATGTACACACATGCGCATACACACACATTGTTTTTACGGTGTAAATAAGAAAAATTTAGAACAATCAGAATTCCAGTTGTGCTTTTGTGCAAAACTATTCACTGTATTCCCATTGGATGTCAAACTGACAATGTCACAACAATTGATTAAATGCTGGAGATTTTTCGAGCAGGCAGTCGTCCTTAACCGGCACAAACAAAGTCCCTGTTTTGTTTTACCCACAATTACATGTCTTACTTTATTAATGAGAAACACAGGGCCTTGATTAATCCACCAAACACTGTTTGCCAGTACATTAGCATAGCTCCATGAATAAATACAATGATGGGAACAGAATAAAGGAGAGACCCAGGCACAGATGAGAGACAGGCGAAGGCCGGGTGGTGTGTGCATGGGTAGCAGTGGAAAAGGAGCACTGATATTTTGAGTCTTAATGATTTTAGGCTAGAACCAGAGACCTAAAGAGATAGACTCTGTATTTCAGGGCAGGCAATGTAATGGTGGGTAACCTGTCATGATAACCCTGAAGACCCCTTGGAATGAGACACTCATGGGTTGCAGTAACAACAAAGGCTTCACAGAGCACATTACTATGTATTTATATTCTGTAAGTGGATAGTTTAAAGTAATATAATAGTAATTTACATTTCTTTAAATGGAAACAGTGGCCATAAACACTGTACAGTGCATTGTTAAAAAACAATGTTGTTGATGCCACACACACTACAGAAAATGCATACTGGCACTTTAAGACACATTATAAAGAAAATGGATGAAGAAATGAAAAAATAAATGAGCAATGCTGTAAGAGAGAATGGAAAACGGAAAATAAGTGTAGATCACCACAGCATGCTCTCCAAGAACAGCCTGTTCCCACAAAATACCTTCCTAGACTGCATGATAGAAGCAGGCTGGCTATCCACCGGACATCAGCTCTCATGATAAAGATAACTGCCGTGATCTGACTCATGCTTTAATTTAAATGCATGTCAAATGTAATTTTTTGGGGTGAGATGACAGCGAATACATGGCTTGTGATTTCCCAGATCCAGTTTTCTTGTATTTCTCCAGTTTTCAATCTCATAAATTAACATGATTATAAATCACATTTGAATTCCAAATTCGGATGTGTGTGTGTGTGTGTGTGTGCGTGTGCGTGTGCGTGTGCGTGTGTGATGTCTGTTGAAAGCATCAGTAAGAAAAAGCCTGACCCTCATCAGCCACAGAATCATCTGCTGAAAGGATTTAGTAAAACTATGAAAGTTGTTACACAGTATCATACTGTTTAGTTACTGCAGTAAGTTCTAATTTACCACTTAAACAATGTAGCAGCCCTGTATAAGAGGTTGTGGTTGACAGAAACCTTTTATCCAGCTGCAAACTACCTTAGAGTGGGGCCACAGTTCCTGGGTCAGTAATACTTTAGTGTTATAATCTATGATGGGCAAAGTAAAACCGATCTTATGCAGTAATGAGTGGAGTCCCAGTGTCTGCCTGTTTACATCAGACACTGTTCAGCCCCACATCAGACTGGCTATCTGGTTAAATAAAGAGCCCTAAGAGGCTTTGCTGTTCCTACGCTAATAATAGTGGGAAATCGCTGCAGTGTGCTGAGAAGCTCTCAATACCTTACCCAGTCTGTGACACCACAAGCTTTCACCAGTAAAGTCACCCAGAGGTGAGACCTGCTCTTCAAGTCTCCACCTGGCCCAGTGTGTCCCTTACAGTGTGTGTGTTACAGTATATCACATGATGGTTATGGCTTTCGGTTCAGGCAGTGTGAGAGAGTACGAAATAACTTGCCTTGGTTCCACGAGCTTACACAGGGCTGACATTGTCAACTGGAAGTACAATTTATGAAAAATTCAGTTCAGCCCATTATTCCTAGTGATACACCGAATTTGAAAAGGACAACCATGTTTTAGTGTGTGTAATTAATACAATTAAATATAAACTATTTCAAAAGCTTTTATAAGTAATTTTCGGTCTCGGTTTTCGGTCAAGTGCACCCTGAATTTTCGCTATCGGTTTCGGCCTAGAATTTGCATTTTCATTTGTAATGACGTCCACATAATTCAATTAAGCACATAAGAAGCACTAAACTCTCCAAACATCCGCACTTGTTGTGAAGGCAGAGCAGAATAGTACTTTCAACAGACACCTGTTGTATATTGTGCGTAACGCAACTGTCTGACCCCTTTCACCACTGATGAAAGATGAGCAAATGCTGTAGTAGGAATCTTAAAGGGATGGCCTGGTCTCTTTGGCATCCAAACTATAATTATCTATGCTTTGACCACAATGAAGCAATGGTGTCTGGGTAATTGATTGGGTGAGGGAATGCACTTACAAACACACAAATACTCAAAGTCTCAAACTCAACTTGACAGCTTCCTGGATTTTTAGGCTTTTTCCATTTTTGAACGATTTTCATGTCTCGCGTCACATCATTTTCCTACCTACACGTGATGTTTGGCTCTCCCCAGCTTCTCTGCCAAATCATTTGTTTTGCTGATGCTCTGTGAAAATCATTTAACTCACGGGTTTGCACCATCTTGAAAATGCTTCAAGTTTGATCCATTTCACAGCCTGTGTGAACTCCGAGGAAGGTACATCTAACAGCTCAAATAGGGTGAATTCCCGGACTGCTTACACAATATCCTGTACCGCGCACATATCGTCTGTAGCGTCGGGTGTAAGTAACCCAATCCGGAGTTCCCTATGTAGAATGCACTCTCATAAGCGGCAAGCTTCTCTTACAGTTCAAACACAGCAAGCGCCTTCATTTCCAACAAAAAAAAATAATAATATGTCTGCACAACAAAACCTGAACGATGCTGAACTTATAATGCAGCAATAAACAGAGTTGACATCACACATGATAAGAAAAAAGAGATTTAGATTAACAAGCTGCCTGTTTCTAAGAATCATTGGCAGAGTGCCATCACGACTAAATACTGATTCTGTGACGCAAGCCACACAGAACAGCCCACACCTGTAGCACCACGATGTCTGTAGTGCACAACTGCAGCCGTGCTAATCACAAGAAATGTGCGCGCGTGAATGCTTGTGGCAGCGCATTTCTGTCTGCCTCAGCCTAAGCTTGCATACGAGCATGTGTGTGGGTGTGCGTATGTGTGTCTCATTAGTCGATGCTCTCAGTCAACCACACTGAGTTAAATGAGGGCAGCTGGGATTCTGGGGTCATTTTTCTCACACTCACAGTGACTGTTTTTTATATATGAAGACATTCCTTTATTTACTTCAACTAGATTTCAATCCAATTGTCTTCAATGGCTGGTTTGGTTTTATGGTGTCAAAAAAATCTGAAAAATGTTTGCATCAATAATGCACCCTGTAACAAGCACTAAGCAAATCAAATGGTACAACTTAGCAATGAGGTTCAATTTGTGAACTATATTTACTTTATAATACTTCTCCAGCGTTTATTAATCTTAGTTCATGTTCATTTCAATTAATCAGTTTTTAGTCCAAAAGTAGTCCATGTTAAAATGTGTTAATGATAATTACAAACATGAACAAACAAAAAATTACACTGGCATTACCTTGCATCAAAGAAGATAAATAAATGTTGTAAAAAACATTTCACTCATTGTTAGTTCATTTTAGATAAAGCATTAATGTGAATGATTACATCATTGCTGGAAAGTGTTGCCCACAAAATCAGATTTGAATAAATCTGAAGGTATATTTGAAAAGTTACTGCCTAATTGACATGTAATTAGCAACTTTTTGTGAGTAGCTAGTGCATCTTAAGTGTAGCTGGACTGTAGTTCACACTTTAAATTACAGTAACTTGATAAGCTACAGTTTCAAAGTAGCTTCCCCGATTCTGAATTAGGGCTGCAACATCTAATCAATAAATTAAATCACTAAATACTTTTGCTATTGACTAATCTGTATGCTGTGCAAGAGCTGCAGCTAAATAAATTGTACGACCCAGGTTCTCAGCATTGGAGCACATTCTACTAAAGGCTGTAAGGAGGATCAGTAACATACATCTTCATGCGTCAAGTACCGCAACAATTTCTATGAGAGCTTGTGCCAATCAGATGTGTTTATGCGTTAACATGCATTTCAATAAGCAATAAGTTACTTTCAGAAGTGAAAAAAGACGGCGACAATTCAAGACAGGCAACTTCATTAGCGCAGAAGGGAGAACAAAGAACAAATTCTTACTAGCATAATTTGCCCCCAGGATAACATTTATGCAAGCAATATTCTGCATAAAACGCAACTCTTCCCTGTCCAGGCGAGCCATTGCTGCGCTTTCAATTTTGCAGCCATTTACATCACCAACAAGCTGCGGATGTCCGCTGTGCTAGGTGATGGCAGCCTAAGCCAACATGAACGTATGTTTGCGTTCTAAATAAAGCTCTCTAATTAAACCATCTCATGCTGTGATAACATTACAGGATAAACAAAGCTCAGCCAGCAGAGGGAACGCCTCAGGTTTATTTAATCCCAACCTTTTCAATCACTGCTGAAATCACCAAAGCAATATCTTCAATTCGTGTTAACTGCTTACAATTCACATAAACTTAAAGTTAGCCTCAGTCTCATTATGTGTGATGTGTGATGCCTTGGCTCTTGAACTGACAACTATAAGACGCTATGCGTTTACACAATGACATTTAAATCAGCAGGAGCGGTCTGTCCGTCTTGAACATGATCCTGTCTTTAGGAATAAGGTAAATCAGTACTCAATAAAAAGGATTTTGTTTGCTAGCCCATTTTCTTCGGCCCCACAACCAAAAAAAGAGGCAAAACGTGATGTTTTCTGCACTTATTTCTTTACTGTTTATCTTATGACTCTACTGTTTTTTTCTGTAACACTGTATAGCACAAATGCAAAACTGTGAAAAGCAAGTTGAACGGAGCATTCCAAAAAATTCCTACTGGAACTATCACCACCAAGCCCATGTTACGATTTTGACCAAACCTGTCATCCAGCCAGATGTTGATATCAATTAGTCCAATTTGCAAAAAAAGAAAAGAGTTTTTGTAGCCATGTTATAAGTAGACAAAGCAGCTGTTTAGCCCGTTTTGAATAAGCGAAACTAAAGTTGTCAAAATAGAATCAAAATATACCCATTGCCTTAGAGCCTCATCTGCGATATACCACAGCTAACACACACTCAACCATCCACCTGTCAGACACACTTTTAATTACAAAACAGCCCAGAGGGTAAATTGTGTAATGATGCCTTGGGGAGTGAAAGAAAGGGAAGGAAGTGAGGCAGTGACTCAAAGGAGAACAAGAGGACCTAAGGTACATGGTAATAAACAAGTGTAAGGTAAAGAAAGATTATCTGGGACTCCCAAACAATTCTGTAAAGGATTCTGCTTTGTATACTCTTTCATCCACTAGGTTACAATACATGTGGATTTGTTTTCTCAATGAACACATGGAAAACTGTAACAATCAAAATGTTCCATGTGTAATTACAATCCAGTGTTTCCCCTAGGTTTACAGCTTGTGGGGGGGGGTCTCTATATTTGGTGCGGCGGTCCGGACAATACTTTTTAAATAAATAATACTTAATCAATTGAGCCAAGTCGAATCTGTATATAAAAAGTTAATATCTTATGTTTTATCAGGCCATTTATTTTATATTCTGATACCCACAGTATGTATGAAACATAGAAAGGCCTGGTAACTGAGAAAATGTGTTGTAGGCTCTGGTGCGAAAGAGAAGTCCTAGTGGCCTATTTTAATATTTAAAAATTGACAACTAAATTAATTTTTAAGGAGCAGAAGTGCTTACAAAGTTACTAACACATAGCCTACATTCATACGAGAATTGATTATAAATTATCTCTGATTAAAACATGTTTTTTATTAAATGCTCATTACATGCCGATTATTAATGCTATTAATATTAATAATGTCATTCATAATCTGTCACAAACTTAAATAGCAAACAGTAAACTGACTCACAGCTAAAAATACTTTATTAGGCTATGAATGCATTCTCGTTTACTTAAATTGTAAATTTTTTGCACCCCCCTAAGGTAATGGTAGGAGAAACACTGCAATCTATTTTTTCCAATAGATAAGGAGATTTGAAAGCTAAATGGTTAAGTAAATCAGGAGTCCTGTCTTTCGCTTGAACCTGTCTTTTCTTAGGGCTAGGAGCTTCTTCTGCACTGTAGCTGTGAAGAGCAGGAAGGGTGGGCACCTTTTGTCAAACTGCTATAACATCAGTTCTGTGTCGTTTCAAAAAGGGATATTAGGGATATTCCATTGTTATGGATGTGTCATTTGCAGTCAAAACTCTCAGACTCACATATTTATTTCCCATTGTTTTGAATCATCTGTTTTTACCCCTGTTGATAGACATCAGAAAAATATCAGTCTATACACTTCTGTTTTAGATGAGGGAAATATGCATTATGGATGTGACAAAAAGGATTCATATAGAGATAACAAAATTTAGGATTTCTGTGAATTAAGAAACCAGGAGAAAAAATACCCAACAAACGGAGATGGAATGTCTCTTCACAGAACATAAAATAGTTCATAAATATTTTTTAAAATGCCATGAGACAATTATCATGACATGATTTATTAGAAATACTATGGATGTGCTAATTGTGAAAACGCCACTTACCTAACTATGGAAAATCATGCCCCATTAAAAAATATAATATAAAAGATACCTTACATTTATTTGGCATTTAAACCACCAAATGTTGTCATCTGAGCTATCAGTATGGTGAAAACCATTGCATGGAATTGCTCATTAATAATCTATTATTTGTAGTCACCAAGATGTCTTTAGAAATAAAGGTTACAGATTAAATGAACAAATCAACACAAAAACCAAAATTACAATCACAAGTGTTTTTTTTCATTGAAGCATCACACATGAGTTCAACAATTCTGACTGAGACAGTTATCTTCTCTGAGCCATTAGCTGATGAAAAAATGTTCTGTGCCTAAAATCAACTACCACTTGTGTCTGAGATGCTTCTGTCACTAATTCCTACTATTGCCAAACTCTATGAGTCTAAAAGTTCAGGAACGCTCCCTGTGTAATAATGACATATGCCTGTTTGCTGGTTTCAGTTACACTAAATTTAAACTATACAAATGCCACACATATCTGCAAGCAGGGCAAAATAAGAACAGCATCACTGGGTGAACATAATCACCATGGAGAATCATATAAACAAATAATGCCAATGTTTGCAATGTAAGCTTTTGCATTTAGAAAAAACGATCAGACCAGATTGCCAGAATAGTGTGAACTTGAAGGGGAGAACGTTATTGAACACTGGCAATGCCATGAAGTGACCACCTAACTATTTCGTAGGGCCATTGTATCAGCGAATAGCTGTTGAAGTTCATCCACTGGAAAACACGATCACATGCACCAAATATCTCAGTTTTTTTTAAATGCCATTAATGGACTAGCAATTGGCAAAAAATCACTTTGTGCCATTATCTTTGGGAGTTTCAACTTTTCAAAGCTACACTGTGTTTCTCCTCATGGTTCCAGCCAAATGGATTGACTGTGAGGAGCGAAATCACACATTGATGTTATATGTTAACATGGTGCGGCAGATTCAAGTGTCAGCACTGCTTCAAACCAGAGCAGAATACATCCCTGGCAACGGACTCAATCAAGCTCAAAATGCTCTTCGGTATCGTCTCTGGTTAGTGCAGGACTTCATGAACACAAGTAAACATGTATGTTTGAGCAGATGATGTGCAACCTTTTGAAAGTTTTACGTTTCAGGGAGGTTTAAACTATTTCAAGTGTTCATAACGCATTGCTATGTGGTTTCTAAGACGTTCCGGGTTCAAGACTCCATGACGCTGCTTTGGCTACAGGTCTGCGAGTTTTTATCATCCACCAGGCACAAATCTTTGATCTGACGGTTTAGAAACATAACAGCATAGACCTTACAAACCACATTTTGTGCACAAATAATGCAGGGCGGATCACAAGCCAAAGTTTAATATTAATATAGATCACAACGATTAAGAATCTTCTGATTTGTCAAAATTGCATTTTACCGTATACCGAAAAAAACCGTATTAATTTAAATAGTAATATCGCAAGAACTTTCATGGTCATGGTCTCTTCACACTAGCAGCAGAATGGCTTGCAGTTAGCTGTTGTGCTCTAAATAAAGCACCCTGGCTGAGCTACACCCAACAACTATCCCCTGACCTACAAGCAGCTACACCTGCAACACCTGAGCCTGCGGCCTCACCTGGGGACGTAGCACACAGCATTTTAACAGTTCTCTCCCGTTCTCGGCACACACACAGGGCGAGGCAGTGCAGGGCTGAATAGTCCAAAGATTCGTCCGGGAGTCCTCCTCTGCCGGGACCAGCGAACCTGCAGTCTGCCCTCTGCCACTCTTGCTGTGGCTCAAAATAACCCACTCTGAGAGCGATGTAATTTCAGTTCCCACGACCGAGATGGCCAGCCAGATGAGCAGATGCAAGCAAGCGCAGACGCAAAACATTGCACGTCCTGCTTTTGTCACCAACATTTGGCATCTGCCTTGTAAACTACCTTTACGCCGGTTTTATAGACTCTGTCGACCTGATTTTTCAGAACCACTAGACTGTAACTAGACAAAAACAGTAATGGCAAACGCTGCCAGTGCCTTCTTGAGCAAACTACTGATAAAAATGATGAACGAAGGAAAGCAAGAGAGAAACCTCAAATGAGAGATAGAGAGAACCCTCTTTCCTGTTTCTGCCTAGGCAGGAGGGTCCTGTGCCCCTCCCCCTGAATTCCTCTGCCATCTGAAAACCACATGCTGTGCCTGGGCACCACGCCAGACAGCTCCACACTATCTGACTCTAACCAGCCCTGAGAGAGCACCTTCTGCCCCTACTACGGCCACCTCTACAAAGGGAAGAGGCCACTTCAACAGCACAATCACTTAACCTCTGTTGTACCAACACAATATCACGGCAGTTCGTAACTATCGCATGGGATGACTAATTTGTACAATTTCATTAGTGCGTTTTAGTACGATTTGCTTTCGCACCAGAGAAGGTTGGGCTTAGGGGTTAGGATGGGGATCGGGCTTCAGTGCTTTTTCTACAAATTGTATGTCTTTGTAAGATTCATATTTTACAAAATCATTCAAGTTGTAAACCTTGTAAAATGAGTTACAAATTACTGTGAGATAAGGCTGATTGTATACAGGTTCAAAAATAAGGACGTAAAAGTAAATATCGCAGTAGACGTCTTCAGTTCCTATTACTTCCCAATCCAAGAAGTCAGGTTTTTGCCATATTGTGTCATGTGCTTGTGTGTCTATTTAAAAAAATAAAACACAGAAATAGAAAGTTGCACACATCCTCAAGTTAAGGGGGGGTCATTCAAGGTTGTCGATGAGTACTATGCAAATATTCACAGATTAGCCAAACGAACAGACAGTCATGCTAAATTCACTTTAGACTACACAACATCTGAAGAAAACGAACCTAAGCTTTAATAAAAGTAATTATGAATTTCAATGATGCCCAACTAGAACATGAACCACTACCATCCACTTCAGCACATGGCTAAAACATTATAACTGAAGAATACTTGAGCTTATAAAGTACAGGTCACCCAAAAAAGGAAATTCTGGCTTCATTTTCAAATCTGTATTAATTTCTATATGCTTGTAATCAAAAATGTCTTGGCCAGGGACTACCATAGTAGAAAAAATGCTTAAAACATTTCTTTGTTCCGTTGAACACAAAAGAAGTTATTTGGAAGAATGAAGGAAAAAGTTCTGGGGGACTTTTGACTACCATTTTAATTTTTCTTTCTATGACAGCCAACTGTGGCCAAGCACCCACCAAATATCTTTCCCTGTGAAATAGCCTGATCTATATGTGATTATATATGATTATCTATTAGGGGTGGGACAACTTTTTCTGCTCAGTTTAAATGCTGTCACATCAGAAAGCCAGAGCGCGTTCTCGTGCAGAACTTCAAATATGGGACACAGAAGAAGGATTTACACACGTATGCTGCGTCTTAATTTGCCCAGTTATACTATGCTCTTAAATTATGTAGGCCTACAGTTTTTGTATATACATTTTAGTGCTTAGCAAAACTGTATGCACGCACTGAAACGCGGTGTTTGTTATTTCCTAGAGGACACAGTGTTTCTTAATGGTCACAAACATCAAAATACAGCTCTTCCTTACAAGTATTTATTTTTAATTATTATTTTGCATATAATCTTTACTGTCCATACATTTATTGATTTAGCTTAGCATCTTTTATTTAATTTTATTAATGCAGTGTAGGGTCACTAATGATTTGGGACATACTAATTCTATTTTTGAATACTATTTTGGATGGATAGTATGCGAATTGGGATGCAGCATGTCAATGGTAATATTCTATCGCTGTTCTTCAAACTTTTTCAGGTACTTTCATAATAATAATAAAGTAGGTTATATTTATAATGATGATGTTTGACGAGTGTTGCTTTTTCAAATGCACTTTATAAACAACTCAATCTCGTAGTGATTTTAGATTGAGCAGTACTTTCAACTGAACACAGAGCCATAGTTCACGGAAGAAAAATAAATAAACCTTTGCGATTCAGAATCTATTCTAGACAGGTATAATGAGTGTGAATCCAGATACATCGTCCCCAGTCCTATTATATATGATTATAGGTGAAGTTATGTCATTTTTGGGGGTTGTAAACAGGAGAAGAGTCCAAAAGAGTTCCATTTTTCTTTCCAATTAAACATGATCTTTTCCTAACCAGTGCATCGCGATTATTCAAAACACAGGGCTTTAAGGTAGTAATAATACAAAATAACAATTCTGTTCATTGCTCTTTCATCAAAACACTGTTCTATGACTTTTGTCATTCTCAACAGTCCTGGGGATAAAGGTGGTAGGGAGTGTGGTGCCAGAAATGTGGTTAAATAAATCATACAGTCACCATAAAAAAAATCATAATTTTAACATACCACCTGCGTGTCCAAACATATGGTAAAAATTACACAAAGCAATAGGATGACAAACACTTAATTGCACAGAGGTTCTTCTTTTATTTCCAGCAGTTAGTCCAAACACATCTTCTCGACTTCGATCTCACATTAAATTCTTTCTCTTTTCTTCTGTCAGTTTAAGTTAAATATCTCAGATGGTTGTCATGTTCTTCAACGAAAGCACAACAGTGATGATTCCACTGATTCCTTAAGTTTATGAAGTGGCAAAGCCTCCTGTCCTTATTAGGTTACTAAACACAACAGTACAGCATTTAGCACAATAAACAAAACCTAATTCTTTGAAATACGCCAAAATTGCTCTGCAATCACCATATCTGACCATGCAATACTTTTTTTTAATCATGCAAAACTTAAGCAAAAAACACAGAGGTCCACCCACACAGTGGCATTCTGCTTTCACTATACCCAAATATTTTTCCTTCACGACACACTCGAGCACACTGACAGATGCTGATATGGTAGCTTCTTCTCACACACGTTTTTTCATTAGCCGACACACAAACACACACGCGCACACACACGTCACAAGCCATGCATGTGGCCATGCCTGATGGTCACAAACTGTGGACTATCAGCACTGCTGATTGCGCAGCTGACATTACAATCACACACAGTTCAACAACAGACTTATCAAATTACTAACATCGAAAAGATGAATAGAGCAGCCTTTACTAGTGTCGGCTGAATGTACATATTTTGTGATCCAACGATGTAAAGTTACTACATGGAAAGGCTTGTTGAAATATTTAACAACATGTATTCAAATTCTACACGATCCTTTCTAACATCTTTTCATGCGTAGGAGCATTATAAGGTTGATTGCTTCATAATGTTTACATATACCGTCTTAGATATGGAAACGTTCAATAGCAAGAACCAACACAGCATGTATATGCACAGCACGATTAAGTAATGCAAGTCAACAAATGTTTGTTCTGTTACTCAATAACACATATATTGAGAGATGTATTTTCATATGATTCATATTTGATGGTTACCCAAGAATGTGCAATCCAGAACTACTAGCGTTACCCCGAACAGCTAAACATTCCTCTTAACTCTGCAGAAGACTAAATTATTTGAACACATCAATGATTCAATAATACTTCTTTATTTCGTGCACTTTTAAAATACGTATGGAAAATGGAAAACAGCAGTCAGTAACAAAAATAGCTACAGCTGAATACTGCACTGTTTTAAATATAAGATAACAACACAAGAGTATTAATGGAAACTCATGGGCTGAATCTTTTTCCATGTGCTGAAGTTGAAAGCGTAGCAAAGTGATTTCAGAAACTTTTATAGCGTTTCACTCTGTGCACCAGCTGTCAGATTCAGCCGCATCGTTAAAGACACGGTGGCTTTGACTCAAACCACTTCAACGCGCCTGTGATGCCCAAAAACTGTCTGGGCAGCTCACAAGGTTTTGAGCCGCTGTGAACGGGCGCTCCGGTAGATTTATCCGAGTGAGGATCTCATTGATTAACGTTACACGAGCTCACCGGTTAAATGCTCGCATCGCCTAAACTTACCGTTTCTCGTTTTCGGTGGTTTAATTTACGACGACGCATGAAACTAGAAGCAACAAATACAGCGGTTGTAAAACGAAAAGCCGGCGAATGCTGTCAGTTTCGCAGCACTGCACTAATGCATTTGTTAATGTGCGTGCGCGTTGCATTTCTTATCGACCTCGTCGCTTTTTGGATGCATTATTTAGAAGTTCATCTATACCGACGAAGTGTGTGTAAAAGTATCCCGAAGTAACGCACTAACCTGCGGGGCCTAGCGGGGGCTGCTGCCCGTCCTCCCCAAAGATCAGTCTGAAATCCAGCTCTTCATTCCCGGGGCAGTTTGCAGTAGTCATCGGGTTTGACAGCTCGGGCTCACCCGTCTACGTACGCCTACTCTTTAATAAACTCACTACATTGACTGATAATGAAGGCAAAACTTTTCAACTTTTCCTCCGTGCTGTCTTTCTCTAACTCCGAGCAGAATATTATTCTTGCGTGAAGCCTCTCTCTCTCTCTCTCTCTCGCAATATAATCCGGACTTCTCGACCTTCCACGGAGTTTGAGGGGACTCGCTGCGACTTTTTGCCCGTGGCGTGAAAGGGGAGGTGAGCTTCGTGCGTCAGTCCGACGGTTGATCGAGGTCTCTGTCTCGCGCTCCTATCCCAACTTTTACTAACAGCGCGTGACAGGGCAGTTCCAGCGCTGACGTCAGAGTAGTCGGCAGACAACAGAAGCGCGCGCGCGAGCACTCACGCGCATACACAAACCACTGGCGAGTGTGTTTTGAAGAGGGTTTATGGGTCTTGTAGTTTCTGTGTGCTGGTCGTAGCTGTGTCAGTGCGAGCATGAGATTAATCTAAGTTATAAGAATAACGTTAAAAGCTGTCTTATAGGCCGAAATATATATAACAAAAAAGTCAGTGCAACAAGTAATTTTGACAAAAATATTGGAGGTTATGTTATAAAAGCAAAATCCTAATCATCATATTTTTCAAATAGTTGTTGGGTAAACAAGTGGATGTAATAAACAGTAGCCAGAGAATAGGTTGAATTACATATTTTTTCATGCTCACTTTTACATTTAAGAAAACACTATTTCTTATCTCCTTCACACTTAAAGGAAGAGATTTTTTCTGTCACTCACAAATGCATGCGCACATTTATTGTTTATGCATACATATATTTTTCAAAATCATACACAAATTTACTGTCCTCAATTTAGCTGCCTAAAAACATACACCAGCAATAATATGCAGACTACTCAATGAGCAATGTTCAAAAATCATGTGCAATTCAGTGGCATTTTATAATTTTACTTTTTATTCCCTGCTTTCCCCGAGCCTTTTTTGAATAGCCTTCACCTATGTTGTGAAGGCTATTCAATAAAAAGAGAGAAGAATAGACTTATAAAAAGAGAGAAGAATAGACAATGCTTCAAAACTCAAACTAACTCTACAGCTGCATGTTTATTTAATATTTGTATATATCATCCATTTTTATTTAGAGCAATGTGTAGTGATAAGCGAGAAAAGCCTCTACAAATAGTTTTCTTTTCATACACGAACCTCATCTGCTCCTGTTGTGCACTAGTCAGCAGTATGCTGTGTTGCAACTATACAGTGACAGCACCTAACACACACTAAGAAAAGTTACAAAAAAGAAAATACATGAATGCTGAAATGAATGACAGTGGGTCAGCAGTTTTCCATGTATTAAAACCAGACAGAAAATGTGGAGAGAGAACCTTTTTACCAGTATCGAGTAACATGGAATTGACAATGCTGAAAAAGAATGTTCCTTGACGCACGTGGGCGTATAAATGCATATGCACGTGAAAGCATAAATATCACATTTCCTGTCGTCTTTATTTACTTTGATGTCAAAGTTAATCTACGGTATACATTAGAAACTATCATTCATTAAATTCTCCCCTTGCTGGTAGACTTTAATGGCTGTAATTAGAAGAATTGATTGCTGTGTCAGATGTACTTTTTCCTAATGATGCCAGTCACTTTAATACAGTATCTTGGATTTTAATGTTGGATTTGGATTTTAATCATAAAATTTTATCATAGTCTTAATATAATAATCTTTATAAAATCAACTTTTTGGACAGTTCTCTGTCCTGCTTTGCCCAGATGTTTACTAACAATGTGTAAACACATATACAAACAAATAATACCAATCAAAACCCACACATACAGTATTCTTGCAAATTTGAAATCTTTTAAGTGAAGCATGAGACCTCATAAAGTTGTTTTATAATTACGGAGGTCCCAATCAGAGTATATTTTTTATTACTATTATTCAACTGTTATAAATCACTTGATTTATCTACTTTAATTTTATAACTGTCAGTAAACATACACATCCATTGTAAATAATTCCAAAGGACAATGGCATTAAAGGGATTGTTCACTGAAAAATAAATATTCTGTCATTTTATTTACACTTGTGTCATTCGAAATCCGTGTACCATTTCTGCCGTGGAACGTAAAAGAAGATATTTTGAGAAATGTGGTTTGTTTCCATACAAATTAAGTCAATGGGGTCCCAATGCTGTTTGGTTACCATGAACTACAAAATATCTCCTTTTGTATCAGACTTGTTAAAAAGACATGATTTTGATTAAATGATGGGAGAATTAAATTGTTTGGGTGAACTGTCCATTTAATACTTCAACACACTGTTGAAAAGATCCTGCATAAACTCATTGTTTACTATTCAGAATACCTGTGTTTCTTTTCATCTCTGATGACCTTTGTGGGAGGAAGACAGAGAACACGGTATCCGTGGATTGTGTAGGAGGGGGACGATGTGGTTTTTGATACTGTGTTCTCGTAAAGAGAGTTAAGAGGAACTTTCTACCGTCACCCAAATCCGGTTCAAAATTAGTTTTCTTTTCAAGGATTTGTGTTAAAGTAATATGCAGTTTATTTATATGCAAATGTGCACATGCATGTGCAGTATTAAGTGCAGCTAAACAAAAGTGTGCATTGCTTTGGATGTTTAACATGCTGAATTAATTTGATAAGTATTGTGATTTTTTTTGATTTTGTATTGTTGCCATAAGTGGGATGTGCATCCCCTGTAAACGATATTTAAGATTTCTGCATCGATATCTGCTTTAAAATTCTGAACAGCATTTCTTTATAATTCATACTGAATTGTTTAGGAACAATAATGCACAATCATACAGTCATTTATTATCTTTAGCTTTGAAAGATACATCTTTCCATCTAACTTACCAAATAAGCAGAGCTAGACAACATTTGAAATTAGGTTGCATTAATCTAATTGCATCTATTATTTAACACAATGCATACTTTCAAAACCCATTTACATTCCTAATATAATTTGACATATCTGATGTAGAAGCAAATGATCTGTCTTAAAAAATGCATTCTCAGAAAAAGAAATGTATCCAATGTCCCCAAATGGACACGTCAAAGAAAGAAAAAGAACAAATCTCATCAAATTCTCTTACTGACTCATAAAACAACATATTCAACTGATGCATGCTGCCCTCTGCTGTTCATTAAAGAAATGTAGCCATAGAACACCAGCTTTGTTTGAATTCCTCAAGCACACAATGCCAAAAATATTACTCGAAGGACCTTTATGATGCTGAAAAATATAATTAAACATCAGTGGTTTCTGTGATAAATTGTGTCATGTTTATAGTTTGTATAAGACTAGATCGTTTCCAAAGCTCAATTTTACCACTACTTGCAAGCGTAATTACCTGTGTTGGAAATTGTACACTTTTTTTGCTTGCTTTGATAAGAATATTTTTTTTCTGAAAAAACAACTAATCATGCATGCCAATTGCCTACTATCCTGAACTGCTGTTTTGGTCTCAACACGAAAAGTCATCCTAGAGGACTGCTTCATTATACATAGGTTGGCAGTGTGCTTTAGAAAGCAGGGTTAAAAACAGACAGGATGGACGTCTAAATAAGGATTTATCTGACTTTGACCCTTAAATTCATGGGCAGGCCTTAGAGGACGCACAAAGGCCGGATTACAAAATTTTAACACCAATACAAAAAAAACCGGCAATACTAAATGCTCGTGTAAAATTACATTTAAATCTTTTATCAAATGTAGTTTGAAAAGACCATAAACTTATTATGGTGTCATGTCCAAAAACAAGTGACAACAAACAAAGGCAGAAACCCCAATGCTTGAACAAACATTACACCATGCAAATGGCTATAGCTCATTCGGCTGTACCGCAGAATTGTCAACAGGGGGTAATAATGAGTCAAGAAACAACTTCACTTAAACTCTGTGTAACTGCTCTCAAAATAAAGTTCACTCTTTGAGAGTCTTAAGCCTATTATATTAGCATATTATATTAAATTACAAAAACTAATAAACCACTACACATAAATGTAGATGACTTGACTAATTAAACTCCTCTCTAACACAGAATACTTCACTAGACAACACTAACTATGACTTAAAATTGAAAAGATTTATATATTATGGTGGAAGAGTATTTAAGCAGCATTAGGCATTTTTTTTCTTTCATAACTTCTCATGGGAGCACAATGGTCCGCTAAAATTTGTCCCAGTGGTTTTAATGCAAAGCTCAGGCAACCCTACGACCATTTTCTACAGAAGAAGAAAGAACATCAGCATTGTTGTAAGGTTGAAACCCATTAAAGATCATTTTGTTCAATGTAAAGAGATTAAAAGAAAATGTCAACTTTACAAAAGCAGACATTTATTGATGTTTAACATTTGGTGCCTTCCTTATTGAATAAATTATTGACCGTAATCTGAAATCCTTCTGTTCCATCAATTGTACTGTACAAATGAATGAATTATTTGTCTTACGATGCAGTCTATTTTATTTTATGGAAGAAGAAACTAACATTTGTGAGATTCACCACATGGCACACAACGTACAGTAGAACAAACAGAACAATAAACTGCGTATTTGCCAAAGAAATGGCCAGCTGAAGTTTGGATTCTATCAAATCCAATATAATCCTCATTTAATGATGCAGTCTTGAGTCCTCTGTGTTTGTTTGTTTGATCTGTGTCAGTGTTTTTGTGCAACATGACTTAGTCATTAGTTGGTGCCACACTGCACAGAGAGAACATCAATCAGATAGCTGATCGATGCAACATTTGGGAATGATGTCAGAGGATCAATACTAATCCCCCTTAACACACACACACGCGTACGCACAAACAAGCCATTAGCCACGCTCTGCAGTCTCACTGTGCCACAGGCTTCCAGAGATACTCACCTTCAGTTTGTTGCATCTGAACCCTGTCTCCACAAGCAGTGGTAAATGAAAGCCAGTTCTCCTTATCAGATAACAGCAGGAGAAGAGCTCCAACCATACGTTTTTCTCCCACAGCAACAGAAGGACTAAACGGAGTGCAGATAACATCAGCTAAAACAAAAACAGGCCTTTACCTGTGGTACCTTATGGAGTTATCTAAAATACAATCTTATCATGCTTGCTTTAATCATATGTAGCATAAGCTCCTTTATGGTAAATGTTTAACAAAAAGTCATTGAATAAAGTGTAATTATTGTATGTGTCTGAATCCGCCGCATTAATAATTTATGTGAAACTTCAACACAAAATGCATCGCAGCTTAAAAGCGAAGGCTGTTTGCAAGAAAAGTGTGCTCTGCCAGACAGTGTGCCTCCTTGCCTGAGAAGTGATGCCTCGGGGAGATCTGCTGTAAAACCACAACCATCAGTGTCTCTTGAAGCAGCAGGGTAAAGCCTGTTTTGTTAAGCCAATAGCTTCCTGTGAAAGACTCGTTAATATTCCATCGTGTTATGATTTAGCACTGTAATTTTAATATTAGGATATTTATCACGTATTGTGAAATCCACAGAGGCCACACAGACATACAATACAGATCTTCTTTATCTTGTTCCCCATTTCATAGTCAACCACCTTCAATATTATTTTATGACTAACCTACAGGCACACTGATTAAAATATATATTTTAAACATTTTGCTTATTCATAGTCAGTCTTGATTTAATAAAATAAATTAATTGTTTTTGTTAAAATCTTGAAAGAAACTTTTAATTAGGCGATTTCTTTCAATCCCTGACATTTCAGGGAGCTTATCCATTATCTAGACTTGTCAATTGACCCAATAAATTGTGTTTGGCTGTGAATTCCCCATCAGCCCCCCGTGGTTACTCTCTATGCACTGCTCACTCAGTAATAATTCTGTGCACGATGCACAATTTGATTTGTTCAAACTATTTCATGCAAAAGTCATTCGGTGATTGAAAAATAGCTCCAACCCAGTGCCCAACGCTGGCTTGACTAAACATTTAAAAACCAAGTTAACAGATTTATTTTGAAGTATACAAACCTTTACTATGGATATGGAGAGAAGGATGCAGAAGGAGAAAAACAGATCATGTCACAGTGACCAACGAATTAAAGCAAATATCAACTCTATTTCATAAAGACAGAAAGAATTAGAAGCTAATCAAGGGAAGCAGGGTTTTTGTAGTGCAGAGTGAATCTATTTCTAGAAAGAAATGTATCTTCAGTCTGAGGGTTAGATTCTACACTAGAATGAGGAGATGATGGTATTTGTAATGTTTCATCGGTCTGACAGTCACCATCAGATAAACACAACTCAAAGAAACACAGGACAGTTAATTACAACATTGAAGTCAATATGCCAGCTGCTTATGTGTTTAAATCTATAAACAGCTTAACAACACTTCTTTCATAGTAATGAATGGAATACATTACCAACTGCCTCGCGTGTTAAGGTATAAAAGATTTCCATCAGATCAACAGTGTAAAATAAACACCAGTCGGATTACCCCGAGGATTAATATTTTTATGAACAAGCCCTTTTCAATGCAAATTCTAAATGTCTGCTGTCTTCTTAACCATGCAGGAGATTACAGGAGTTATGCAGTGACATTTATGAGACAAAAAAAAAACTTTTCAAAGGAGGACATTTTTTTTTCGCTCCGGAGTTTCAAAGAACTGTTGAGCTACCAGTTTATTCTGCAAAGAAATGGGAAGAATTGTCAGACAATACACAGCATTTACTGTCAAGTTACTTTTAAAAATAATGTTACGATATTGTGTTATCCCTTCCGTGAACCGCCACCTTAACGTGGTGGAGGGGTTTGAGTACCCGAGTGACCCTAGGAGCTATGTTGTCGGGGGCTATATGCCCCTGGTAGGGTCTCCCAAGGCAAACAGGTCCTAGGCGACGAGTCAGACTAAGAGTGGTTCAAAAACCCCATATGATGAAAAAGAACTGAAGGACCGTGACGTCGCCCGGTATGGCGCAACCGGGGCACCACCCTGGAACCAGGCCCGGGGTCGGTGCTCGTATGCGAGCGCCTGGTGGCCGGGCCTTTCCCCATGGGGTCCGGCCGGGCTCAGCCCGAAGGAGCGACATCGGGCCGCCTTCCCGTGGGCTCACCACGTGCGGGAGGGACCATAGGGGGTCGGTGCGTAGTGGATCGGGCGGCAGTCGGAGGAGAGTGAAAGAAATAAGAGTTATTGGACTTCTGTGCTAGTCACAGTTTATCTATAACGAACACCATGTTCAAGCATAAGGGTGTCCATCAGTGCACGTGGCACCAGGACACCCTAGGCCGCAGGTCAATGATCGACTTTGTGGTCGTTTCATCTGACCTGCGACCATATGTTTTGGACACTCGGGTTAAGAGAGGGGCGGAGCTGTCAACTGATCACCACCTGGTGGTGAGTTGGATCCGATGGCAGGAGAGGAAGCTGGACAGACTGCTGGGAACGCCTGGCCGAGTCTCCTCTCAGAGAGATCTTTAACTCCCACCTCCGGCAGAGCTTCAACCAGATCCCGAGGGAGGCTGGAGACATTGAGTCCGAGTGGACCATGTTCTCCGCCTCCATTGTCGAAGCGGCCACTCGGAGCTGTGGCCGTAAGGTCTCCGGTGCCTGTCGAGGCGGGAATCCCCGAACCTGGTGGTGGACACCGGAAGTAAGTGAAACCGTCAAGCTGAAGAAGGAGTCTTATCAGGCCTGGTTGGCTTGTGGGACTCCTGAGGCAGCTGACAGGTACCGGCAGGCCAAGCCGACTGCTGCCCGGGTGGTTGTGGAGGCAAAAACTCGGGCCTGGGAGGAGTTTGGTGAGGCCATGGAGAAGGACTATCGACTGGCCTCGAAGAGATTCTGGCAAACCGTCCGGCACCTCAGGAGAGGGAAACAGTGCCCTACCAACGCTGTTTACAGTGGAGGTGGGAGGCTGTTGACCTCAACTGGGGATGTCGTCGGACGGTGGAAGGAGTACTTCGAGGATCTCCTCAATCCCACCGTCACGTCCTCCATTGAGGAAGCAGAGGCTGAGGGCTCAGAGGTGGACTCGTCCATCACCCAGGCCGAAGTCACTGAGGTAGTCAAGAAACTCCTCAGTGGCAAGGCACCGGGGGTGGATGAGATTCGCCCTGAGTACCTCAAGTCTCTGGATGTTGTGGGGCTGTCTTGGCTGACACGCCTCTGCAGCATCGCGTGGCGGTCGGGGACAGTGCCTCTGGGATGGCAGACCGGGGTGGTGGTCCCTCTTTTTAAGAAGGGGGACCGGAGGGTGTGTTCCAACTACAGGGGGAACACACTTCTCAGCCTTCCCGGGAAAGTCTATGCCAGGGTACTGGAGAGGAGAATACGGCCGATAGTAGAACCTCGGATTCAGGAGGAACAGTGTGGTTTTTGTCCAGGCCGTGGAACGCTGGACCAGCTCTACACCCTCTACAGGGTGCTGGAGGGTTCATGGGAGTTTGCTCAACCAATCCAGATGTGTTTTGTGGATTTGGAGAAGGCATTCGACTGTGTCCCTCGTGGCATCCTGTGGAGGGTGCTTCGGGAGTATGGGGTCTGTGGTCCTTTACTAAGGGCTGTCAGGTCCCTGTACGGCCGAAGCAGGAGCTTGGTTCGCATTGCCGGCAGTAAGTCGGACTTGTTCCCAGTGCATGTCGGACTCCGGCAGGGCTGCCCTTTGTCACCGGTTCTGTTCGTAATTTTTATGGACAGAATTTCTAGGCGCAGCCAGGGGCCTGAGGGTGTCAGGTTTGGGGACGACACGATCTCGTCTCTGCTATTTGCGGATGATGTTGTCATGTTGGCCTCTTCAAACCAGGACCTTCAGCATGCACTGGGATGGTTTACAGCAGAGTGTGAAGCGGCTGGAATGAAAATCAGTACCTCCAAATCCGAGGCCATGGTCCTCAGTCGGAAAAGGGTGGCTTGCCCACTTCAGGTTGGTGGAGAGTTCCTTCCTCAAGTGGAGGAGTTTAAGTATCTCGGGGTCTTGTTCACGAGTGAGGGAAGGATGGAACGGGAGATTGACAGACGGATCGGTGCAGCTTCTGCAGTAATGCGGTCGATGTACCGGTCCGTCGTGGTGAAGAAAGAGCTGAGCCGCAAGGCGAAGCTCTCAATTTACCGGTCAATCTATGTTCCTACTCTCACCTATGGTCACGAGCTTTGGGTCATGCCCGAAAGGACAAGATCCCGGATACAGGCGGCTGAAATGAGCTTCCTCCGCAGGGTGGCTGGGCGATCCCTTAGAGATTGGGTGAGAACCTCGGTCACCCGGGAGGAGCTCGGAGTAGAGCCGCTGCTCCTCCACATCGAGAGGGGTCAGCTGAGGTGGCTTGGGCATCTGTTACGGATGCCTACTGGACGCCTTCCCCGGAAGGTGCTCCGGGCCCGGCCGACCGGGAGGTGACCCCGGGGAAGAACTAGGATACGCTGGTGGGACTATGTCTCCCGGCTGGCCTGGGAACGCCTCGGTGTCCCCCCGGAAGAGCTGGAGGAAGTGTCTAGGGTGAGGGATGTCTGGGCATCTCTGCTTAGACTGCTGCCCCCGCGACCCGGCCCCGGATAAGCGGTAGAAAATGAATGAATGAATATTGTGTTATTCCCTAAATAAGCAACTACTGTTTACATTTTACAGTTTACAGTTTATATTTTATATTCAACAGCATAGAGTCAAATATGTACCCAAGGTGTCACTGGGGTGGTACCCTTTCAAAAAGGGTGCATATTAGTACCTCACAGGTATATAATGCCATACAAAAGAGTGCCAATTAGTACTGTACTTCAAAGGTAGTTCCATGTTAGTACCTCACATACACTGATACCAATTGTATACATATCTTTAAACAGTACATATTAGGACCTTTTAAAGGATACCATCCCAGTGAAAGCTTGGGTACATCTTTTGACTTTTTGGTGTACATAGACTGTTATTATGTTCTAACCACTTTAAATATTTCACAACACCTACAGTATGCCATGATAATACTTCTTAATACAACATTTCCATCTTAGAAAGCTCTGGGTTTCTGTTTTTATCTGAATATAAAGCCTGTTCTCACGCACACATGAGTAAGAAACAGAAATAGTTTTGATTGGGAATTTTTATTCAGCGCTTAAAAAC
This sequence comes from Barbatula barbatula, assembly GCF_947034865.1. Classification (NCBI taxonomy): domain Eukaryota; kingdom Metazoa; phylum Chordata; class Actinopteri; order Cypriniformes; family Nemacheilidae; genus Barbatula; species Barbatula barbatula. The sequence continues at coordinate 17,931,886 of NC_136766.1, read as the reverse complement.
TATTCATACAAATTAATTAACCTAAAGAGTAATGTATTACTTCTACAAAAGCAACTTAAATATTGTGCTTGTTATTTCAGAAAACTAAACTTATTATGTGTGTTAATTTTATTACCCCAATACTGGTTATCAGTAAAGCCTAAAACCTTTGCTTTATAGCTTCACAGTTCACCCATATTCCCGTTACTAGTGACTGACAGACTGCAGTTAATTCTGATGAACAAACTCTGTCTTTAACAAGACATCTGATGGGGTTAGTTACATTTATTCCAAACATGTAATCCTTTTAAAGCCAGATTAGAAGGTTGTGGATAGAACATTCCTAATTTTAGAAGTCGAATTAATTAGTATTCTTAAACAATCAGTTCCTACCAGAGAGCCCTTATACATGGATTACTCTTACATATATTTTCAATTGATCTATTATTGAATAATGAATAATGATATATCATAATGTATGTGTGATGCATGAATATTACAGTCGCACGCTTACTGTAAGTATAATGCAAATAAAAATTGCATTACTACGCTTAATTCCAACATTGCTGGGTTTCTCAAAAGTTAAATCAGGCTGAAAAGAACAAAGCGCAGAAAACTAAGTACAAGACCTCTATGTATAATATAATAAATGCTGTGATGAAGAGCTCACCAGAGATAAGATTTAAAATATGTGTCTCCGTTAGTAGGTGTACAATGAGATCATTATTGGTAAAGCTGACAATAAAGCTGCAAGAGATGATGATCAGGTTAATGTATCCAGAAGAGAGGAAACTTATCATGACAGACTATCAAGATGATAAAGCATGACTGAATCTAAGATGTCAAATTGTGAACCAACCGACATGATATTAGTTGCATGATTGAGAGTTTCATTTCAAAACAATATTGAAGATCGATCTGTATTAAATGAAACACACCGATTTTGTTTCAATTACAATCATGACCATGACAAACGTACATTTTATTGAAGCTGTGGCCAATTTAAATGCACTTTAAAACATTAAATTTGTAACAACTCCCTGAGTTGTGTCGCATGCAGCTGACTTGTGGGTTGTCCTGGGGACAAAATATCATGCAAAATACCGTTTGCAAAGGAATGACCAAAATCTTGTGGGAACCGGTTGCGTTCAGAAACGACAACCAGCAAACAACACGAGAAAGCCAGGCTTTCATTAAAGCTACAAAGCAAACTGTGCAACGATTTCCAAGCCTTTTTGTAAAAAGTACAGTTTTTAGGTGGCAAACAGAAAAGAAAAAGAAAAACAATCTCAACAGTCCTTCAGTATGGCTTGAAATCATGTTTTCTTTAGCACCTGATACATGGAGACGACTCTTAATAGTGCTGTCACGTCTCCAGATAGCGAGATCCAAGTTGCGGGGCTCTGTGGGGATATGGCTGTGGAAAGCAGGCCAAGATGTCACCTGCAGCACTCCGGTGGGCACTTAAGACCATAAAAACTGTGCAGCAGGGTCAGACTGTGGTAGTCACAGGGAACATCTGACCACACCAACACAACCTGCACACATACATAAGCATAACTTACAGCACAACTGTGGTGTTCTAAACTAAGTGAACTTATCTGTTAAAAAGCATTTGCCTCCGTAGAAGAGTCCATCACAGCCTCAGTCTGGCCCAAGGCCCCTTTACTCTACTGAGAGCAGCACATAACCCATTTCCCATTAAGACAGTTTGCCAGCTGGCAGTGCAACCACACAAAGAACCAGTCAGCTGTGTTGGTCCTGCTCTCATGTTATCAGCCGAAGCCAACCAGATTTTATACAGTCATCTGTGCTGCTGGGCATCTGAAACATTTGCAGAAAAAAAAACAGAGCCTGGGGTCTATCCCACTTGCTTATATTTCATACTGGTAACACCTTATAATAATGAGGTTGTATTTGTTAACAATTAAGTTATTTGCTAACATAAACTAAGAATGAGCAATAACGTTTAGTAGCATGTATTGATCCTTGTTAATAGTAGTTAATCTTAATTGTTAATGTTAGTTCATTGTGCATTTACTGATGTTAAGGGTCCAGTGTATGAATTTTAGCGGCATCTAGCGGTGAGGTTGCAAATTAAAACCAATGGCTCCCTCAACAACTAACCCCTCCCTACTGTGGCTGACACAGGATCTAAGATGTTGTCAGGTTTTCGTTTCTTTGCCGAAGTAGATAACATATTTTTGAAACGTGCTCTGTAGAGCAATTTGTCGGTTCAGGGCTACTGTAGAAAGAACATGGCGAATTCCATGCAATGGTACACGGTGTATGTAGATAGACATAGCTTATTCTAAGGTAATAAAAACATAACGCTTCATTATGCAAGCTCTTTATACACCTCTGAAGACATAGTTATTTATATTATATTGCATTTCTGTCTATATACAATATCTTCCAAAAGATTACAGACTGAACCTTTAAGAAAAAGCTATTCTCTGCACACAGCAACCAAAAACAAGTGTTAAAGCTCTGTGTCAAACAAGCTGCATTATCTAGCATCACAAGTGGTGTTTAGCTGCAGCGCAAAGGCCAGAAGGGGTCAAGGAGCTTTCCAACGAAGCTGCAAACAAACAGAGATGGTTTATTTGGGACATAAAAGCCTTTTTGGACTGTGAATGGTAAGAGCTGATGTGTGAGGTGCTAGGAAATTGTATGAGTGGGCTGCAGCTTCTGTTCTTTTTGAGCGAACAATGTGTAACGGTATAACACAACAGCAATTGTGTTGATGTAGCAGACATCATTACTATGAGGTAGTCATTAAGTCACAGCATCTCATGGGGATATTGTGTTTAAGCAGTAATTGCTATCAACCTTAACACAAACAAACCTTTTCAGAGCCATCACTGTTAATCCAAGCATTTATCATGCTTTTGTTGTTGTCTCGTTGCAATAAAAAAATTGTTTTTGGCAAGAATGTTAACGAAAAGAAAATACGGTAGCCTGTGGTTCCCTCTCGTACACATATGGAGTCCTCACAAACCTTTAATGGGTTATGTGCTGGGTTGTTGATATGAACACAAAAACACATTCTGCCAGCTTCAGATTATTTACGGACCCAGAGAAATACAAATATTTGTATGACTGTTTATTTAAGTCCAAGGGTGGATTTTTCATATTAAATAGAGAAAATAATGAATGCTGGTGAGGGTGTAAGTTTCCTCGCCCCACTCGGTGACTCTGACTGTGTAATTAGCTTGAGTGTTGATAAAAAAGCCACATGGGAAAGCAGATGGAAAGCAGAATGAGATGAAGGAGAGAGACGTGGAAGTTCTGAAGACAAATACTCAGCCAAAACTGAAGTGCTTCAGACACGCATCTGATTTTAATCAGGGTTTGATTATAAAACAAACTAAGCCAATCAAACTAAGAGACGCGTTAAACTTAATATAGATTAATATTAAGAATAGTGCGCATAATTGAAAAAGATAATGCAGCCATCACAATGATTGCCAAGCACACAGAAAAGTAAACATATGGCCATATCAAAATGTGTTTTTTCTGCCATTACAGAACATTCTATCTAAATTATAGGGAGACCGAAAGGCAAGTCTGAAGGACTTTGCATTAAAATGCACAATGTATTCAAATAAAGCTAGGCATTGTTTTTCTGCATCTAAAACGCATAAAGAAATGCTGTTTGTGTTGACAATGTAACATTAAAATGTAAATGTGCTGTGACAAACCTGCAACAAAACTAGCCTGTCTGTTTTGTTTTTCCGTTCTGGGGAATTATGTTTTTTCCTCTCAAACAGACAATACTGTATGTGGCCAATAACAGCCTGAAGTAGGAAGATGGCCTTGCAATTCAATAAATATTCATTATGTTTTTCCAGGGTTGACAAACAACACTGCTATTTCTAAGGCTGATAGCTACATGATGAGAAATCCGAAATATGTCTTGATGTCTGTTTTGCAAATAAAATGAAGAATATGAAATCTGTAGAAAGCTACGATGAGTTGTTGTGTAAGATCTTCACAGGATGGAGTAAGAGCCTTGAAGAACTTTACTGAACAATTTAACTCTGTGCAAGTTCATTGAGAAATGTATTTGTTATGCTATTAAGCTTTAAGGTTATTTTGGTTTTGGTTTAGTCGTCGGATGTTGGTTTATCACATTACAGAATAGATCTCACACAAAGACAAATACAACATATGAATCCTGGCTTATGAAAAGGTGAGAATTGTTTGGCTGGTTTCTCATGATGAGAAAGTGCTTCCATCTTTTATCAGGACCTTAGATCCGTCACTGTGAAAACCTGCCAAGTTTGTGGGGAAGAATCTGTCAGATGAAGCGATTGTTAGTGAGTGAAGACACTTTCAACAAAATGAAAAAAAAGACCCCAAATCCAACTACAAATTCCTGTCCTGAAAACATCACTTTCACCAAAAGATAGTTTTGATTGTGTAGCCACACGCCTGACCACTCGGCCCCTCTCATGTGCTTCTTCTAAGGTTGTTAACAGGGAATAATTAACCTGCACATGTCACGACTGGCCAATCAAATTCAAGCATTCCAACGAGCAGTGCAATATGTTAATATATGCTATGTTATGATATTATGCAGCAGGTGCATATGGGCCCGGGGGATTGGGTGCTGGCATCCAAGTTTTATTCATAGCCGTACAATACAGTAGAAAATGACTAGATGACAAATCTCAGATTTAAGGCACGTATTTTCAATAAAATTAAGAAAATATTATTACTTAACTCTATGAGAAAGATTTCCACAAAATTGCTAATGAAACCAGGTTGCACTGGATTCGTGGAATCTCCAGTGAGTCGCATCCATGTTCGCATCTCATTTACACGAGCACACGGTACCCAAAGGATTGCAAGAAAAAGGAAAAGTACATATGTGATAATGTATACGTTACAGTAATCCATAGACATTGCATTTACTGCATCACTTTTTTTGTTCCTTGATTATCCACGACAAATATGTCTACACCCCCCCCCCCCACACACACACGCCCGCACACACACATTAGAAGGGAGTTTCCTAGGGTTGGTTGTTAAAATAACACTAAACAGACAATACAACATTTTTCAACAGGGTTTAGTTAGTTAGAGCATGAATGTAAGACACTCTTTGCATGTCTGTGGTGTAAAGACTACATAGCAAAAATATTCAAGCAAAATTTAATTAAAACACAAATGCCTAATAGAAACTATTTCTTCTCCAGATATAATTCTCTATAATAAAGCAAATTCTGCTTTCACAATTGAGTTTTCATGAGTGTTTCACCACCCTCTGTCTGTGTAGAACAGACGATGTGTCATCTTAGTAGTTTATCGTTTTAATGGTTTATATCTGTGCTGTAGGGGGCTAAATTATATTATGATTATGTACCATCCCCACCAGATTTAAACAAATATTAAAACAATCAAATATCTTTACAAAGGGCAGGCAGCGCCGTTATCTCCCTCCTGTTCAAAAATGCAGAAGCACTCAAGATGGATTTCCTTGATTTCTATTGGGAACATTCGCTTCAACTAGGAGACCAATAGGATTGAATAAGCAGCGACGTAGTCGATAACCAACCTTTTTCAAGTGCTTCTCTGTCCATCAACATCCATTAAAGTAGAGACAAGAGCTCAGTAGAGTTTTTTCTAACAAAGTATTGTTAAAGGCTGCGACATAACTATTGATTAAATGACAAACTCACTCTAGTATCTCTCTCTTTCTCCCGCTCACATGCACAAATCACATGGAGATGTATACGTGAATACACTTGGCCTTCTCAAACTCAAACCACAGGAGTTTGTTTATCTCCCTGTGCAGACACAGCTGAATGTCTGTGATAAAGTGAATGCAGGTCAGTAGCAGCACACCTCTGAGGCTTTATAGGTTAGAGCAGAGATTAATGAAGCTGTCAAGGGGTTCATAATACATTTGGGCAAATTGCTGATTACTTGTTCCTTCGACTTAGTGTGTGAAGACATAGTATGTGAAGACAAACATTTGAACCTTAAGTGGTGAACATTTAAAGGGGTGATTCACCGTGTTTTTCTTGGTCTTTGGTGTGTTACAAGTTGCCCATAAATGTATAAGACTCGTAAAATTGCAAAAATGTAAGTGTCGGAACAAAAGATGTATTTCATCTAGAGGCGAATGCTCACCCAGACCTGCCTGAAACGCCTCGTGTATTGCTTGGCCACTTGAGAGTGCATGCATTCGACAGGATGTCTAAAAGGGGTCATATGCCATGGTGAAAACGAATATTATCGTTTATTTGAGATGTAATGCAATGTGTATACGATTTAAGGTTGTTTTTTCCACATTCCGTGCATGTTTCTATCTCCTCTTTCCCCCGTGTCTCTGTAACGGGCTCTGAAAAGCGAAATGCTATGATTGGCCAGTTAATCAGTGCGTAGTGATTGGTCGAATACTGCAAGCGTGTGACAGAAATGTAACGCCTCTTACCTTATTTGGAACATCAGGTTTCAAAGCAATTGTACTGACAGGTATGCCCACCTTACTTGCGTATACATTTGGGCGGTTTTAGTCAAATCATACCACAAACTGACGTAGACATTTCAGGCAGGTCTGGGTGAACATTCTCTTTTATATAGAATCCATCTTTTGTTCCGACACTTTAAGTTTTGCAATTTTATGTGTGAGCAACTTAAAACACCAAAAACACAGAAATATGACGCCATATGACCCCTTTAAAAATGCCGAAGTGCAGTGCCCTAAATGCACACTAAACCCACACTATCTTTAATAGCCTACTGCTTCCGAGCGGTATTCAGGGCTAAGTGTATTCACGTTCTGGATATATTATGGGGGTTAAACATGTGTTTTTCTTTTGTTTTTCTTTTTGGGTACAGCTGCTTTGATACAATACAAATAAAACCCTATAAAAATAAATCCGACTTGACTTGAATATATAATGAGTTATTACGTATAATTTCTTAGTAAAACGTAGTGTTACACATTTGATCGCTGAAAACTTCTAAGTTAAGTATTGATCACATACTTAGAAACATCACATTAATTAACGTTATATATGTTTGCATTTGCTAAGTGTGTCCCATCGTGTTAAAAATACTACATGCTCACTTGGGATCTTCCCACCCACTAGAACACTTGGGCCAAAAACAGGAAATACGTGATGAAAGTAGTCAAGTGCAAAAACGGCAAGTATGTGTGGACCCTTCGCAGTTTCGAAAACTCTCCTGCAGAGTGATAACGCTTCAATCTGATGATGACTAAAGTAATGATGGCAAAACAGATTATCTCTACATTAAATGTTGATTTTTATTCACACGCATTGTGCCATGAGATTGACGTCCTTTGCGCTCTACTTCCGGTTAGAATAAAACCGTTTAGTATTCCATTTGGTACGATACTACCCTTCTAAAGCGCAAACAATACATGTTTGATTGAATGGTGCATAGTCATGTGGGACACAGTGCGAAAGGTTAAAGCCTTAGGCTTGTTTGAGATGAACAAAATCTGCGCAGAACCGATCACCGGTGATCACCGTGAGATGCATGCCGGTTAGAAAAGTGTCCGAGTTACGTCCGCCTTGCTCTGACCTCATGCTGACGTGTGCCAAAAAACTCTCGCGACAGCGAGGCGGCTGTGTCGGATTGAGCAGTCGAGCGCAGTTGCTCTCCACCGACTGCGCCACTCAAAAGCATGATGGGAAACGACTGACTGACGACACAGCTTCGTGCTCATTGGCTGAGAATGTCAGCTGATATTTTTTTCCCCTTAATTCTAAGAAGTCCATTACCTATAGCCTAATACGATTTACTTTTTCTATAGTACTTAGTAATTAGGACATGTTTTATTTTTATTTTCTTGGTTTGAAGTGAAGTCCTGTTTGTTTTTTATTTTCTCTTTATTGAGAGATGTGTATTCTCTTTATACAATGACATTTTTGTACAACATTATTCCATTAAATAAATTAGTCAATCCATCAATACATGCATACATCTAATGTGACTGTTTTACAATTAGGCCTCATGTTTGTGTTTTTATCCGATATCTTTATTTGGATATGTCTGATTCCAGGAGTGCAATAAACAAAACCCACACATGCTCATTTCTTAATTTAGAATGTGTTGTTGTTTCATATTATTTTTTAAGAATAATTTGCAGCACACACTTTTCCTAATCATTAAACATGAATTGAAACTTACATTAAGGTGACAAACAATTGTGTAATATATTTATATGGAATATTTGTCATGTAAAAAAGGGATAGTTCACCCAAATAACTTTAATAATAATAAAAACAATTTTCTTTGGTGCTGAATTATCTGCAGTCAGGACTGTTTATTTTTTACTCGACATTAATTTCATTAGATGCAATACCACTCTAGATCAGATAGATTTATATCCCTACCATTTACTGAATAAGCCATTTTAAGTAATGAGCACTGTTCACCTTCGGTGATTCTCCTCATCATAACCATCTTCGTGTAAAAACAGTGGTATTTCAACTGCATCAACTTCGTCTGCGATAAAGAACGCGATCTCTTCCATTGTTGACGTTTGCAGTCCACAACACAGCGAGATTCAGGAAGTGTCCGGCTTGCCTGCACTTTTTTTCACTCCTCCCCTCACTGTAGCCGCCTACTCTCGCCTATATTTCAGGCGAGGCAAGGCGCATCTCAAACAAGCCTATTGAGACTTTTATTTTGCCGTCACGACGTGGGTGTACGTCATCATTCCACGCCACGAAGTCCCAAGGCTGCATTCACGTGTATTTGTCACGTGAAACTACAAACCAATGTATGTATTTTAGAGGTCAAGCGATAAGACCCGTAACTTTTGATTCTCAGATATCTAACAAGAATATCCGCGATGCAGTTCGTGAAGGTCGGAAGCGTCGCGGTTCTCTTTTCCAAACAGCTGCCAATAACGCGCAGCTCTTCTAACGCGCGCGATCACGTTCCGTTAATGTGTGGACACGTCGATGCGATGTTTGCGGCGATACGCAGAATGACAACAACTGCCTCGCCGTCTGTGGTGATCCGCATCCCGAGACGCATGCAAGAACGCATAGAAAACATCAAACAAGTGCAGAGCAAAAGAACTAACAAGCTCCCTACAGTCAAGGCTGGCAGAATGCTGATCAAGAGCAAGAATCCTCAGCTAAACCAGTCTGTCGGCTATACCCTTGGGAAATTTGAACAGCCAGTGCTTGCCTCTAAGGGATGGAAAAGCAAAGAAGCACTAGGGGATTATTTCACCATAAACAGCACCCAGAGCGCACCACCATTCACGGTGACACACGAGGGTGAGGACAATGACAGCGCTGGTCACAAGACATTTGAATGCTTTCATATTTGTCCAGAACTGGTTGAGACATTACAGAGTGTGAATATAATTCACCCCACAACAGTGCAGATGCAAACCATTCCTAAAATACTGAAGAGGCAGAACATTCTCTGTGCTGCAGAGACGGGGAGTGGTAAAACATTGGCTTATCTACTTCCCATCATCCACAAGCTGCAGGCGGAAAAGAGGTTAGAGGGGTTCACAGACACGGAGAGACGGATTCAAGCTGTGGTCATGGTCCCATCACGGGAACTAGCGGAACAAGTAACATCTGTGGCTCTTTCAATAGGCCAGCGGTTTGGTCTTGTGGTCAAAGTCGTGGGTGGTGGCAGAGGTGTAGGAAACATCAAAGCGACATTCTCACACAGCCAACCAGATGTGCTGGTGGCCACCCCTGGTGCCCTTCTAAAGGCCCTATGGAAGCGATTTGTCAGTTTGAGTGAACTGAACTTCCTAGTGATCGATGAAGCTGACACCATGTTTGATGCTAGTTTTGCAGGCATGCTTGAGAAAATTCTCTCCCATACCCAGGTGGCATCCAGGCTCTCGGAGACTGTCGGGTTCACCCGTAAAGCTCAGCTGATTGTCGTGGGAGCTACGTTTCCTGGTGGTGTCGGTGAGATCCTCAGCAAGGTGACTGATCTGGGCAGCATGGTCGTAGTTAAAAGCCAGATGCTACATTATCTCATGCCACATGTAAAGCAGTCGTTTCTGAGGTTGAAAGGTGCCGACAAGATCCTGGAGCTTAATCAGGCCTTGAAGAAGGCCGAACAGGAGCATAAAGGTGCTCTGGTGTTTTGCAACTCAGCCTCCACCGTCAACTGGCTGGGCTACACTCTGGAGGAAATGGGCGTTCGTCACATGAGGCTACAGGGAGAAATGCCTGCTGCAATGAGAGAAGGTATCTTCAGAAACTTTCAGAGAGGAAATGTTGATGTTCTCATATGCACTGATATAGCTTCAAGAGGCTTAGACACACAGAGGGTTGGACTCATCGTCAATTATGACTTTCCAGAATCTCACACGGATTATATCCACCGAGCAGGCCGTGTGGGGAGAGCAGGTGGCTCCAGTGGAGGAGAGGTGCTGAGCTTTGTTACCCACCGCTGGGATGTTGAGCTTGTGCAAACAATAGAGACAGCTGCCAGGAGAAGAACGTCTTTACCTGGGATGGAGTCGGAAATAAAAAAACCCAGCCATAAAACAGACTTAACAATTGAGTAAAATGTAATTTATTGTATCATCACCTAATGCGCCTTACATAAAAATGGAAAGATTTGAGATATTTGTTGTACTTAAGTCTTTAGAATAAACCATTTAATATGGAAGTTTTCTTTTTTACCCTTAAGTTTACATTTATTTAATATTTCTGTTCATTTTACAATTTATTTTTCTACGAACCTCTCAATGTCACACCAAGACTTGCCATGATTCAAACATATTTACATTAGGCATTCTAGCGTTTTCCCATAGCTGATATGACGCAGGTTATTTATGTGTTTGTTTTAAACCAGCAATTGTTATCTTCTCTGTAATGGGGGTTAGTGTGATTGAGAGGTCTGAAAGTAGGCTACATGCATCAGTAACGACTGTTTATTATCCCTGCACAACAGGAGGGTTGCCATGATATAAATTTGAACTTTGCAGCAGTGTTATTGAAAAGAGAGCTTTTCATAACATTGATTAGAAGAGGCATAAACAGTTAGCCGTGAGGTGCTCTGATGGGCTTAATTCAAAGAAAAAGCTATCTGGTCATCTGAACGCTCTGGTTTAAAGCAAAAAGAAATATGCATAATTTCTCCATTTTGATAGTAATATGTTTTATCTGATGCATAAAGGCAAACCATCAGACATGTGATGTATTTGGACAGTGACTCTAATGTTGTTGACTTTACTAAGTGCTAACTTTTTGGGTTCAAAATGCAACATAGACTGTTGGGTTGAAATCCAGTGCTTTTATTCATAGGGACATTGGTTTACCGGTAATGCAGGCAAGGTATTGAGAGATGTCTGCTGTGTCATTGTCCATCTTTATTTTTCTATACAATACTTATATTTGAGATTACTTTTCAAAAGTCTACTCGCCTGCAAATCCCCATTAGAAGTTTTTTTAATAAATGGCTCAATGCCATATCAATAGTGTGGAACATAGCATTGTTTCTGATCCTTATGTCCAATATCCAAAACCTGAAGTTATTAATCTGTATTCTGACTGTGTTAATGTGAAATGAAATTTCTAGGGCTCCTTCGCTATTATGTCAAATTATTGTGAGAGCTGCATTGTAACGGAGAAGTATTCTAAAGGGATCAAAGTCATGAGTAAAAGACAGTCTTATGCAGGTGAATATATACAGCTGATAAGAAACTGACCTGTTAGAAAATGTGCCATCCAGCCAGGTCTATGCTCCTTGTTACTTCAAAGGGAAGCTTTAAAACTCTCTTGACTCATTGCTAATGCTAAAAAATCTGTTTATAAGAGCTTCTGTCCTGGTATCTCACAGATGGCGTGAGTAATAGAATAGGTAAGAGATGCACACACATACACAAGTTTCCATTGGTCTTATGTTTACGGCCCTGTCTGGTATTTCAAACAGTTACCCATAAGCATTTACATTAGTTACAGATACATCCACTTTAAACACTCTCCATACTCTTCAAAGACCGAACTTGCTCATGCTTTTTGTAGTTCAATGAAATAGATATTTTATTTTATTCTTTTCTCTCTATACATAACATATAATCAATATAGTAGACATTATACACGTGAACCAATGTTACAGAATAAATACAAAATTATGGCACTACATCCCGGTGTACTGTATGGCATTGTTCAACTAAGACAAAGTGTTTGTTCAAATACATAAACTGCACAAATGGTGTTCAGATCACTACTTTAGGTCATCCACAAACAGAGCCTTATTCTTTAAAAGTTGAAATTATGCCATAATAAAATAACTGAATTTCTAGAGAAGTTAATTATTTCCAAAAAATATTACACAAACATTAAATATATACATAAATAATCAAATAAAAAAAAGAAGTATACTGACAAACACTAAAAACATTTTAGAAGCAAATGTATTTGATTGATGAATTGGGCTTTTCCGCGTCATTGTTACTTAAACTGTCCTTGTTAGTCAGACCTTGGATGAAATAAATTACATGAAGCAGAAACAACAAAACTATCTCTTTCCTTCTAGTAATATCTAAACATTGATAAAAGGTTTCCTCCCTAACTCATATGTTAGTGGTAGAATGTGTCGTGGAGAAATTCTCCATGCGAATCCGCACCACTTTTTCCACAGGAGGAGGAGAGTAAAAAAAGCGGCATGTGAAGACCTGCTTGCAGGCATTTCTGAAGTTTTCAGAGAGGAAGGCGTAAAGAATGGGATTGACACAGGAGTTTCCGTAGGCCAGGCAGTGTGAGATGATGCGGAACGCAAAAGAAGCATCGTTCAAGGGGAACTGGCCGAACTCCACCCACATTGCTATGATGTGGTGTGGCATCCAGCAGATGAGGAAGGCAGTGACGACCAGCAACACCGTCTGAGCTGTCTGCAAAACGAGAAAATATGTTGGTTAATGCAAAAATCTGCACATTAGAGTTATTGTTTTAAAACATCCCAAAGAATAGTTTAATATGTAATAATTTACACTCAACGGTCTACAGTCTGTTCATGAATATCATTATTGACCATTTTGCAAGATGTAAACAGCACTGGTCCAGAAGCAGTCCCTGCTTAAATTTTTTACTGCCTCACAAGGACAAATACAAGCAACAGATCATGCAGTTCCTGTCATGATCCTGCCTCTCCTTGTCTTGGTTTTCGAGTCTTGTGGCAGGATCATGTCAGTCCCATGTGTTTTGTGTGGAGAAAGAGCATTGTTTTGGTTTGAGAAGCCATGCTCTCTCTCCGGTGTCACGTCTTTTAGCCCCGCCCCCTTGTTTCCCTGTTAGCAGTCCATTAGTGTTAGTCTTGTCTCCAGCCCTGATCCATCTTTCCCTTAGTGTTTCAGTCCCCTCACCTGCCTCGTGCAATCCTTCTGTTAGCTTTCCCTTAGTGTTTCATCCTTGTCACCTGTGGCCACTCTCCCTGTGTCATCAGTCCTTGTTAGTGTTTCCCTTTATCTAGCCCCAGTTTTCCCTCTGTCCCTTGTCTGTTCATTTTGGATTTTGGATTTTGCACACTCACCCTAGTCTGTCTGGATTACCCGTGTTCCTGGTCAAAGTTTGTGGATTATTGATTTGTTACTCTCAGGACTTGGTTTGTTTTGTCCCCTTGAGGGAGGCTTTAGTTTACTGTCTTGTTTTAGTTCATGTTTTCCCATCGAGGGTCTTTTCTTTTAATAAGGTTTTGTGATTTGTATCAAGTCTGCCTGCGCTTGGGTTCTGTCCTCACAACCGTGACAGAATGAACAGACCAAGAAGAACCCAGCAGGCAGCAGTGTTTGCTGCAAGGTCCTGCCAGCCTCGTCCCCTCTGCAGCGTTCGCCAGGATAACTCAGACCTGGCGGACTACCTTGATAGGTTTCTGGAAGCTGCAGGAGAGGTGGTCCTCGGAGAGGAGGAGGTGACCGCAGCATTCATCCACGGCCTCAGGGTTCCCCTATCTCCAGCGGAGACGAGGAGGCTGAGACCGCTGGACTTCGAGGGTGTGCTCAGGTTTGTCATGAGCCGACTGGAGCCCAGGGTCTCAACAGCTCCATGTTTTGCTTCTCCGTTAGGCCCCATCCCTGAGGGTCTTGCCCTGAAGCTCGGGGTGTTGACAACCGCCGCGCCACCAGCCTCTGCTCCACCACCAGTTAGCCTCCGTGGTAGGCGTGGACGGCGGGAGTCGTGGGACTCTCCGTCCGACTCTTCCAGCACGGAGATAGTGGGGTCCCCCACCGCTACTCTGCAGCCGGCCACACGTCCTGTGAGCCGGTCAAAGAGGAAAAAGCAGAGGAGAGTGGCACCATCCTGTCCTGCCCAGCAGCCGGTGGTCCCGGTGGTCCCGTCAAGTCCGGTGGTCCCGTCAAGTCCGGTGGTCCCGTCAAGTCCGGTGGTCCCGTCAAGTCCGGTGGTCCCGTCAAGTCCGGTGGTCCCGTCAAGTCCGGTGGTCCCGTCAAGTCCGGTGGTCCCGTCAAGTCCGGTGGTCCCGTCAAGTCCGGTGGTCCCGTCAAGTCCGGTGGTCCCGTCAAGTCCGGTGGTCCCGTCAAGTCCGGTGGTCCCGTCAAGTCCGGTGGTCCCGTCAAGTCCGGTGGTCCCGTCAAGTCCGGTGGTCCCGTCAAGTCCGGTGGTCCCGTCAAGTCCGGTGGTGCGTCCTGCACCCAGTCCTTCTCAGCCGGCCCTCCAGCCGGCGTCTCAGCCGGCCCTCCAACCTACAACCCAGTCAGCCTTGCCCCAGCCGTTCCCTACTACCGCCTTCCTGTCATGCCCTACCCCTTCTAGTTCCTCCCACTCCAAGAGAGGTATCCCTTCCATGCCCAGACCTTCCTACCCCACCCCTCCGCCCAGCTCTAGGAAGCAGGGTCCTGTCCCTCCTAAGTCCCCACCCAGTTATTATGTTCCTAAGTTTGTCCCACCCATTCCACCTCCCCCCTTCCCATTGATGTTTATTTTATTGTCCAACCCCAATCCCTTTTTAGTCATGTTAGCCCTGCCCTTAGTGTGTTCTGTTCTGTCTTTATGGTGTCTGTCCTCCTGTCTGTCAGTCTTGTCATGTTTAGTGTGATCTTGAAGAACTCCTGGAGGAGTTCTTTAAGGCGGGCGCTCTGTCATGATCCTGCCTCTCCTTGTCTTGGTTTTCGAGTCTTGTGGCAGGATCATGTCAGTCCCATGTGTTTTGTGTGGAGAAAGAGCATTGTTTTGGTTTGAGAAGCCATGCTCTCTCTCCGGTGTCACGTCTTTTAGCCCCGCCCCCTTGTTTCCCTGTTAGCAGTCCATTAGTGTTAGTCTTGTCTCCAGCCCTGATCCATCTTTCCCTTAGTGTTTCAGTCCCCTCACCTGCCTCGTGCAATCCTTCTGTTAGCTTTCCCTTAGTGTTTCATCCTTGTCACCTGTGGCCACTCTCCCTGTGTCATCAGTCCTTGTTAGTGTTTCCCTTTATCTAGCCCCAGTTTTCCCTCTGTCCCTTGTCTGTTCATTTTGGATTTTGGATTTTGCACACTCATCCTAGTCTGTCTGGATTACCCGTGTTCCTGGTCAAAGTTTGTGGATTATTGATTTGTTACTCTCAGGACTTGGTTTGTTTTGTCCCCTTGAGGGAGGCTTTAGTTTACTGTCTTGTTTTAGTTCATGTTTTCCCATCGAGGGTCTTTTCTTTTAATAAGGTTTTGTGATTTGTATCAAGTCTGCCTGCGCTTGGGTTCTGTCCTCACAACCGTGACAGTTCCATTAAGACTGAATGAAAAAGTAAAAAATATTTTATACTTAAAACGTGACTCAAAACCATATAGTCTTAATGGTCAATTTGTTAGAATTTTTATCTGGCTTTCCATGGATATATGGTTAAGTAGGATCAGACAATATGTCTGAGATACAACCATTTAAAAATCTGGAGAAAATCACCTATGAAGTTGTAAATCAGGGGCGCTGTAGCAGGCCGTTGCTAGGAAAAACAGGTTTGTTTTAACGCTCCTGAAAGCTTCTTAATAGATCTCCATACTGCACTCACTTGTTTTCCTGCATTTGGGCCATGATATAAGATATTCCTTAATGTGAATTACTTTCGTACCTATCTTTCCAAATTTTCTGCCAAAATATACCGCGAGTGGTCACATGACTTTGACTCCACGTTGACTCCCATTGCATTTTTGCAAAATAGGCCTTTATCGTATTGCCTGAAAAAACACATCATGTGAGCAGGATAACTTGTTTGCGACACATGGGAGTTTTTGCGTAATTGACATCTTTCCATTGGGCTTACTTTCAATGCGCTATTTCAATTTGCGCATTTTGAGGAGTAATGGAAACGCAGCTATTGATGTTTAAGTCTTGCAGTGTGGTCTAAGTGGACTGGGAATCAGAGGCTGGTCAGGTCATTGGAGACAGCAACAGCGATGGAGACATGTCGTTTCTTGAGGCAAACTGTTAAAAGGCAGATGCCCTGGTGAACCTCCCTGTGGGATTGATAATACACAGCTCATGTGGCTACATATATCCTTTGAGTGGGTAGATGAAGCACCATACCAGAAGATTGATGAGAGAAGAATGAACTAAATTCAGCAGTGATATGTAGAGGTAGGAGATGTGTATCAAATGTAAATGAAATGTTACGCCCTGTGCTGCCTTGAGAATGGGTGTTATGTAGTCTTTC
Organism: Barbatula barbatula; assembly: GCF_947034865.1. NCBI lineage: Eukaryota > Metazoa > Chordata > Actinopteri > Cypriniformes > Nemacheilidae > Barbatula > Barbatula barbatula. Next base: position 17,915,293 of record NC_136766.1, on the reverse strand, counting down.
TATTTACAACCTGTAAAATAAATGGTGCCCAGAAAAATTAAAACTGCTGACAGCTCAGTTGTCTGCTTTCACGGAAAAGAGGATGAAACATCACTTTCTTTAGAATATTTTCCTTTGCACAAATCGTCACTTTAGAATTATAAGGTTCTTTCTGACATTTTTATAAAAATCTAGTTTTTCTCTGACAACTTATTTACAATATGAAATAAATGTCATAAAAGCATGTAAATGTAACTTTTATACATGTCAACACATAATTTTTTTTAAAACATGTTGTAATGATAAGTGAATTGTTTGTTTTGCTTGAGAATTCATTGATTTTATTAATATTTGACAGATAGAACCTTATAATTCTAAACAGAAAGTGATCTTTCAGAATCAGAAGGTTCTGTCTGTGTTCGACAATCACCTCCACTGTTTATATAGCCTTGTTTTATTTGTTAGTCTTGGTCGGGTCTGGTCAATACAGTGTCTTTGTCCTTATAATTCTAAGGCTACAAAATGTATTCATATTGAATTGTTGATGAATGCATACAGTATATATTGTCGTTCTTCATATGTTATATGAGAGTTTTCTTCATACAAACTGGTATGCAGGCTTATAAATGTTCTGGGAAAGATATATTTAACAAATTTAATAATGGGCAGTAATATCTAATACAATAGGCTAAATATAATAATCATTTACACTCTAAGACTAATATTTAACTCTAATATTTTTGCCGTTTCCTGGCCACGAACAAAAACAATAATGCAAAATAAATCCATCATGCAACCATATCACATTGAATTGTTTGTGCACAACTGACAATGATGAATGCAATTAAAATATATTTTTGTGTCGTTTTTGGCTCTTATAAGGTGCATCATTTATTCAAAGGCTTCTGAAATGTATTTTTATTCAGCTGGTTTTCAGAATAGATTACATACACGCATAGTGATCATGCATGTCCACTAACATTTCAGCTGGCTAAGCCAGTGGTAATTTGCCACCAATCGATATTGAAAAAACATTCAAAAACCGACAGCGCACTGGCAAAACATTGTTAGGTGCATCAACAGTCAAGCCTCGAGTAGGTGCAAAAGTTTACTTTTTTTCACATTTGTGGATGTATCTTAAAAAGTATAGCTTGACGGCTTTCCTCTTTTTGTTTGTCAATGTATGATGTAGTGTTTGGATAATATGACTCACGTCGTTGACTGTAATCCGTAGTGCATCTTTGAAGTGATCAATTGAAAAACGTCATTGTTCCCTATGGATGCTACATGCGCTGGATGTAACTGAGCTGGCTGAGAAACAACGCGACGATCATGCGTCTATTAGGTTTTTAAGATAGAATATATAGTATATCACTGCAGGGATTGGTTATTAGAAGATTAATGCATCATATACTCTAACAAAATTGTGCATTCCAATGTAAAGAACACTAAACAATGCCTGACCGCTCGATCTGGATTTATCAAATCTTCTTATGTGTTTGAAGAAAGTAATTAACAAGGGAGGAATTATCACTATAAGAAGAACTGAAATACATAACTTTAGCTCAGATGTATTAAGCGACATACAAAGAATGGGTTCCTGGAAAGCAAATATTCAACCTCCTTGTAATGAGCTCATTACCAATGGAGAAAAGCACAATCAGACTTGTGCAGAGATTATACAGAGTAAAGCCCATTGCACATTAACTCTGACACAACGTGTGGTTGTATTTTTTTACGTGCAGAAGTTTCAATCACATTTATAAACTGCCTCTGATATTTTTGTCCGTCATAAAAAAAATTCGGAATGGGTTTGATTTTCTCTGTAGCAAGCATTTTGAGAGGCCTTTTGACAATTCAGAGACATCACACAAACGAGCGCCAAATACGGAAAAACTGCATACGAAAATTCCAAACTGTATGTGCAAGGACCCCAAATACATTTTTTCAAATAAGGAGGAGTAGACGACAGTAGAGAGCATCTGCTTCACGCAAATCACAACCCACACATAGTAATTTTGTGAAGGTTAAGTACTGCCTGTAACTTAATAATTCTTAATAAGGTGATAATTGCCAAGTTAGCATCACTGTATAAAAGTATCTTAAGTGCTTGCTGTGGTAGAACATGAAAAGGAAACAGTGAAATGGTATATTAGATTTGAATACTTCACACAATGTGTGGGTGAGTGATGGATACAGAAAGAGAGAGCGAGAAAGAGAGCGAGAGAGAGAGAGAGGGAGAGAGAGGGAGAGGGAGAGGGAGAAAGAAAGGAAGATAGACGGCACAACTGAATTACGTTTGAAAAACACGATCACATAACCCAAATGTTATCAACCCTTCACTGGCTACCCCTTAAGTATCTTATTGACTTTAAAGTTCTTTTAATTACCTATAAAGCCTTAAACGGTTTAGCCCCTACCTACCTAACAGAGCTTCTATCACACTACAAGCCATCACGCTCTCTAAGATCTCAAAACTCAGGGCTTTTGGTAACCCCTAGAAGAACTAAATCCACCAAAGGGGGTCGAGCTTTCTCATACGTAGCACCTAAACTCTGGAATAGCCTTCCCGACACTAAATTGGGAGAGTGTGTCTGACTTTCGAATAAATCTAGATTAAAGACACATCTTGTCAGCCAAGCATGCACTTAATGCATGATATGCTAAATACGTATACCATCGGGAGACTGCTGACATTAGATATAATTTACTAGAATATAAAAACTTATTTACTAGAATAATCTTGCTTGTTCTATAAACAGCACTTTGGAACAATACAGATTGTGAAAAGCTCTATATAAATAAAGTTTAAATTGAATGACGCAAACTAGTTTAACCACTATGATTTCTCAAAGCATGTTTAAGTAAGTATAACTTTTTTGATAGATTGGCTCTACTGAAGCAATTCAGTGCTTTATAGTCTTTGTGCTTTGAGCTATGGAATGATTTAATATGAAAGGTTTTTAGATAATTAATTCTTCTATGTGGTATGTGTATAATTGGATATGTTTTGTAGAGAATTAAACAGTGATTAAATGTTATAAATATTATAAGCTCAAAGAAATCTTGCAGAAGTCATGAAACATGGAAGCCATGTTAAAGCTTGTTGAATCTCGTTATTTGTTTAGATCACATCTTTCTGCTACAAATCCTCCAATCCATTCGACTGTTTATCAAATAATTATTCACTTTAGTTAATTACTAACTAAAGTCAACATAAAACAAATCATGTTCCCTACATATTTTCGAGCTCAAAATTATATTCACCGCCTGACCTCACTGAAATTCACAACTGTTTTCTGAAGTGGCTAATTTGTATGAGTTTGTACGATGTGAAACATGATAACGTACAGTATGATTATTAGAAAAAAGCAATAGTGAAGCCCCACCCCTACACCTAGCTGTCACTATAGCTAAAGCAAATCGCAGTAAAACACGATACAAAAAATACAAATAAGCCACTTTACATAATACTTAGTTCCAAATACCTGTGAAATGTTGTGAATAAATAGATGGTGTATGGAAGACCATATGGATTACAGTGACTTCATGGATTACTTGCAATGTTAGATAAACTATCATTTTATGTATTGATTGTAAGGAAAACAATGTCCAACCTGCATTGCTATTATTTTAAAAATTTCTAACCTTCATATTTACAGCAAATGCAAGAATGAGGTTAAAAGCAACTAGGGCCATTAAAATGAAATATCTGATATAGATATAGAAAAGAAAGAATTCTTTATATTTGTGATTATGAAATTCTGCAGAGGAACATGGACCAATGCAGGGCTCAAAGTTCACCCACAAAATGAAAATTCTGTCATCATTTACTTACCCTCTTATCATTTAATACCTTTATGATGTTCTTTCTTCTGCAGAACACAATAGAAGTTATTTTAAAGAATATTGGTAACCGAACAGCAACGGCACCCCTTCACATGCATTGGTTTTGTGTGCATACAATCAAAGTGGGTGCCAGCTATTTCATTTATTTTGGTGAACTATCCCTTTAATGTCTTAATCCTTAAACTTAACAACTATAAACAAAATTTCCTATACTCTTCATTCTGGCATCTGATGACCGATCTTTACCCTGTCTACTGTTGTACAAACTGATGAGTGAATGTGTACATTTGGATGTGAAGTGAATGGACTGTAGAAAATAACGGGAGGGTAATAACGGCTCTCAGACTGATTCAAACATAATTACTATTATTTTCCCACTGCTACTTTCCACATATCCAGCAGCATGGGCTAAAGACAACAAGGGCTTTATTCAGCAAGGCTGGAGAAGGTAACAGTTAACTTTGCAGCTTGTTATGAGGGGCTGAAAGAGTTTGTCAGCTGTCAGACCACTGCTGTGAACTCTATTGACTACTACTGTGTTTCAAATCCATTTCTTTATCTCACCCATGTTTCTTATTCTTGCTCCGAATGGACTATTTCACTTTTAAACACATATATTGCTCTCTCTTTCTCCTGTTGTTTTCACTTCGTCACATTTTATTAAATGCCACATTGGGACCATAAAAAAGTGAATCTGCAAAGAAAATGGCAAATATCTTTGACAAGTAAAGGGTTTAATGCCCCATTTAAAAAGCCATTAAAAGTGACTCTGACAGTGTGTGTTGTGTGAACTATATTGAATAGCATCTCTTACAACTTATTGTAATAAGATAAGTTAATTTCTAAATGGCAAATCTTCGTCACCCTAGTGAGGTTTGTTGGAATATCTCTTTAGTCTGGTTTGTAATTGGAATCTTGGTCACGGTCTAATAAATCAGAGTAATAGATTGTCATTTGTTGTTCAATATACATGCAAGCTGTGTCATGATTGATCACGAAGTTATTTGCATCAGAGATGGGCAGTGCCCAATATGTTTTGACTATACTCTGCATGGTGTCTTATGCTCACTCAAATCACAACAAATACATAACCACACAGGAACAGAGGTTTGAATAAACAAGGTTGTCATGACTTAATTTTCTCATGTTCATTTTACTGATCTCACAAATCCAGCTAATCTTTTACAGCCACGGATATTCATTACAGTGAAATCTGTATTTGAATGGTCTATATTTTAATTAAAGCCACTGCTGAATATGGAGATAGGATGAAGGTTTCAGTTAAACATCTGGTGTGATGTGTAAATATTTTGTTTATTCGTGACTTTCTCAATCTTCTAACTGTGTGTTGATTTCAAAAGTTTGAAAGCTCAAACAATGTACTGTGTAGTGTAAATTTAACACTAAATTGAGTGTAAATTTGGATAACATTTTGAATGGTATTCTTGAAAGTATTTGATACATTTGATTCTTTTTCTGTGTTTTCTTTTTTCATCTTAAGCTGGTTTGAAAAAATGCAGCACCGTAAAAGAAAAGTGCTCTATAAACAAACCTGAACCGAATTGAATAAGAATGTGTTTGGTGAGATAAATTAATTACACTGAATGAAAATCCATGTTGTTTGTACTTGAATATTGTCAAGAAGGTATTTGTTCACTACATTTTAGATCTATTAAAACTTGTTGATTTATCAACGTCTGGATTTATTTTTTTACTCAAGTACATTTCTACACGCATTACCCATTTCTGAATAGAAAATTTAGATTTGTTTCTAGCATTAAGGGAGTCTTTCTCCACACAGAACGACAAGTTCAAGTATGCAGGTATATTTACAATTATAATGGAATCAATTGTAATTGAGGTTTGAGGACATTTTGAAGTAAAGCTAATGTCAGTGCTGTGACCCTGATACTATTAGATCCATTTAGAGAAGCATTCCTTTGAAAGAAAATGTGTTCAGAAGTTAGTTTCATTAATTCAATAAACACATGTATTCTTCAATGTCAATTCAATATTAATGTATCATTTTTTAAATGTCATTTTTGGCACTGCCAAGGAGTCATGAGAAACCTTTCTGTAAAAACTGTATGGTGCTTCCAACACAAAGGTAATAGGTTTGGTTCCCAGAAAATACTCACAAAATGTTTATATTCAGTGCAATGTAAATCGTATTGGAAAAAAGTGAATGTAAATGTAATATATGTTAACCACTAGCTCTGACACGTTTAGATTTTATAGCTTCTGGTCATTTAAAATGGAGATGCTCAAGCTCTCTGCAGAGAAAAGTTTAAACCGTGAAACTTGTCCATTTGATTTGTAGTGTATCCTTGAGAGACATCACACATCTCTCTAGTTCAATTACAAGCAAGCTTTTCCTTCGTAGCATGCTGACTCCTTATCTGCAACAAAATGAGAAAAGTTAGTTTGGCAGCAACATCAATCAAGTGATCTCAAAGGAGATCGAATCCTCGCTGAGGCATGCAACAGGCTTGTAATGTCTCTCCCTTTGATGCATGTAGTAGCAGAGCGTCTTTTCAGTTGACGCTTGTTTTGTTGTTTTCTGCCTTCATTAAATTATGCACTTGAACAAAGATTTTCGGAGTGATGAGTATCAGAGAGGCGGGGCAAAAAGTATGGTTATAGTATGGTTAGGCTATTTTTTTATAAAACACAGTCTGAATCTGACAAGTGGAATTCAAATCTGTTGAAAATAGTATGTACATATATTTAGGGATTGTGTGCAGCGTAAGAATATTTATCGCCATTACATATCTCATAGATTATCAATAAAGCAATCACAATCAGAAAGTAGCAATGTTCTTCTTTCCCTGCTGTCACACCCATTTTTAAAAAGTTCAAGGCAGAGTGGAAAAGTTTGACAAAGGAGACTTTCTTTTGTGGAGGTCAACAAGGAAAGCATATTTGTCACCCATAAATGCCGGTTGAAGAAAGCATCCTTTTACCTGGTATTAAAGGAACAGTTCACACAAAAATTAAAGAAATCCATCATCTGTGTTGTGATAAACACAGAGAAATATATTTCGAAGAATGTTTGTAGTCAAACAACCCTTGGACCCCACTGAAAAATTACAATGTCAAATTCTAGTCAAAAGTGCCCCAGAACTGTTTGCTCTCATACATTCTTCAAAATATATTTTGTGTTCAACAGACATTAATAAAGTGATTTTTCTACTATGGATGTCAATGGGGGCCAAGAACTGTGTGGTTACAAGCTTTCTTCCAAATATCTTTCTTTGTGTCCATTAGAACAAATAAATGTATACAGACTTGGAACAACTTGAGGGTGAGTAAATGTTGACAGAATATTCGTTTTTGGGGGAACTGTTCCTTTAACAAAGCATCTCAAATGTATGTGTGTGCCGCGCTGCAAATGTGATATGCTCTTATATATTTTTTTCTCCAAACCTGGCAGCTTTATTTCGTTTCTCTTTCACTGTGTTACTGTCCCCCGCTTAAATGAGTCACAATCAGAGATAAAAGTAATTTTATTGACAATAGATTGTAGCAGAGATCACGGCTACGCTTATCTCATGTCATATTGTATATTTTTTTTTAAATGTACTGCAAGAAAATTTACATTTCAGTCTGCAGTGTCTAAAGTTTTGGCATGGTGAAGCCTGGGAAATAGATTTTCGAAGGAATACACAGAATAACCCCTCATTTGGGAATTAATTAAAGTATTTTGTCTAGTTCTCCGAGATGTTGATACCATAAAGAAATGTTTTCTTCATTTGTCTTCTTAGGTTTAATGCAACCATGGGGTTATGTGAACAGCAGATTGCTGATCCTTTCCCCACATACAGTGCGCAAACATTTATATTGTCACTTTGATATTAATACACATATAGTCTCTCTCTTTATTGAACTTTCTGTTTATATTTCAGTTCCTTCTAATCCAGCTTTATTTGTTTCACCGAGGCAGGAACAAAAATCATCTCAAACCTTGTTTATTGCTCTCTAATATAGTTTTAAATGATTTTAGAATGGGTGAAACATATTGTTTTGCATTCTGTTTCGGTTTGTTGTAACCATGACATTTATTTTGACAAAAGCCAAATGTTATCAAATAAAAGGTTGGAAACATAAATCTACAAAGGTCTTGTATCACAGAATGTTTATGAGTTAGGACCAGTGCTGTCACTGTGGGAGGGCAGACAATCAGGAATATTGTTTTGTTATTCTTAACTTGTATAATGTTTGGATATAAATTCTCCATAGCCTATTGGGCAGTGCTCTGACGATTGGTCCTTTCCTGAACCTTCCCACTTTGCTTCCTGCCTCGTCTCTCACTTAACTGTACAAATAAAGTAAAAATGCCAAAAATATATAAACTGTACATGTTTTCCATTTCAAATGCATTTTGAAGACGTTTGATCTTAAAACTGGAAGAGTTTGTTAAATGGTGAAAATCCAGTTTACTTATCCATCAAGCAAGAGGAAATGCTATTATTTGAGACAACTTCACACTGTGATCAATTATTAAAAAAGCTATTGTATTTGTGAGCCAAGCAAAATACATAAATATGAGGAAAGAGATAAGAGGAACATCATTGGAATCATATCTTTAAACATAATGAGAAACGGATGATACGAAATCCACTTCAGACTGTCCTCTCTCACACTAATGAAGACCTACACAGCAAAATCGCTGGTCTAATACTTTCAGTGATGGTGTTGAATTCCCAGTGTTGACATTATTTCAACATTATAAAGTAACAAAACAACACTAACATTGTTTTCTGCAAGACAGTGTGTGTGTGAAACAAGAGTGTATTCTCAAATCAAGCCACGCCTCCACTGAATGACTGCCACCTGCTTGAAGGCCGCCATTTTATTTTGCCTTGTGTCACATTCAGCTGTTTCCTTATAATGGACTTCTATGTGGGAAACCGTCACGTACTACAGTCAAAACTGTGAATTAAATAAATACATTTTATATGTTAAGACATACTACTTTTATATCAATTTAATTAACATGGGATAACAATACAGACTGTTGAATGACCTTGGGAAACTGATATTACAGTTGTCGCCTAGCTGGAGACTCAATCAGATGCAAAAAATGTCGCTAAACGACTCCTGCAGGCCATTCCGTTGGGTCCATTGCATACTGAGCGGAGTCTCCCACCCAATAAGGCTCGGAAAAAGTGGTTTTATGTAGACCATAATGTCTAACGCCATGCAGTTCCAATGAAGCTGTATTTTTATATAATTGTGTTTTTTAATAAACTGTGAATTTGAGTGTGAAATTCCGGTGTACTTCACCAGTCAACCAGTGGCAGTGCTAGGGGGTTGCCAGGGGGCCCCCATGGACATAATCATTGCCGCCACACTGGCTACCACCATCATGATAGCATTTTTTTGCGTCAAAAACAATTTATCAGATATTGGTGAAGGTAGGAGAACTGCAATCCTGTCAATATGATAATATCCCTACAGTGATACTCTCATCGCATGAAAATCTAGACTTTCGATAGTGCAGGTTCCAATATTCAAAAACAATGGGGATAGAGACAGGGTGAAGCTGGATCTCGCCTCGGTGACCTGGATCAACTACGAGTGATTGAGCAGTGAACACGGAAACACATCTTTTCGGGTGAGTAAAGAAAAAAAAATATTACTTCAATTCTTTTCAGTACTTTTAAAGATAAGTGTCAATTCAACGCAATTGTATCAATATCCTGTGAAACAGGTTTACAATAGCTGAGTTAGAACTAAGCACTATTCTGACATGATATAAGTATTACTTGGGGTCCTCTAGTCATTTGTAATAATTGCAGAGGTTGTCTGTGATCTTAATCCCGTGCGAATCGGCCATGTCTGTAATTTATGCTACAAATTATCTAACGTTAACATGTTTTGACGAACACCGAGGTCCTGTGATAATATTAGTCCCATGCCAATCGCCATCTCTGTGATTTGGCGGGCCCATATATCCTTTTTCAAGGTTTTATCCACCGTTTGCGGATAATGGAGGCTGGGTCTCAAATGTTGAGAGGTACAGTCATATATCATTATACACCATACTACTATAGACAGATTATACGCAAAGCCTTACCATCATAACTGGGAAATAAATTCGTAAATGTTAGTATAATCTTCATTTATCCAAATTAAATACAGATGTGGGTAGGTAAATTCTAAACCACACGAGGTCCCCAGATAATAATCCCATGCAAATAGGGCCCTAGTCATGTTATCTGTGAGTTTTGAGATATTCATTAAGTTATATTTTTATCTGTTTTAAATGTAAGTTGGTTGTACTAGTTGTACTACTCTCATGGTTTTTGGAAATTGCTTGCGAGTTTTCTGAAGTTTTATTGTTTGCACTTGAAATAAAATTCCAAAACCCACATAACTGACAAGATTTTCTGGTAAATTTTTCCTTCAGAAATGGGAGCTATGGATTTTGGCTTAAAAGTGAATGTCATAAATTTTATTTGATCAAATGGTTTTGAACAACATAAGGGTGACTATAATTTTAAAATTAAAATATTTTTGCAATCGCACATGATACATAATTATGATTTGGGCACCTATAGAGTATCTTTTAAGTGTTTTAAGGTTGAATGAGTGTCACCTTGGCACTCATCCAACCCTACCCAAAGTAACTGCTGTGCCCTACCCGGCCACCCCTATAAAAAAATCTACTGCCAATAATTAGGCCTGGAGTTGTTGAATTTACATTACACTGGTGTTGATGTTAAAAGAGGAATTTTAGTTTGTAACACTGTATTTGTATGCGAACACAAGTGTAGAGCAAAAACAACATTGAATAGTGTTGAGGTGGTTTAACATTTAACAACACTTGATGTTAAAGTTAGTGTTCACTTTTTGACACCCATTTATTCTATCAAAAGTGTATAATTTACCCCCCATAGTGTGGACACATATAGATACTTTTCATGTGTTAAATATGACACTGTGGGTGTTCCTTTTACACAGTCGATATTGCTGAGTAAGTTCCCTTAATGTTGAATAAAGTGAATAAAGAAATGGCAGTCACTTCATCAACAAATACAGAACAAAGAACCACTTGGCAAAATCTTTAAACTCTTGCTTATTACAATAGATAATGCTATAAAATAAGTATTTCATAATGACATCCCATTTAGTCTTTTTCATAAGGTGTGACATTTCGCTCTGTTATTCAAGTCAAAATGAAAATCTTACTTTCCAATACATTATAACAGGTAAGGCAAAAATGTTAAATGCTTTGGATAAAAGTGTCTGCCAAGTGCATGCATAAATGAGTATATGTAAATGAATTTAAATGTCAATGACAACAGTAAAGAGAAGTGGAGAAAGCAAGGCAGCATCAATGCATAATACCATCTGACCACTGGTTTGTATTATGATGGTTTCATATCTAACATCAGTTCTGCAGCAAGAACATCACATTCTCAGTCTTGCAAAATACTGTCGTATAGGACAATACAATAATTTTATATTATGATCAGTGGCGGATGCAGAACGTGACAGATGGGCCTGTATTAAGTCGAGGTGGGCTTGAATCGGTGTTCCGAAATCAAAGCAGTTGTCCCGAATCCAGCAGGGCTGGGTTTCCCGAAACCTTCTTAACACGATGTCGTTCTTATGTTACACTGTATCTTATCGTATATGTGCACGTCACGTGTACATCACTTTTGAATAAGAAACAATAAGTCTATAAAAACATCCTAATACATGCAATTTCAACTATATCTGAAGTGATTATTTTATAAAGAACACCGCTCTCACGTAACGCAGTGAAGTAGCCCGTGCATGAGAGAATTATTGATTTTCGAGCTGTCAAGATTTTCGAGCCACAACATCGCCGCACACAGCACCTGGTAGCGTTGCACGTAAGAAGGTATATCTTAAACAGCTTCCTAAGGTGTTGTTCAGGGAACACGCCTAGAAATGGTTTACCTTTAGTTAAGTTATACGTTAGGAGTCTTTGTAGCGCGCTAAGAGACAACGTTATCAGCCCTGAAATTATACTAGAGCAGCATAGTCTTGGGTAAAGGTATCGTGTTCCCCGAACAATACCTTTCGTATTGCACTAGGTGCTGTAGCCATTAAAGAAAACGTATTTAGGTTCATATACCTTATATGTTCAATATTATAATATTTTATTTTTATTTTTTTTAATCTATTTTGGTTATGAAAAGTGAACATTGAACAGCATTATAAGAGTTGCAATATGACATGCCAGACATGATTATGACCACTTCATAGGTTTGTTTAGTAGAAAGACTTTTGTATAAATTGTATCTTAATTTTAATAAATGTTGAATCAAACAATTGCCTCGATTTAAGATTTAATAAATAAGAAGCAAACCAAGAACGTCGGGTGTGGATACAAACAAACCCACTATAGGACCTATGTTTCTGCGGCCTAAGTCTTTCTGCCTTCTGCCTCAATTATACAGTATGCTTATAGAAAGTTATGATAGGCTATTTGACAGTTATTTTGTGGATTAAAAGCAATATGCTATATTGTTTAAAAACAATAAACGTGACGTGACTTATAGTGCTGAATTACAGAGCTGGTATAAACATATCAAACAACATCACTGTGATCAGACCAGACATTTTCTTTGTTTTTTAGTTTTTTTACCCCGCTGTCATTATTGTTGTGTGTTTATATCATTGAGAGGAAAGCGCTCAACACATATTTAGGTTATAACGTGGTGTTATTCAAAATACGTTTTCCACTTGTCTAGTTCAGGGTGCTTGCAGGAAAAGTCCTCAAAGTGAATATAGCTGAAAGCTGCTCGGCATTATTTTTCTCATTAGAACCATACAAATAATTATTAATCTCAATACCAGGTGTTTTAAAAAAAATGAGTGAGAGTAACTTGTTTGGCCATACTAAAGAAAAATCAAGATACCATGTACACTTCTAGCGAACGTTAGCCGTTGGTTGTTCGCCTCAGATTGCAATAATGCGTGCTACATTGATGTTGCATTGACCAATGAAAACACATTACCAGCACACTTACATTTTAAATAGTTATCAGGCTTACTTATAACATGTTACAGATAAAATACATCACATAAAGTAGTATCCATGTTTAACTATACAGAGTAGTATTTTATTTTTTATTTCTGATTGGTCCCGCCCACAGCTCCGCACCTGATTATGATTGACCTTGATTGATGGTTTAAAATACATGTTTACGACATTACACATTTTTGCTCTTGCATCCTTTTGTTTCTGTTTCATCTGTACCAATGTGTAGCATTAACATAAGCTGTGAAGGCGATGGTGTAGTTCAAACAACACTGAAGAAGGATATGCTAGGATGTAATTTGTAATGAAGAACAAACACTAAACTAAGTACATAGTCCCTGTGACAAGGTCCTAAAACACTGAGAATGAAATAAAATATAAATTTCCATAACAAAGCTTCACCAGGTGGAACAAACAACTATGAATTATTTATTACAAATACCTTAGACAAGCTTCTTATCAATTAATGACATTTTCTCTAAACAAATTATTAGTCTTAGTTATAAATGATAAGATTTAACAGTTTTGCTGTCAATCCCACACAAAAAGCAGAAATGAGCAAACTTTTTGTAAACACATTGTCATTGTCACATTGTCATTAAACACATTTGTCTGGTCTTTAATCATCACATAAACTTAAATACAGCAATTAAGCAGCTTTGTGGAACTACACTATGATCAAATAAAACTTTTGCAGAACAGGTTGTATAAAGTGCATAATAGCGAAGAAAAGCGAAGTAGAAATCTCACCAGGAATCCTATAAGAAAAAGTGACAATGTTGTGCAGCCAGCCCAGGGTCATCTGGGCCCAAATATATTTTTTCTAATACTTAACCGTATTCCATTTTCCCTACTGCACCGCTGCTTCATTCAGAGGTAGATAATGAGAACGGCAAAGAATAGAATAGCTCATACATTGAGGTATCATGGTAAAAATATAATTGAAGTTTAAAACGAATCAGGAGAAAATCCATACACTCTCAGGCCAAAGGTTCAGATGAGACACAAAAATGTGCAGAGAGGCGGTTGCAATCAATAAGAGTCTTAGAAACTAACAGTTAGTTAAATAACATCAGCCATATCACCCAGTATGCCCAAGACTGGTTGCCCACTGGAGACAGGGTTGAGACTGGTCAGTACCCGGATGGGAGACCTCCTGTGAAAAACTAGGTTATGGATATTTGGATAATAGATTATTCTACTAAACAAATGCATCGATTTGTTTTAGAAGTCCTTGGAAGACCACGGAGCCGTGTCGAGCAGTTCTTTGATCGATGGGTGCACTTTTTGAAGCCCCCCCATTCATTTCCATTCTACCGCTTGGGAGAAAAATTATACGTGGTATTATAACAGCATCATTCTTCTAGAAGAAAGTCATATTCAGTTTGGATGCCTTGAGTGTGAGTAAAACATGGGGGTTAATTTTCTCTGAAATATCCCTTTAACTTGATATTGGAAACGGAGCTGCCTCTGTGCTTTGCTATCAGACGTGAAGCAGCCCAAGGTGATTGTGAAGAGCTCTTATCTTGCTCCTTAAAAAGCCTTGAAACATTTTCTGCAGGCTTGAATTAAGGCAACTGCCCACTTACCAACCAAACAGCTTGATAATGGTAGAGTCTTCAACACACCTACAGTAGTTGCTCACTTAGTTTTGCCAACATTTTTCAGTTACTGTATTTTGTGTTTAAACTGAAATTAACATTTTGACACTCCTGCCAGTGGCTATATACCAGTTGTCGAAAAAATAAGATACCATTTGACATTTTCTTTAGTGTGAATTAACCACTAAGGTATACACTCAAGGATTATTAGGAACACCATACTAATACGGTGTTTGAACCCCTTTTGCCTTCAGAACTGCCTTAATGCTACGTGGCATTGATGCCCATATTGATAGGATAGCATCTTGCAGTTGATGGAGATTTTGTGGGATGCACATCCAGGGCACGAAGCTCCCGTTCCACCACATCCCAAAGATGCTCTATTGGGTTGAGATCTGGTGACTGGGGGCCATTTTTGTACAGTGAACTCATTGTCATGTTCAAGAAACCAATTTGAAATGATTCGAGCTTTGTCACATGGTGCATTAACCTGCTGGAAGTAGCCATCAGAGGATGGGTACATGGTGGTCATAAAGGGATGGACATGGTCAGAAACAATGCTCAGGTAGGCCGTGGCATTAAAACGATGCTCAATTGGCACTAAGGGGCCTATAGTGTGCCAAGAAAACATCCCCCACACCATTACACCACCACCACCAGCCTGCACGTAACAAGGCATGATGGATCCATGTTCTCATTCTGTTTACGCCAAATTCTGACTCTACCATCTGAATGTCTCAACAGAAATCGAGACTCATCAGACCAGGCAACATTTTTCCAATTTTGGTGAGGTCGTGCAAATTGTAGCCTCTTTTTCCTATTTGTAGTGGAGATGAGTGGTACCCGGTGGGGTCTTCTGCTGTTGTAGCCCATCCGCCTCAAGGTTGTGCGTGTTGTGGCTTCACAAATGCTTTGCTGCATACCTCGGTTGTAACGAGTGGATATTTCAGTCAAAGTTGCTCTTCTATCAGCTTGAATCAGTCGGCCCATTCTCCTCTGACCTCTATCATCAACAAGGCATTTTTCGCCCACAGGACTGCCGCATACTGGATGTTTTTCCCTTATCACACCATTCTTTGTAAACCCTAGAAATGGTTGTGCGTAAAAATCCCAGTAACTGAGCAGATTGTGAAATACTCAGACCGGCCCGTCAAGCACCAACAACCATGCCACGCTCAAAATTGCTTAAATCACCTTTCTTTCCCATTCTGACATTCAGTTTGGAGTTCAGGAGATTGTCTTGACCAGGACCACACCCCTAAATGCATTAAAGCATTGAAGTGTATTTAGGAAAAGTTCAATAAAATAATTATGTAATAACCTTAGTTTTATTTACTTGTAATGTTGTCAGTCTTTCACATTGCTGTTGGATGACTTAGTCCCTTCTGAGGTTTGATTTTGTTGAAATTCACACTGGACCCCGGACTGTATTAGCCACAGTATAAAATGCTGATTAAATGAAAATTTGGAATGGTCTCAGATTTATTTTCCACAGCTGTATATTAATAAATGTATATAAAATTATATAATTACAATCTCTATTCATTTTAAAAGGCTTAAAAATTATTTTTTTGTCTTTTTGACAGTAATTATTTTAGCAGGTTATATTTTATGTAAATTAGAGACAAACAGGACAGGAGTAGTGTGCATCTAACCCCATGTACAACATCATTCTTTGTTTTTCTGTGCAACTGCGTCTGTCACACACACATGAAGACACATTGTGTTTTTACTTCTGACATAATTAATTTGAATGATTTAATGCATGGAAAATTACACATGTGTCACAACAGAGAGACCAAGTGGCCTAGAAGAAGAAGTTGTACTGACATGTAGCACTTATGCTCAGTAGCATTCATCACTTGAATATTAAGTTCCCTCTTCCATGGATTTATATAGTGTTGATACAACATTACAGTTGCTATGGCATTCATATTATCATCTAGCTGGAACCCAGAAATATGATAATTCTGAGAATGGAGGAAAAAAGAACAAAGAAAAGGGAAGGTAACCAATCAGGTTAACTAAAGTATTATCTGGCTTTCTTATGTGTTTGTATATGGTACTGTTATTGACAATTTAAGAATACATCTAGAATTGTTACAATAATGAAATACTCGTACAGAGTATGCACAGAGTATGTTTAGCTTTCTCACTGCACGTTTGACTGCAGCACATCGTAAACGGGAACACTGAACTTAAACAACAGCTCTGATTAAGTGAGTTATTAAATATCTGAAACTATTTTGTAACCAACATTCTTTTGTCAACATTCAAGCAACACATATTAAAGTTTGCCAAATTATATACAACACTTTCACTCCGAAAAGTGCCGCCTTTTGTGCCGCTGTCTTGCCATATGGCGGCGTAAAAAACACTGTTTTGGTTGCACAAAGCGCGTGTTATTTACAGCGTTTTGTCTATTGGATAATGAGCTCCTCCCCAGTGCAGTGGATGAGTTATGCAGCTATTAAAGGTACAGTGCAGTATATGAGTTAATGTAGTTAATAAGTTTCAGTCCAGATGATGAGTATATGCAGTTAATAAGGTTACAGTGCAGTAGATTAGTTAATGTAGTTATTGAAGTTACAGTGCAATAGATGAGTATATGCAGTTAATAGAGTTACAGTGCAGTAGATTAGTTAATGTAGTTATTGAAGTTACAGTGCAATAGATGAGTATATGCAGTTAATAGAGTTACAGTGCAGTAGATTAGTTAATGTAGTTATTGAAGTTACAGTGCAATAGATGAGTATATGTAGTTAATAAGGTTACAGTGCAGTAGATTAGTTAATGTAGTTATTGAAGTTACAGTGCAATAGATGAGTATATGCAGTTAATAAGGTTACAGTGCAGTAGATTAGTTAATGTAGTTATTGAAGTTTCAGTCCAGATGATGAGTATATGTAGTTAATAAGGTTACAGTGCAGTAGATTAGTTAATGTAGTTATTGAAGTTACAGTGCAATAGATGAGTATATGCAGTTAATAAGGTTACAGTGCAGTAGATTAGTTAATGTAGTTATTGAAGTTACAGTGCAATAGATGAGAATATGCAGTTAATAGAGTTACAGTGCAGTAGATAGGTTAGTGCAGTTATTGAAGTTACTGTGCAGTGGATGAGTATATGCAGTTAATAGAGTTACAGTGCAGTAGATTAGTTAGTGCAGTTATTGAAGTTACAGTGCAATAGATGAGTATATGCAGTTAATAAGGTTACAGTGCAGTAGATTAGTTAATGTAGTTATTGAAGTTACAGTGCAATAGATGAGTATATGCAGTTAAAAGAGTTACAGTGCAGTAGATTAGTTAATGTAGTTATTGAAGTTACAGTGCAATAGATGAGTATATGCAGTTAATAAGGTTACAGTGCAGTAGATTAGTTAATGTAGTTATTGAAGTTACAGTGCAATAGATGAGTATATGCAGTTAATAGAGTTACAGTGCAGTAGATTAGTTAATGTAGTTATTGAAGTTACAGTGCAATAGATGAGTATATGCAGTTAATAGAGTTACAGTGCAGTAGATTAGTTAATGTAGTTATTGAAGTTACAGTGCAATAGATGAGTATATGCAGTTAATAGAGTTACAGTGCAATAGATGAGTATATGCAGTTAATAGAGTTACAGTGCAGTAGATTAGTTAATGTAGTTATTGAAGTTACAGTGCAATAGATGAGTATATGCAGTTAATAGAGTTACAGTGCAGTAGATAAGTTAGTGCAGTTATTGAAGTTACTGTGCAGTGGATGAGTATATGCAGTTAATAGAGTTACAGTGCAGTAGATTAGTTAGTGCAGTTATTGAAGTTACTGTGCAGTGGATGAGTTAAACACGCAGTGTTTGCTAACATTAAACAAATCATTCCTTGCTTTCTAAAAAACTACTTCTCTTTGGTAATTTAAGGTTACACAATGTGGTCAGCAATTGTATATAGGCCAACCCATACCATTGTATGTATCCTGCTTATTACATATAGCGTATTGCTTACGTGGAAAGCAAAAAAGCAATCGGTTGAAATATTGTATAAGCTAATTTCTAACACCAGAAATCATTCAAAGGTTCTTAGGTGGCCAAGTCTGGAACTGTGGATGTGAGCCCGGTGGTTAGCGTGATGGATTTGTCATCGCTGACTGAATCATTTGATGGTTCGAGGCCCTCTCGGACCACTGGACAGATTTTACGTTGTTGGTCTTGTTCTGCTTATTTGTATCGCTGGGTAGTTTTTAGATTTATATTTCAGTACTTAATGTGTGGTCAGTAAAAAAAGAAAGATACGGTTTATCAACCGTATCAATATTCAGTTAACGACTTGCACTTGACTGTTGCTGCTTAACTCACACATCAATGGACTTTCATGCTATAAACAGAACGAACAAACAGTAATTATTTATCCAAAGCGACTTACAGGGGCATTTTAGTTCATGCATGTTTTTTTTCAGTGCCCGTGTGATTTTAGTTTCCATATTACAACTATAAGGAGACGCAATAATGTTGCGGCGTGATTGTAATGTAACAAGCATGAACTTATTAACTAAAATATAACAAAGCCCAAGTCAATGTCAAATGCCTTGCCATTTACCTCTGTGAAGAGACTGACGCTATCTTGTGTGGAACTGCAATAAAGCTTACAATAAACAGCCACGTTTCCTTTTGAAATGCAAAAAATATATCACACCGGCTGATGTGAACGATTCTGCATGATGCATGTAAAAAAAGAATAGACTTTTTAATTAAAAAGCATATCATATATGTTAACGTACAGATTTTTTGTAGGCCAAATAAAGTGTATTCATTACATATTACTGCAAAAGCTGCATATCAAGCAGAGCGAGTCTGACTATTGCGTTAAAGGAATGAAAATACTGTACTGGAGGAAATAAAGTGCGGGACTTGATTGATGTTAAGGGTTATTCAAAGATGTTTAGGCACAAAAATGATCTTACTCTGACTGAAACATCCAAAGTGCACACATCAGAATGTATGTGTCTCGCAAACATAATGATGTCTCAAGTGAATGCTTGATGAACTACCGGGGGAAATATTTGATCCGTCCAGATCTTAAGGCCTTAACTCTTGGTGTCTATCTAATAAATAAAATAAACAGATAAAAAAACATATGCTGGAACTGTATGCAGTAATGTGATTTAAGAAAAGTTTTCAGATGTGCGATTTTATTCATTTTACATGGCGTTCTAGAATGCCATGGGCATAGTAATGACATTGCAATGTATTTCCAATGTATTTTTTTGGTCTTTTTCTAATTTATTTACATCTAAAACCTCTATGTAAAACCCCTATGTAAAATAGGTATTTTTTACGTAAAATTCACTTAATAAAAGGATTTCCATAAAACACAGTAATGGCCGCAACAAGGATTTAGTATCAAGGCCATGGTGAATTAGATCAGGTCTGGCTCAGCTCATCAGTGATTGGGTGCGAGCAGTTCAAACATCTTTGTGAAAATCAGTGGGAGAGGCTCATTATACAACAGACAAAACGCTTTAAATGACACGATCTGTGCTACCAAAACAGCGTTTTTACCCTGTCATATAGCAAGACAGCAGCGCAAAAGGGATCATTTTCAGGTGCCTTAAAACTACGTTAAATACAGCGTTATGGACGGCTTTGCGCATGGTTTTTATGCTGTATGGAATCGCGACGCCGTATTTTGCAGCACAAATACGGTTTAAAATGACATCAACAACAGTGTTGGGACATAAATGCGTTTAATCTATGGCGTAATTGTGACACCATCGGCTTGCCATATTCCATCCAGCCCTATTACGACGTATTAATCCTGGTTCGACATTTCTTGCACACTGCATACCTTTTATAAAGTAACCCTTTCTCGGTCGCTGCTCACCCTCCGCCATGTCCCCTACTGTGTATATACGTACATCTGACATATGTGCCACACTTCCGAAGGTCAAAGGCCATTTTTATTACAATTTTATACATACTTTATATTTAACAGAAACAGCAATGTATGGTGTTATTTTATTTACATTTTTAAGAATCGATTATGTCATTATATGCATCGATGCAGAAACGTTTTATGTCCGTATTGCGATGCATCGTGAAAACAATTATTTTCCACGGCTCTACATTGAACAGTTCTCCCTAACACCCAGCACAAGTGGTTATCACGGAAGATGCCAACATCTTTTCATCTTTCATGGAATTTGGATCATCAGATGACATGAAAACTCACAAGTCTGTGTTCTGAAACAGCGTTTTCCCATAATACACAAGAATAGGCGTGCCATCTACTATGAAAGGATCCAAGGTTAGCGATTAGTTGCTATAGATACAGACCTAAGATTTGTAGTTATGCTCTAACAGTGATCTTTGTCACATTAGAGGTCAGTTTTGCTGCATCATTACATTTACTGTCGTCCAAGTCAAGTACATTGTGTGTGTGTGACAATAGGACTTGGGTAACAGTAAAAATATTGTAATTCTGCTCTTGACTCCAGTCCACTAACATCCACCCCCAGTGCTACAGATCGAGCTCAAAAAAGGTGTCTTGGTCGTCAATGGTTACAGAGACCACTCTCCTGCATATTGGCTATTACAAACCATTAACTTAAGTGAAGAGCTAAGCCACAGATGCATTGCTTCTGACATGCATTTCTTGATTTAAATGGACTATTTTATGCATCTAAAATATTTAATTTGAAAGTCTGACTATGAAATGCCCAGACTGCACTGTTAGGACATACAATGTTTCTTTCTGATAAACACAAAAATGAACCATTTCTATCGTACGCGCCTGCCCCCCAGTTTACTTCCGGTTTGTGTTTGGCTAGTGTCTGATAATATAATTATTTATATTTTATTTTATGTTAATATTAATATTTATGACTATTTTACTGTATAATAATTGTATTAAATAAACTATTTTTACAATTTTATTGTATGTTCTATTACTATTATTGAATATGTCCTGTAGTTTGGTGTCATTTGTATGGCTTACTAAATTAACAATGGCATTGATTTTGTTTTTTTATTTCACATTTATAGTGTAACGGTCACTGTATTCATAAACTTTGAAAAATATTGTTTCTCTGAGGTTGTCCATTTTTTTGTGACAAAAACCGTGACATCAAATCGTTGCAACCTAATCCTGTTCTCTTAAGGTTACAGAGAAGCACACACGTTTTCCATATACTTTATGAAAGTAAAATATGAGACGTAAAAACATAAGATCAGATATATAAATACACAGGGACACTAGGTGGCAGTATGTCCTATTGACAAAAGCCAGCCAGCCTGCCTGCAGCCATAAAAGAAGAATGCATTCAGTAGCATCCGTTCAAGGTAAACATGCATTAAAACATATTATCCAACCACCATTATCGTATACTTTATACATTATGAGAAAAAACTGATTAACACAATAACAAGATGCTTATTTGAGAGACAAGTTTGGCCAAGTAACAGTTATTCTGGTTTCTTTTGCCTGTAGATTATTTCTGATAACAATCACTATTGTTTGTGAATGTATACCAGAAGTTAAGAAGGGGTCACAAAAGTGCGCATGCGCAGTAATGTTTGTTTATGTTGTTAAGATGAAACCATTTATATCTTAATTTTGTCAGACATTATCTTCAGTGAAAATGTACATAAAATACAGTCTTCTGCTTTAAAGATGACAGCTCATTTTATTGATTATTTTTACGAATTACAGATTATTACCGAAACCAATTTAAGGCAAGCAACAGGTCTTAATTTTCCAACCTAATTAAGGTAATGTGTGATAAACTCCAAAAAAAGTTTATGGTAATAATCAAAAAGTAAAGCCAAACATTGAAACAAAAAATATCCCTGCTACCTGGACCATGTAAGTAAAGTATGATGTGCAGATGAGCCATGAAGACTGCTATACCTTTCATGCCCTTTAATGGATTTTTATAGCAAATACCCTTCCAAATGCTGGAATTTACAGTAAGGAGGTCAATTTCACTGAAGGACATCGCCATATCCATTAAAATTATAACAAAATATTGTCTAGAAACCACAAATAAATCAATTCTCTTACCTTTCGCTTTGATCGTTCAGACTTCTTGGACATATTTTTCATTTTTTTATGAAGATGATACAACACCTGAAAAATCAAAGACAATACGATATTAAAAGACTGTAGACTTTTACAACAGTCTTCCACCAATAAACCAGAGGTTACACATTGAATGTTTTACAATGTATAACAGAAGCGACGTAAAGAAAGCTATTTTAGAATATTGTTTTCAAATACTGGAACTATCAAAGGAATTTCAGTTATAAATCATGTTCCTGTCCCGTTTAAATAAATAAATAACTCCCCAATGAACACTCAAAATAAGCAATCTGATCCACAATTATTCAAGCTTTGAAGTAGTGGTACCTGGTTTTTCTCCAGTTTTTGGTAAAAATAATATTACCCATTAATCACAATCTTTGCTGATTTCTGTTACAATTAGCCTACTGTGATCGCGAACTGGTGTAGAACTGCTACACTGTTGCAAAGGAAACTGTAACACATGAATTGAGTAATCAATTACTTTTAAGTGTCTATAATGGTTTCCCATCTTGGTTTCCAGACACGACTACAGCATGAACTCTCGACGTGGGCTATTTGCCACCTGTTGCATCCTTGACATGAACATGTATGCTTAAAACACGTATGTTTTCGAGTGTAACGGTTTTGTATTTAAATATGGAATGTTATTAATACAGTAATTTGCCTACAGTGATGGCCCAACTCATATTTTCATGCTCAAAAGAATCGGCAGCCTAAGCGTAATGATGCCTGACATTTTCAACAATTAAAGTAAACCCTTACCTTGGCATAACAACATGTGATCAAAGCCAGAGGTAACAGATAACCTATCACGAGAATGGTGACTTTATAAGTGTGCTTGGCCACCAGTTCGGTCCAAATCTCCCAGCAGAACGAGCTGTTAGGAGCCTTGTGGTGATCTGTCAAAATTTGGTGCTGCGCAACCGGGACAGCAAAGATGAAGGAAAGCATCCAAATGACACAAACGCCTATTAGCGCATTCCTCCGGTTACGAATACAGGGGGACTTTTTAGAAAGAACAACGGCAATGTACCTGTCCACGGACATGGCCACGAGTGTGAAAATGCTCACCAGCATGCTGACCATGACAAAATAGTGCACGAATTTACAAAGGAACGCCCCGAATATCCACTCGGGAAGAGAGTATATGGTAGCTTGAAACGGGACGCAAAACAGAAGAAACGACAAATCTGCTATACTGAGATTTAGGATGAAAATGTTAGTAGTACTTCTCGAGCGCCTCGGCTTTATTTTCCCAATGACAACCATCACCAGAGTGTTTCCAATAATTCCCAGAAAAAATATACATCCAAATATTACTGGCACAATCACCACCTCCGGACCGAAAGTGTCGGTCGTTTGGTTTGCGTCCATGCGCTCCTCTGCCCAAACGGTCGTTTCATTTTGGGATAGCCCCATGTTTCCTTGGATTGACGATTCAAGTCCAGAAGAAATAGTATGACATAAGTCCCTTCAAAAGCAAAAAAAGGGCTACGATCATTCCTTAGATGGGGTTATTGTCCTCCTCCACTCGAAATTTGTCCAAGTTAGCGCACACCTTCAAATCTGTGCCGTTGCGCGCTGACTCGGGTAGGCTGGGAAACGCACCGGCTGGGTGTGAAACACTCGAGTGACAGCGCATCATAATACATTTCTTCCAGGGAATAACAGTGTAAAACGCCCCGTAACGAAAATTCCCGGCCGGAAACGTTTGCGTGCGTCGTGATGTTCTTGCGCCATTAAATTTTATAACGCCTCTCTGAAGTTTAATTAATAACGACTACATGTCTGCCATAATAGACTTTGGGTCAAAGAGCACTGTTTGTCTCCGTAATTACGAACTTGGCTACATCTGAAAAAAAACTGTCTGAGGACCTTGACACTTGTTTTCAGATTATCTTAAAGCGTCACGATACAGATAACTTGTCTTGCGCAGACTCATTGTAGCAAGGTCTAATTTGTTTGGTCTCCGTTTAGTGCAGTGCTGCAGCTGAAATATTTTAAGCAATAGCTCACCTAGAAATTGTCTTCTTTTATTTACCCTCCTGTCAATAAACCTGTTTTTGACTCTTCTGTGGCACACAGAAGATGATATTTCAAGAAATGTTACAGTGGTTTTCTGTAAACACAATGTTCATCGAATTATCTTCTATAACTCACAACGCCAACAACAGAGTGAATCATAACTCTGTTTTTCATGTGGTCAAGTCTAATGTATTTTTTTTATCATCTCGGTACTCGTTTACAAGTAGCTTAGAGCAGGCAGCATGCCACACACACAGCTAACCTTAATAAAATGATATTACTGTTCAAAGAACTCTAAAAAGACATGTAAACCTTCACGGTCACTGGCAGCTGTTACAAGTTTTTTTATTTCATATAGTCATGTTCAAAGCAGGTTTCAAAAAATGGTTTGGTAAAGACATGAAGCTGATTTAAAAGGGGTATTAAGAAAACAGACCTCTACTCTCTTTTGTTCACCTACAATGTCATACTATATAAAAGGGAGAGAACCAATATAAGCCAGTCTTGCCCTGCATGTCTCAACCACATCTGCAGATGTTACACCTATTTCCAGTGAGAGCTGGTGGGTTTCATTTCCAGGCGGTAGAAATAGCAGCCCTGAGGCACTCCAGTGCTCATAATGGGTTTTAACAGGTTGTACCCCAGCCAGGTGCTTATGAACCATTACCAAGGGATGATTTAATGTTTTCTTCTAACAGAGATAGAATTCGAAGACCGGACATTTATGTGATTGTGTGTCAGTAGCAGGTGTTGACTGCACCCTAGAGGCAGAAAGTCAAGACTGATATTGGTTCAAGAAAGAAGGTTGTGTTTTTATAAAAAATATTTAGTAGTGCTCACATTTTAAATTAGTTGGATGCTTTGCATAATGGTTGTACTGCCAGATGAGCTCAACAGTGTTTCAATGTGCCTGCTTACATCATATCCGGCCTCGCAGCTTTCCTGAGGTTTTGTCTTTCGTGGATCATCCTTGTTGATATGACTGGGAAATAAAGTGGCATTATAAAGAAGGATTAGCAAGGCGACAATGTGGTAATGTGAGATTGGAAGTTGATGGATAGGGTGCAGGAGAGGGTCAGGACATAAGTCATTCAATAGATCATGAAGACTTTCATTAAAGTTCTAGTTAAGCGGTTATATCATGTGATTGCAAAGTACATATTTCAGACAGCAGTGCCCACATTTGCACCAAAAGATTCAAACAGACATATTAAATATGGTGGTGGAGAGACATTAATATAATGTGGCAGTTGGAAAGATTGAGACAAATGACTGTCTGTGAAACACTGGACATCAGATAATACTTAATTGTTCTCACCAACCTAAAAAAAACAATGTTTTAAAGGTTAAGAAAACAATATACATGTCTCAGAACATTTGCCATTATTTGTAGATTAAAAAAGTCAAGGTAAGAATAATTAAAAGGGAAAATCTAAAGTGGTTGTAATTTCACACCAATGAGAAGTCCTGTACATTAAAAGAAGTCAAAGAGAAGCAGGTGATGTATGTTGCCATGAAAACAAGTGTTAGTGAGGGTGATGCTGACAGTAGAAGGCTGAATCAGAGTAATGGGGTTGTGTTTTTGTAAATTGGCCAGTGCCAGGGGTCAGGGTTTGGCTGGTTTGTTTGGGCAGATAACCCCTGCTGGCAGATGACATAACTACGCCATTATGTGGACAAAAAGCATGTTTTTCCATTGAAGACTGTTTAAAAGCTGCTGCATTTCTGTTAAAATATAAAACGCATAATATGTCATATTTTACAGTAGATGTTACACAGCAGATAGAGATGTTTTTGAATGATCTGAAAACATGTTATCATATTTATTTTTTGTTGTGCCAGTCTTATATGGATGACAAGAAGATATCCTGTTTAGATCTTTTTCAAGACTTTTTTGTGAACTCCTGTATGCTTAAATTTTAGTGGTGCAGTATGTTTGTTTTTAAAAGCCCGATCTGGACCTTCTGCTATTTGCCTTGCGATCAAATCTTCAAATTGATCTGAGTTGTGCGTTGAACTTTTAATGTGAATCTTTGTCATTCTTATTTCCCATTTTAAACTAACTTTAATAAGAACCAGTTTTATTATGCTTAAAATAAGATTAATTAAAGGAATGCAACTGCAAGCTACACAAAGCTAAAGGTGATAATACAATACTTGGTTTATAAAGTGGCAAACTGATGACTGATGAAACCAATGTTATTGTATTCTGTTGTACCATACACAATTTAACAGACATTTTAAAAACACATTAAGAAAACCTATACACATACAAACATAAGCTCAGACAATGCATATACTCTTTCAGAAAGCTAGAACATACTAAAACATTACAGATGTGTTTGATGTTTTAATGAAGACCAGGGGCCTCATTTATCAACAGTGCTTAGAAAAGTTGCTATATTTTGTTCTAGGAATGAAATTTAGAATGTGACCAAGTTAAAAGAAATCCGTATTTATCAAACGTGCGCAGAAGGTCCTTACGCACACCCTAAAGTAATCATTGTTGATAAATCCCACATGCTCTTAAGCACCATGCTCGTTCACGGAAACGCCCCCAATTAACCATATGTAGAGACCTCCCTAATATAAGTCATGTGATTGCTTTCTCCCCTTACCGCAATAATGGCAAAATGAGCAAAGAAGATAAACTTTACAGACACAGAAAACTAGTACATGAAGTTGAATCCAACCAAAAGATATTGTTTGGTTCATTCAGTGCAGGAGGAATTACAAAAAAGCTAAATATACTGCTTACTTTCACTTACTGTGTGCGGTTAATGTCCAGAATCTTTTAGCGCTGGGACCACTGCTCCATCTTTCAGTTTCAAACGATCTCCAATTCCAGCGTTATATCCACCTTTTATATAACATTCATCACCCAAAAGCAGCGAACAAACAACACAGCTGAACTTCGCAAACAGAGTTCTCTCTCTCCATGGTTTATGCGTGGGTGTGTCGTGTGCTTTTCCAGGAGAATTGTCCAATAAGGAACTATGGAAAGTTGTTAAGTAACGACTTTCCGAAACCTGTACAAACACTGGGGGAGTGTATTGAGCACAGAACGTAAGTTGACAAGTTGACCATGTTAAGCATGAGAAGACAGCACATTTAACATTGTAAAAAAGTCAGAAGGCATGACACACTGTTGAACCACCCCCTTTAAAGTATTGGCTAAAAATGAGTCACAGCATACAAACGAGAAGTGTGCGCAACTGGGGAAGGACAGACAACAACGGAACTTTGCCTCTTGGACAACCACATAGCTAGCATCATCGGCGACACAGCTCTGTCCGGGATTATTAAGGGACACAGACGCTCTCGAAACCGAACAAGCCGGCCCATCTTACACCCAAAATGATGGTAAACACATCCAAAAAGAGTCTACGGTTTTCAATAAAATGAATATGAACATGTGTGTCCCTGATAGCGAGACCCATGGGGCCAGAGGAGCTTGAGGAGATGGCCCTGTCCATTGCCTAGTCCATAGCCCCTTCCATGCAACGTGCCCCATGAGTGTTGAGCGAGGCAGTGCTGCAAAACATCTCCGGTTACTGTAGTATCCTCGGTCTGGACCACATATCCTCAGAATCTTACGACTGAACGTTATAGCACGACGATCTGAGCATGCGAACAGGCAGTTTATGCAATGTCTCATTCCCTCCTCTCAGGGAACCGAGGTTACGACAGTAACTGGAGACGTTCCCTTACGAGAGAGGTCTCTCAACATTGGGTGAAACGCAAGAGGAACCATATAACATAAAGCCGTGAGAGTAGCAAAGAGCAGAACCGAGTGCTCTCCCAACATAATCACAAGGCAAGTGTGAGGAAAACCCCCTCAGCTAATTAACGGTAGAAACAAGGTAGAAACAAAGGTAGAAACAAAACCTGAATATGCACGCAGCCAGCATTATAGAATAAATAACACAGGGCCGAGGCAACCGGTGTAACCTGGCATGTTTGCATTCCCAAGCAGTAAAGACAGTGATGGTGAAGGACATGGCGAACATGCAGTTGTAAAGCACGGGCTTGTGCGATTGATAGTTGGGGTAGGACCGGCCCTTAACCGCCTATAAGACCTAGCTGACACACAAAGCATAGTCAGGCAGCTAGTATGCTGCTGAACACTGCACAAGCCATCCAAATCACCCCCTGCAAGTCACACAAGCAAGCTGCTTATAGTTGATGTTGCCTAAAGCAGTTGTATAAACCTGCACGCTCAAAACATATGTACAGTGCATTGCGAGCGACGGCGTCCGTCGAGTGTAATGCAGAGAGCAAAAAATGCCATTTACAGTGATGGGCATATAATCATGCAGTCTGCGTGTGACATACTATTACATTTAACCTCCTGCACGGAGAGCATTGTAAATCCTATATGTGCAAAAACAGGGGGGGTATTTACAGGGAAGCCTCTTCAACAGATCGCATGCATCTGATCGACCAGAGAGAGAGCCAGTACTCTCAATGCAAAATCTTAACAATCATAACAAATCTGTTGACTCAAATCAATGAGTCTTTAAACAGATTGCCCCTTGCGCAAATACAATTGTCAATAAACCACTGACTACAGTGATTTCCTTTGTTTGTTCCCACCAGTGACAGAGCTAGAGTTTTATATATGAGGTGACCAGGGGTGACCAAGACTACATCAGGGGTCCGCGGACCATGACTGAAAATTTGTGTGTAACCCTGACCTGGCATCAAATTATAAATAAATACATCCTAGGATTGCTGATAAGAGGTACAAGTGATAATTGACTTCTAAATGTAGGTTGATTAAATAACTTGTAAAATATAAATAATGAAAATGCTGAAAACATAGTTGAACCCTGATAACTTGTTTAATTTAAACAGAGACAATGCAGCACCGGAGGTTTCATTAAACTGATTTTGATCAGAGCAGCATATCTGATCAAACATACACTCATTCCATAGGACTGTAAGATTAAAACAAAATCATAGATGCTGATTATTACTTTTGATGTTACCATCTTGATTATTACTTTCAGATATTAGGATACTTGAAAGCTTGTCACACGCTTTACACGCTACAAAACAAGCTGAGAAGCGTATATGATTTATTTTATTGCGGAATTGTTGCGTTTTTTTGTTTTCTCTAAGGAACATAAAAATCTGTTATTCAAACGGGAAATATATACAAAACAAACAAACAAACAACATCCAAAAATCACCAAAACACTCAATTTCAGGTTATACAGTTAAGAGTCTGACTACTCTAATGAATCTTTTTTGTTGTTAATGATAAACTTTGTGAGCTTTTTTTCACCAGTGAATAATTAAAACACATCTGATTGGCCAGTGTATTCACACCATGAACTTGATTGGCTGTAATGCTCAAAGCTGTAGCAAAGTAAAGACGCTGAAGATTCATTTCACCTAATCTTATTTAGATTGCGACTGTCATAGTTCGTCGTTTTTTATTATGCAGGGACTGTTTTTCCTCTTTTGTCTTGAATTTAAAGAGCAGTTTTGCTTTCAAAGCCTCTGTTAATTTCCGACCCTGATGTAAACATGTATGTAGGAAACCGATTTACTATCTGTTAAGGTAGCCTAACGTTAACTTACACGTGAAAAGTTGTTTAGGAATCCTATAGCCAAGGCTAAAGAGTGAAACTTATTTAAAACACGATGCTTCCTTGTGTATTTCTAAAGTTTGTATGAAGTACTGTTATGTTAAAAGAAATAGAGCTCACAAGACGGTTTATATTTATCTAAGGTTAGAAAACTCTGGGAAAACGTTACATTTACGCAACATTTAAAAGTTTAACGTTAGAAAGTAGGTAGATAACGTTATAATATGGTTCAACAAACAAACGTACCTGGCTGGGTCGGACTTGAAATAGCTGTCAAGCAAGCGGGTACTTTTTAATATTACATTTGTTTAGCAAATTACAGCGGTCCATTTGCTTCTTTTCTCTCTTTCGTGAGTGTTTAAAAAGAAATCTCAGATTTCGCGATGTATCCATCGCACAACTTTTCTCTGTTCCAGACTCGCTTGAATTTCGTGTGCGGTGACGTCACGTGCAAGCATCCATGGGTCCCGAACGTCAAAATAAAACAAGGATGTCCTCTTAACCCTTTCCTTTTTCTCCTTGTTACACAAACCATGGCCAGACATATTAAAAATGCCCAGAATTTAAAATTTAACAGTTAGCGGATGACACGGCATTATTTCTCCGTAATAAACACGAGGTTATCAAAGCAATTGGTTCTATCACAAAACCTTGACTGACAGGGGCCCCAACAAATAGGTAAAAACTAATTAATTTTTAATTATATTATACACTATATAAATCATCATCATTTCGTATATTTTAAATAATAATAAAATGAAGGATGTCTTTTATTTAACGTATTTTGGCAATAAAAGTTAAATATCACAATGGACCAAAAAGTAAACATCCATATTGACCGAGCACCCCCCTGTGTCTGCATGAAATGGTTCGGTCCTGCTTTAGCGCACTCATCAGTGACGTGTTTAGTTGCACAAAGTCGCGTCGCGTCAGAAACAGAGACAACTATGTTGCGTGGTAAAAAATCTGGTTTTCAAAAAAGGAAAAGAAACAAAATTGAGAGAGCAAAGACAAAAGAAAGGGTGTCAATCTGTAACCCAGTTTTTCACCAAGAAAGGTGGGTAGCATTCAGTCTGTGAGTAACCTGTTGTCCATAGTGAAATAAGCTAGCTAGCTGCAGGCTAGTGTCAGCCTACATTTCATAAACATTTAATCAGTCCAGGTAAACGTTTAGCAAGATATTCATATGAAATAATTGTCCATGCCCATCTTAGCAGACTTAACAACAGATGAGTCAGCAGCACCCCAGTCTCCCATAACTGTCCCAGTGAAGAAGGTGAGCAACATTGTGTCAATGACTTAACCATAACAAAAAAGAAAGTGGAATATTTATTAATGACAGAAATCAAACAAAATTGTTTTTCTCACATAATGACCATTATGACATAAAAAGAACCTCTTGTCTGTATGCATTTAGAAACAATGAGTAGCTCACCTTAACCTGCATTTAGGTTACAAACGATATTACAATAATCCAGTTTGATGCGTTCATTTAGAGTGAATTTTGGCCGTTAAATGTATAAATACAGACCTTATTATTCCCACCATGAAGGGCAATTTATTTGAGAAGCTTGCACACACACACACACACACACACACACACACACACAAATCTATCATATCTAATGTATGTAATCAAGTGACGATAATACAGGACTATAGGTAATTTGGGTAAATGTTCTGTAGTGTCATTTATTGGTATATATTTCCATTGTTCTTATTTGTACCATGTTAACTTACCTTTTAATTTGATGTCACTAGTACTGTTAGTTTTGTTATGACCATATTCCAAACCTAAAAAACCTATTGATTTAGTGATCACTTGATCTGTTTTGTATCACTATAATAACCCTGATGTGGAAATTCCGTTTTACACGTCAACTTTATTTTGTTGTTGGCATATATGTGCAGTTAAGTAAAAAAAAAAAGCTGTTTTCATTGTTTTGAGATGATGATGTTAATTTATTTTGATTAAAAAGTTCATATATATTTAGGTTTTTTCTTTTAAATCTGTCAATATTTTTACAATAAAAATACATTAAGAATGGACATTTTTATGGTGGCTTTTAATCTTGCATCAAATAGTGAACTGCATACTGTATGTAGACTTGCATTTACAGATCACCAGGAATAAATATTTTGCTAGTACTAGTATTGTACTACAAGAAGCAAGACAGTTGCCTTTGATTGGAGTTATTTAAAGCTTTTGATTGGACAGTTAGGTCCTAGGGATGTGGTGCCAACAGCTGCACAGAGGGGGCCCAATTAGATTTTTTTTTTCATGGGGCCCAAAATTCCTGGTGGCACCCCTGCCGCCGACTCATTGCTATCTGTGACAGGAGAAAAAAAATAGAGTATGTGAATAAAAGGGAAAGTGACAAAGGGAAATAATGAACAAGGTTATTGGAAATCAAGGTTATTGGACTGGGTCTTTGCTGTCACGGTTTCCTTCTCTCTCGACGTGTTTCATCCTTGGACTTCATCACGCACGAAAGCTTCCTGGTTCATTGAGGGAGGGAATCTCAGATCAGTTAAGCAGGAAGACTCGAACTGAAAAACAGCGTGAAGAAGGGTGGAGAGGGAATTGTGGAGCTAGGACGGTGTGAAGGGTCATTCTTAAGATATGGTGACCAACATGTCCCTTGACTGTGTAGTTAAATAAACATTCAAAAACTATTAAAAAAAAGGACATAAAAGACATTATTATATAATATATGAAATAGGATAGTTTTAATTTAATTAACTTATTGAACTTATTTAAAAAGGAAATATTTGAATAATTTATAAAGATTTCAGTGTTTTATACCCCTCCTTGTTGCAGTTTATTTATTTACTTTTTAACGGAAGAATGCAAAACAAAATGAATAATGAAGTTGTGGAAAGAACTTCCAAGGACAAAACTCATAGAAAAGAAAGTTCAAATCCGAATGGTGATTTCCACACAAATATTTATTTGCCTTCCACTGTGTTAATTTAAACATTTAGATAAATTAAAATGTTTTAGTGTGTCATGAAACACAGATTCAAAAATCTTTTCGAGGCTGCTGGATGTATTTATTTGCATAACACATAATTGTCCACAATGTCCAAAAGGGTTAGGAATAGCATTCTTTCTTTCTCTTTATAAGCTTTATACTTTATTCTGCGAATAAATGTTCAAATACAAGATATTATGCCAACAATGCCTGAAGCCCTTACTGTGAGAGGTTTATGCAGAGCTACAGATTGTACCACATCATGGCTGAGTACCATCTCTTGTGCACCACTCACATGGGCTGCTGGATCCTCTCAATGCAAGGATTAGTCCTTTGGGAAAATTGGCAAGATTCTTCAATTGCTCTTTCAATTTGAGTTTGACCGGCTGTCAATTAATTTCAACTCCCTTGATCTTTGAAACCCCTGATCGCATAAAGCAAACATGAAGACATCCAAATAACATAGGTGTTGAAAATGAGCCAAAGCTTTAAAAACTGTTATTTTAAGTGAATTAAGCTAATGCTACTAATCTTGAATGTCCAGTTCTGGTCTGGCAAATGCCTGCATGAATACAGAAAACTCAAAAGTTGACAATATGAAAAGCGAAGCTCCTGAATTGCTTGAATTTGATTCAGACTGACATTCACCTTGAGTTTTCTCTGAGGACGGAGTCAGGCTTTTATCACATCATATTCACTAGAACATGACAGGGGTTTTATGTTTTTTTTTTTTTAAATCGGTGTACTGGGTCATTAATGCCACTCTATTTATAACAGCCTTGAGCATTAAAAACGAGAAAAAACGAGAGCTTTTTATTTTGCCTCAGCTCTTCATCTTTTGTTTTTCTACTGAACATCTCTTTGAAACAACTGACTCAACAGTTGTATATGTGTCTCAAAGAGGTTGCCATGGAAACCTCTGTTGTTGTGCTACATATTTAACAGACTGAAGGGCAACCAGAGACTGTAACTGAATACACCCAATAGTTTTGTCTAGACAAAATAATCTTTCAGTTACGTTTATGTACAAGATGGCCACTTTTTTCTTATTTTATTTTATTTTACACTGTTGTATTGAATAAAACACAAGAAGATACAGTTTGATAGTAAAGTCCAATTAGCCCTTTTTTGACACACAAAACATAGAAATAGAAACTAGTAAATAGAACAAATGCAACCTGGCAACAGTTTTGGAGAAATATCAAGTCTTGAGTCTTTAGCACCGTCTTCTGTCCGAGATGTGAAATAAAATAAAATGTATAATATCAAAACACTTTAACACAGCCTGCATAATTTGCTTGACAAATTACAGACATGGCCGATTCGCACGGGATAAAGATCACAGACAACCTCTGCAATTATTATGAATTACCGGAGCTTTTGTTACACAATTTAAATTGTTAAATCAACTCAGACATGAATGAATACATTACGAATGTTACATTGATTTGCTAGATTACTCTTTATTTGGGAAAAGGTTAGAATATATTTACCAGAAAGAAAATTTGGAGTGAAAATAAATTGACATAAATTTCTGTAAATATAGTCCAGAACCTCAGATGTCCAAATCCACAGTTTTTACAAAGTTGAAAACCACTTTTACATTTTTTTATTGGTTAGATGTTTGCGAAACCAAAGGGTGACTATGATTTATGGCAAAAAACAAAGAAATATGGAGATTTCATAGGGGCAGCAGCGATATTCTGGCATTGGGTTAATAATAAAATAAAGTTTCATTTTGGACTGTACTGTTCCTTTTTTACTAGTAAAGATGTAAAATGAAAGATGTTGTTCATTGTTGTCAGGAAGTCTCTACATACAGTACATTAATTGGAAGTCAAAATCTGGTCCACCCAGGCACGGAGCTCTGTGACACGGGCATAAACACCGGGTATACTTGTGTCACAGCGGCTGCTTCCCCAGGACACAATACCCACCAGTGTCCATATGTTATCCTTCTGGCACACCAGAGGACCACCAGAGTCACCCTAAACCAACAGAAGGCACACAGACTTACTCTTTTAATCACTTAACATACTGTTTATTAAGGAGAGAGTGAAAAGTCTTACCATGCAGGAGGAGGCACCAGCAGCACCGGCACAAATCATAACATCACTGATGTTGCTTCCCCAGTAGTTCTTGCATTCCTCATTGGATAGAAGAGGCAGGGCAACCTGCTGGAGCTTATCTGGGGTAAACAGAGCTACGGGCAAACAAAGAAAGAGCAGAAAATAAATGTTAAAATATATTATAAAAAGTTATGGTATGGAGAGATTAATACATTATTGATATCACAACCCGAGATTCCAATAGAGGGTATAGATGTGTAGTCACTTTACCATGTGAACACCATGTAAGCATGCTGGAGCACGCCCCCATTGGTGGCAAACACTCAAAAAAAATGACTGCTTATAATGTCTCTTTGTTTCTCCTATTCTCAGTCATTTTGCTGGTTGTTTTGCCACCCAGTGTTCACGTGGGAAAGTGACATCAATGCACACTCTATTTATGAAGTCTAAGTACTGTAGAATGTGATATATTAATCATGTTTATGTTAGTAGATATCTAACCATTGTATCTGGTCACTCCCCAACCAGAGGTCACACAGGTCATGCCAGGGGCAAATACATCACTAGTCTCTGCAAGGCAGACGGGAGAGATGTGGTCATTCAGAGTAACGGGGGAGGCCAGCTTCACCAAGGCGATGTCATTGTTGATGGTATTTGGATTCCACTCGGGGTGGGTGAACACCTGCACTTCATATGGTTACATCATTAATGTCACATTTTTCAAGGTAACAATAGAAAACAAGCCAATAGAGCTGGAAAGTAAAACAAAATCTTGAATGTTTTGTTCTCACCTTCTCCACTTTCATGGTCTTTATGTCCTCCTGATTCTGAGAGCTTGCCTTGTTGTGCTCTCCCAGGATCACACGGTGACTAGTTCTGCAGAAAAGCCACATTCAATTCATTTACGCCAATATTTTTTCATAAATAATGACTTCAGTGTGCTGCACTAAGGAAAATAAATCTTTGTCCAAACTGTTTATTGCAGAGAGTATTGCAACCACCAGAGTAAAGCCGATTAGAAAGAGAACAATGCAGAAGAATTTCTCCTCAGGTATATATAATTTTACCTGACACTGCAGTGAGCAGCAGTCACAACCCAGTTCTCATTGATCAAAGACCCACCACAGAAGTGCCAGCTAAAGGCGTCCTGCAATTTTAACAACCAAAATCAAAACAGAAAGACAATAGTAGTCACAAATGTTTGTATTAGCTTCTTGTCATTTGCAGGCTGTCGATTCGCAATGTGGAAAGTCTGAAAATGTAGTTTGACGTTTTTCGTATCACATACCTGCAGAGACACCTGCCAGGGCCATGAATGAGGCACTGCCTCTTCACCATTTACGATGCGGCCATAACCACTAACAACAGGTTGGATGGCAGGAACACCGCAGCCTAAACGAAGAGGTAAAAATAAAAGGCTATAGGCTAAATGGTGAAATTTTATTGGATGTATAAATAGGCTAAACAGTCAATGCTTTCTTAAATTTGCCCTAATAAAAAAAGTCCCTAATTTTAACTCATGTGTACCAAACAATATTTGCATAAACTTACATGAAATAATAATTAATAATGTATCAGCATTTATTAATCGTAGCTCATTTTAATTGGAAAAAAATATTATTATTTCTCTTTGGACAGAGCTTAAAAGTTTTTCATTACTGATAATTTGTTACCATATTATTTGGTAATAACAGAATAAACAAATAATACATTAAAATTTTATAATAAATTATTTACTTATTAGTAGCCTATTTGCTGAATAATGAGCTATTTGAACTTTAAAAATGCTAAAATCGAAAAACTAAATGATCGATTCAAAAACCCTAAAATATCATGACATCTTAAATAGACGGTTTCATGCCAATCCTAACTGTATAGGCTATTTGTGATTTTCATGGAATTCTAAAATAAAAATAATTTCTCACCGTAGGCTGCATTAAGAAAGGCAAAACAGGACAACAGCCACAAGA
Source organism: Barbatula barbatula (assembly GCF_947034865.1). Classification (NCBI taxonomy): domain Eukaryota; kingdom Metazoa; phylum Chordata; class Actinopteri; order Cypriniformes; family Nemacheilidae; genus Barbatula; species Barbatula barbatula. Next base: position 17,878,146 of record NC_136766.1, on the reverse strand, counting down.
AAGACATTCTGCAGAAGAGATCGACTTATGTACAGCAGTAAGCCCTATTTAATACCAAAATATGAACCCACATTAACCATTGACAACATGACATCCAGAGGAGGACGTGTATGGTCAAAAATTAACCCCGAATGGTTTCATCAGCTGCTCACCACCTGTACACAATCCCACTTTTCTCACCCCTTTATGTGAACACTGAAATTGGAACACATCTGTTCTGTAACATGTGTTCAAGTGGGTAACAAACAAGCACTTATATTTGACTGATTTTGAGAAAAAAATATTATTTGTTTTAATTGTTTCGTTTTAAGTTTTTTTATGTATCTTATTGGTTTATTTGAATAGGCATATTACATACTCTAAACATGATTCAAGCCAAAGACCTGAATGTGCAGATAGAGATTTACACAGATGTAACTCTAATTTACATCTCAAGTCCCAATTGAAAGGCTTCATATAATAACAGAATACTTTAACTGTTATAATATGTCACATTACATTTATATACATATACAGATACATCTAAAAAAAATTATATCATGAAAAAGGTCAATTTCTTTTGTCTCTCATTTTCTGATGTCCACAGTCAACACAGCCATCTACCAAGAAATTTTAGAGTGCTTCCTTCTCCTGGCAAGCTTTACGGAGATGCTGCTTTCATTATCCAGCAGGACTTGGCACCTACCCACACTGCCAAAGGTACCAAAGGCTGGTTCAATGACCATGGTGTTAATGTGCTTGATTGGCCAGCAAACTCGCCGGACCTGAATCCCATAGGGAATCTATGGGGTATTGTCAAGAGGAAGATGAGAGACACCAGACCCAACAATGCCAGAGGGCTGCATTACACATGAGCAGTGCCACAGGCTGATTGCCTCCATTCCACGCCGCATTGATGCAGTAATTCATGCAAAAGGAGGCCCAACCAAGTATTGAGTGCATAGAAAGGAACTTTTTTTCAGAAGCCTGACATTTCTGTTTAATATATCATTTTTTATTGATCATGATTAAACCATAATCATCAAAATTTCACGAAATATAGGCATGAAATATTTCAATCGATGTGTAATGAATGTATATGATATATGGGTCACACTTTCTGAAATGAGTGATTTTTCTTTTTACCTTTTTAATGATATAAAAAAAATTGAAATTCCTCTATACACCCAAGTGAAAATAAAACTAAATATCCTTTTTAAGGATACCTCCAATCCCGGCAACATATAGATTAGATAGAAATTAAATAGATCAATATGATAATAAATGACAATGTAGATATGTGTACAGCACTGATTTGTTTAACCAGCACATAACAATCAACGTATGTTTTATATGTTGAACTGCTTTGATTTCAACAGTTAACATGTTCCAGATTTGGTTGCCTTTTTCAGAAAAAGCTATTTGCACCCGTGTTGTTCTTGTTAGTGCAGTATGAACTTCTTAAGCAACTACTGCATTGTCCAAAGAAAATAGCATAACTTCTTGTGTCTGCCACAAAAAAAAGAGAGAAAAACTTTCGGGGACACGGTCTGTTGGTTATTTGACATTTTATTTTACATTTGTTTAGAGACCTGTGTCAATCTATGTTCACTTTTTTTCTTTTTTGCTCATGATATGTCTATCATTTTTTTCACTTAAGGTGAAATATTGCATATAGACATTTTTCACTCTTCAGTCTTACAAGGTTGAGATAACATGAACAGGTGACGCTATTACACGGTATATGCACTTTTTAGGTATTTTGCAACATATGCAAATGTCATGCAAGGTATATAAAAGCCCACAGTCCTGCTGTGACAACTCAGAGATCTCAACTTAGAAATGGCCTTCCTTTGGATCCTGTCGTGCCTTGCTTTCATTGGAGCAGCCTATGGTATGTTAACATTTATTTCACATTTTTAATTATTTTTTACATCTACAGATCAACTAATACTTATTTTTATTCTTAAGGCTGTGGCAGTCCTGCCATCCCCCCTGTCATCACTGGCTACTCCAGGATTGTGAATGGCGAGGAGGCAGTCCCACACTCATGGCCCTGGCAGGTGTCTCTGCAGGTACATTTAGACATCTTCATTTGCAAGAGACATCTGGATATTTTGAGAACATCTTAAAATAAATGTATTGTAATGTATACAATTTTCATTTCAGAAGTTGCTGACAAATTCCTCTATTGTTCCATCTTGTATGACACTACTGTACTGTATATACATACAGTATTCAGAATGTTAAATAACTTAATAAAACTCATGTTTCACTTAAGGACTCCACTGGCTTCCATTTCTGTGGGGGCTCACTCATCAATCAGATGTGGGTCGTCACTGCTGCTCACTGCAATGTGAGGTACAGTAGACACTAGACCGCCTAAAAAATATAAAGTGATTTATTATGGACAAAACTGTTATTAAAACATTACACTCTTATTTAAAAAGGAGGCCTCAAAACATGTTTCTGTATTCAATGGAATTCTGTAAAGTTCGGAGATAAATTGATATCAATTTTTTTGTTAGAACCTCTCATCGCGTCATCCTTGGTGAGCATGATCGTTCCTCCAACTCTGAGCCCATTCAGACCATGGCTGTTGGCCAGGTGTGTGTTATCATTTATGCTTATTTTCAAACCACTGTGATTTAAGGTTGTAGCAAAGAGCCAACAGAACAAGGGTGCTGCCACTAATAAATTATTAATAATGCAAATGCTAAGGTGTCTTAAACTTTTTCTCAAAGGTCTTCAGGCACCCCAACTACAGCAGCTTCACCATCAACAATGACATTACCCTGGTCAAACTGGCCACCCCTGCTCAGCTCAACACACGTGTGTCTCCTGTGTGCCTTGCTGAAACATCTGACAGCTTCCCTGGTGGAATGAAGTGTGTGACCTCTGGATGGGGTCTGACCAGATACAATGGTATAGATATTAGATATTCTCACAGCATTTCAATTTTAATGTTTTATCACTGTATTCTGTTGCATATGCTTCTGGTATCCTGTTTGATTTTCATATTTATGTTTTCATACCTTTTTATATATCTTATAAAATGCAATATATCTTTATTTCCCAGCCCCTGATACCCCTGCTCTGCTCCAGCAGGCCACTCTGCCTCTACTGACCAACGATGAGTGCAAGCGTTTCTGGGGAAGCAAGATCACAGATAAGATGATTTGTGCTGGCGCCTCCGGTGCCTCATCCTGCATGGTAAATTTCTTAGAATTTCAGTTTACTTTTCATATTTTACTGTTCTGATCTTAAATGTAGAACTTTAAGCTCTAACTCTTTTTTTGTATGTTTCAGGGGGATTCCGGTGGTCCTCTGGTCTGTCAGAAGAGTAACATCTGGACTCTGGTTGGTATCGTATCTTGGGGCAGTGGCATGTGCTCCACCTCCACTCCCGCAGTGTATGCTCGTGTTACTGAGCTTCGTCCCTGGATTGACCAGACCATTGCTGCAAACTAAATCAGCCATTGTGTTTAAAGTTTTTAGGCATGAAGAATAAAGCTCATCAATAAAGTGTGATATTTAGAAAAAACATTCTCTCTGCTTGGTCTTTTGTATATGTTGTAATAATTACATTCACATAGATGGCTTTAAATCTGTGTGTATATACAGGAACAGTGAAACTGAAACATCTTGTCTAGTTGACCACAGTAAATTATAATAGTGTAGGGCCTCTTTATACTTTGCATGAGTTTGTCTGGGGAAAGACATACACATCCGACATTGTGGCTACAGGGATTCTGAGCCATTACTTATACAGAAGGTTGGTCAGGTGCTGGTGGAGGAAAACAATTCCTGGCCCTTCTGAGCAAGCTGAATTGGCTGAATAACAACATCTAACAACTTTGCAGGGCATTTCAGATCTATGAAACATTTTTATGTTCATCAAAACTTTCTGTCACCTAGCTGTTTTGCTCCATGTGTTGTTGCATTATCATTTCAGGGTACAATGTTTGTACTATTACAGTAGATGCACATAGTCCTTCAGATTCAGTATGGAGGCCATAGAGTTAAAACGCGTATTTGATTCTGTAGAGTTGGGCCGATGTGGCTTTACATTTTTTAAAACCCTTTATTCCATTTTGATGTGGTTCATCTTTCATGATTGTATGCTGACAGTACTCTGAATGCTGTGGCTCTCAATGCAGCAAAGATACCAAAGACTTGCTAATTTCAATTAGGAGCCCTTTGGACACTAAACTTAATAAATCCAAAGATCTGAAGTTTATATGTCTAGACACAGGGGTGTCATTTGAGCATGGCAAGGTCTGGCCGCTGCCATACCTTGGCAGTCTGGTCAGGTGTAAAAGGTGTAAAAAGAGCGTAGTCTCATCATCCGCTTCAGTTGTGTAGTGCAAAAGATGTGTGACCTTTAGTTAAAGACTCTGTCGCAAAACAAGTTTGAATCCGCCCAAACTTACTTTTCGATATTTTCAAATCACATATCAGTTATTCCAGAAAAACTTGGGAGACAAGAATACGAGACGATGAACATTTATTTGACAACTGATCGAGAGGAGGTGTAACTATGGTGGTATAAGGTTCTTTGGCGTAGGCTCCGTACATAACTGGCATCCAGAGGGTCATGAAATCCGACACTTCCTGCCTGAAGATGAAGGCAGGTGGGCAGCCATCCCCACTCTGGTAAATGGACAGGGACCATTTGGGTGGCGGTGGGGAAGAATGGGGTTAATATCGGCTGATTCAACTGGGAACGCAAACTAAGGGGAGGTGGCGATCTTATATACTCCAAGTATTAGATGATGATTGGTTAGGTGATGATTGTTTAGGTCTATACGTAATAAGTGATTGAGTCTTCCTGGCAGAACTTGTGCTGAAGCTTACATATATGCACCCAGACGGTGGATGGGTGTGCACCCGGAGAGAGGGGGAGAAAATTAATATGTCATCCAAGTACACAAAGACAAACTTATTAATCATGTAACCCAGAATGCTATTGATCGGGTCCTGAAAGACAGCTGGGGATTGGTTAGATCAAAGGGAAGAACCAGATACTCGAAATGTCCCATAGGTGTGTTGAAGGCCGTCTTCCACTCATATCCTTGCCAGATGCGGACGAGATGGTAGGCATTGCAGAGGTTTAATTTAGTGAACACCCGGGCTCCTTGCAAGAGTTCAAAGGCAGAAGACATGAGAGGTAGGGGATACCTGTTCTTAACAGTGATGTGTTTCAAACCTCGATAATTGATATGGGGTGCAGGGAGTCGTCTTTCTTCTGAACGAAGAAGAACCCGGTGCCAGTGTGGGAGGAGGAGTGACTAATGAGCCCAGCAAGAAGAGATTCCTGAATATACTTTTTCACGGCCTCTCTATCTGGACCAGACACGGAATACAGTTGACCCTTGGCCGTAGAAGTTCCCGGGAGGAGGTCAATGGCGCAGTCGCAAGGGCTACACCTGCGGGGCACAAGAGACAGGAGAAGAGGCAGGGCCCAGACAAGACACATGACAAGACGGGAAGAACAGTCTGAAAGGCAGCAGGGCGGGGCCAGAAGGAGAATTAAAGGGGGAGATGGCGCTCACCAGGACTCTCCATACTATTGGTATACTTGAGCTAAAATATTGCCTATAGACATTTTTCACGTTTCAGTCTTACAAGGTTGAGATAACATGAACAGGTGACGCTTTTACACGGTATATGCACTTTTTAGGTATTTTGCAACATATGCAAATGTCATGCAAGGTATATAAAAGCCCACAGTCCTGCTGTGACAACTCAGAGATCTCAACTTAAAAATGGCCTTCCTCTGGATCCTGTCGTGCCTTGCTTTCATTGGCGCAGCCTATGGTATCTTAACATTTATTTCACATTTTTAATTATTTTTTACATCTACAGATCAACTAATACTTATTTTTATTCTTAAGGCTGTGGCAGTCCTGCCATCCCCCCTGTCATCACTGGCTACTCCAGGATTGTGAATGGCGAGGAGGCAGTGCCACACTCATGGCCCTGGCAGGTGTCTCTGCAGGTACATTTAGACATCTTCATTTGCAAGAGACATGTGGATATTTTGAGAACATCTTAAAATAAATGTATTGTAATGTATACAATTTTCATTTCAGAAGTTGCTGACAAATTCCTCAATTGTTCCATCTTGTATGACACTACTGTACTGTATATACATACAGTATTCAGAATGTTAAATAACTTAATAAAACTCATGTTTCACTTAAGGACTCCACTGGCTTCCATTTCTGTGGGGGCTCACTCATCAATCAGATGTGGGTCGTCACTGCTGCTCACTGCAATGTGAGGTACAGTAGACACTAGACCGCCTAAAAAATATAAAGTGTTTTATTATGGACAAAACTGTTATTAAAACATTACACTCTTATTTAAAATTTAGGCATCAAAACATGTTTCTGTATTCAATGGAATTCTGTAAAGTTTGGAGATAAATTTATATCAATTTTTTTGTTAGAACCTCTCATCGCGTCATCCTTGGTGAGCATGATCGTTCCTCCAACTCTGAGCCCATTCAGACCATGGCTGTTGGCCAGGTGTGTGTTATCATTTATGCTTATTTTCAAACCACTGTGATTTAAGGTTGTAGCAAAGAGCCAACAGAACAAGGGTGCTGCCACTAATAACTATTAATAATGCAAATGCTAAGGTGTCTTAAACTTTTTCTCAAAGGTCTTCAGGCACCCCAACTACAGCAGCTTCACCATCAACAATGACATTACCCTGGTCAAACTGGCCACCCCTGCTCAGCTCAACACACGTGTGTCTCCTGTGTGCCTTGCTGAAACATCTGACAGCTTCCCTGGTGGAATGAAGTGTGTGACCTCTGGATGGGGTCTGACCAGATACAATGGTATAGATATTAGATATTCTCACAGCATTTCAATTTTAATGTTTTATCACTGTATTCTGTTGCATATGCTTCTGGTATCCTGTTTGATTTTCATATTTATGTGTTCAAACCTTTTTATATATCTTATAAAATGCAATATATCTTTATTTCCCAGCCCCTGATACCCCTGCTCTGCTCCAGCAGGCCACTCTGCCTCTACTGACCAACGATGAGTGCCAGCGTTTCTGGGGAAGCAAGATCACAGATAAGATGATTTGTGCTGGCGCCTCCGGTGCCTCATCCTGCATGGTAAATTTCTTAGAATTTCAGTTTACTTTTCATATTTTACTGTTCTGATCTTAAATGTAGAACTTTAAGCTCTAACTCTTTTTTTGTATGTTTCAGGGGGATTCCGGTGGTCCTCTGGTCTGTCAGAAGAGTAACATCTGGACTCTGGTTGGTATCGTATCTTGGGGCAGTGGCATGTGCTCCACCTCCACTCCCGCAGTGTATGCTCGTGTTACTGAGCTCCGTCCCTGGATTGACCAGACCATTGCTGCAAACTAAATCAGCCATTGTGTTTAAAGTTTTAAGGCATGAAGAATAAAGCTCATCAATAAAGTGTGATATTGAGAAAAAACATTCTCTCTGCTTGGTCTTTTGTATACACATCCGACATTGTGGCTACAGGGATTCTGAGCCATTCCATATAGCCATTCATGACCTTTATTTAAAGACTCTGCCGCAAAGCAATTTTGAATCTGCCCAAACTTACCTTTCGATATTTTCAAATCACATATCAGTTATTCCAGAAAGACTCGGGAGACAAGAACACGGGACGATGAACATTTATTAGACAACAGATCAACAGAAGGTGTAACTATGGTAGTATAAGGTTCTTTGGCGTAGGCCCTGTCCATAACTGGCATTCAGAGGGTCATGAATTCCTGAACTTCGCCGCTGGGGTTAATGGACAGGGACCATTTGGGTGGCGGTGGGGAAGAATGGGGTGAATATCGGCTGCTTCTACTGGAAACGCAAACATAGGGTAAGTGGCAATCTTATATACTACAAGTGTTAGATGATGATTGGTTAGGTGATGATTGGTTTGGTCTATACGTAATAAGTGATTGAGTCTTCCTGGCAGAACTTGTGCTGAAGCTAAAAAAGAGTTAACTTGTGCTGATGCACCCAGACGGTGGATGGGTGTGCACCCGGAGAGAGGGGGAGAAAATTAATATGTCATCCAAGTACACAAAGACAAACTTATTAATCATGTCACCCAGAATGCTATTGATCAGGTCCTGGAAGACAGCCGGGCATTGGTTAGATCAAAGGGAAGAACCAGATACTCGATCCAGTCTTCCACTCATATCCTTGCCAGATGTGGACGAGATGGTAGGCAGAGGTTTAACTTAGTGAAGACCCAGGCTCCCTGCAAGAGTTCAAAGGCAGAAGACATGAAAGGTAGGGGATACCTGTTCTTAACAGTGATGTGTTTCAAACCTTGATAATCGATATGGGGTGCAGGGAGTCGTCCTTCTTCTGAACAAAGAAGAACCCAGTTCCAGTGTGGGAGGAGGAGTGACAAATGAGCCCAGCAAGAAGATATTCCTGAATATTCCTGAAACTTGTCCATGACCTCGTTCATGACCTCTTTCTGGACCAGACACGGAATACAGGCGACCCTTGGGCTTAGAAGGCCCGGGAGGAGGTCAATGGCGCAGTCGCAAGGGCTGCACCTGCGGGGCACAAGAGACAGGAGAAGAGGCAGGACCCCGACAAGACACACGACAAGACAGGAAGAACAGTCTGAAGGGCAGCTGGGCGCTGCCAGAAGGAGAATTAAAGGGGGAGATGGCGCCTACCAGGTCTCTCTATACTATTAGTGGGCTCTGTCCTTTAGCGGGCACTGGAGAGCAAAGTGACCATTCTTGCCACAATATAAGTAAAGTCCCTGGGCCAGGCATTGCTGCTTCTGCTGGGGGGTGAGGCGAAGGCGTCCTAGTTGCATGGGTTCCGGACCTGGTTAAGGAGCAGCGGAAGACCAGGAAAAGGATGATGTAATCCATCACCGAACCCCCCTTCTGGCTTGAGCGGCTGGTTCAGACTGGAGGTGCTTGAGGCAAGCATTGAGTTCTGCCATCTGGGCGTTGAGCTCCCCTACATCCTGGGCCGTGGCATTTAACTGGGTAGCCTGCTGTCCCAACATTACTCCCTGCTGCCTGAGAGCGCTGTGAAGGGGATCGGGCCTGCTGACTCCATGTTGGTCAGACCATTCTGTTTAGATTGACTATGTAGTCAGATGCAGAGTTCAATTACAGACCATTATTTCACCTGTTGTTCAACCTGGTTCAGTCAAGTTCCGGTTACAACTAGACAGCGAAAGACACAACAAACTGAATACAAATTACTTACCAAATTTGGTAAAAACCACGTCGACTGATCACAAGGTGAACAGAGCCCCGGTATCCTACCTTCCATGTAACTAACTTACTCCACTTGGGCTGGTCTTCCAGGCCTTGCTGGGCACGAGGCGACTTAAAATGCTCAACCTCGTTGCAACGCATTTGGCTACTGCACAAAAGCGCAAACCCCGACACAAATTAAAATTCCCGCCTGGAATTAGCCCTTAAAATAACAAAACTAAATGAAAAATCGAAATAACAAACAGAACTCTGCAGGAAGGACCGTAAAAACTATCCAGCTGAAGCACTCTTACTAACCAGAGTTCTTTTCTGTCGTAAATCAAACAACCGGAAGACATAATCACCTGGATAACAATGAATCAAAACTATCCCAGAGGAGCCCCCAATTTATGTTATGGTGTAGCTTGTTCCATAGACTAAAAAACCCCAATATATTTTATTGAGATATAGGCAATGAAAAATAATAATATTAATCATCTAGGGGAGAAAATCTCATCTCAATAGGATCACAGTTTCCATTTAAAGTTAATTCAGAAGCTTATCATGTTGCTCAGGAACAAATTACCCCCCTCCGTCCACACATCCACATCACCTTTAAAATCAGGACTCAACTTTCTGCTATTCCTTTTCATAAGTCTTAAATATATGTCGCACTTAAATCCCATTAAGAAATAATGACATGTGTTAGTTCTGTTCTGTTTACCCTGAGGGGGGTTATTGCTGCGTGGGAGTTTTTTGCCCAGAACAGAACCATTATGGCAATTTATACTGTATACTAATTGTCAATCATTTTTTTACATTAGTGATCCTGATGGAACTATGTTTGATCATCATGAGTTACATTTTGTTTAATCTTTTTGATGTTAATTAGAATCAGAAGAATCAAGGAGAGTGAGGCAATGTAAATATCGCAATAGTTCCATTTAAATGTGTCCTAGAAAATACTTTTATTACTACAGTATTAGCCACATACCATTTGACATCATATCAGCACTGAATTAAACAATCAGCTATTTCTGCAACATTTGACCATTCAAATATTTGGCTTAGAGCACTTCTTATATTACAGCCTCTTTTTTGGGTCTCTTTATAATTGTTTTTGCCAGACATTGTAGAGACCCAGGAAATGCTGGGATGAGAAGAGGGGTAAAGGAGCTGGGAAAGGACCACGGTACGGTAATCCTAGTATGAAGTACTGTGTAGTATTGCTTCAGCAATGTGCATAATGCAAATGTACAAGTACAGCATTAATCATTCACGTATTAGCAACAGGCTGCCTGGGGACGTCTATGTGTTCTGGGAATTTTTGCAGATGTGAATTAAAGTCCTTGAAAATGGAAACATGTGTTTATCAGTATGAAGAGAAATATAACCTGTAAAGTCAAGGTTACTGCAGTCAAAGACTTTTACAAATGATATTACTTTATACGTGAAGAAAATGTACAATATATAGACAGGTGCAAATCAACTGTAACATTTCCAGATAAATCTACAACATCCTTTTTATGCTGTCTAATTAAGAGAAATTACATACAGTACATTACATTAAAAAAAGCACACAGGTACTAGCAGCTGCAGTGATATGTGTAATATGTCATGGTCATTTCTAGTAAACAGCTATTATCAAATACGATTCTGAGCACAGGTCAACACTGATTAACAAAATGTTAAAGCCAATTCTCCTTTTTTTTATATAGAGAATTTTTGTATTTGTTATAAATATAATCGTTCCATATTGTGAATTATTGGCATTCGTTCTAAAGGATATTTATGTGTGAAAAATGTAATGTTAATCTAAAACAACTGCTGTCATTCAGAAGGAGCCTTATCTTTTGTAGGCTGAAGAAAGATATTTTTTGTACAATATGGCAGAGTGGTGAGATAAAACATTGAGCAGATAGTTGGGGATTGGATATATAAAGACCTCAGAATAGCAGAAACCTTTAATTCCAGCTATGGCCTTCCTCTGGATCATCTCCTGCCTTGCTTTCATCGGCACAGCATATGGTATGATCCTGTTGTTCTTATTTTAAAACACTCTCATACCTGCTTGATGCTTTTCTTTCATTTATGGAAGGATGCATGATTTGAAATCACTTTTGTCTTCCAGGCTGTGGCGATCCTGCCATTCCCCCTGTCATCACCGGCTACTCCAGGATTGTAAATGGTGAGGAGGCACGTGCTCACTCCTGGCCCTGGCAGGTGTCTCTGCAGGTAAACATAGGCATTACTTGGCATCTTGCATGTTAAATTACCTTCAGACTTGCACATTTACATTATGTTCGTCACAGGACTACACTGGCTGGCACTTCTGTGGTGGCTCTCTGATTAACGACTTGTGGGTTGTGACAGCTGCTCACTGTGGTGTGACGTAAGACACGTATTAAACTTATGATAATAATCATAAATCATAACCGGTGATTTAAGGTTTAATATTCTAATAAATACACTGACCCACTCACAGAGTTAATCTGGAATGTACATTTTTGTTCTAGAACCTCTCATCGCGTCGTTCTGGGTGAACATGATCGTTCCTCTAACTCTGAGCCCATTCAAGTCATGAACGTTGGCAGGGTATATATCTTTTATTTTGTTGCGTACTGTACCTGGTCAAAAGCATTTTTCTTGACAATTTAAAGCCTAAAAGATTAAAACTGCTGCTTAAGAACACAATCGCTGAATTGCTTTATCTTCTCAAAGGTCTTCAGGCACCCCAACTACAACAGCAACACTATTAGCAATGACATCACACTGATCAAACTGGCCTCCTCTGCTCAGCTCAACACACGTGTGTCTCCTGTGTGCGTTGCTGAAACATCTGACAATTTCCCTGGTGGAATGAAATGTGTCACCACTGGATGGGGTCTGACCAGATACAATGGTAGGTTCATTACTCACATGTGATAATGTTACAGTTGCATTTATTCTATTGTATATATTCTTCTCAATTGCATACACTTTTCTCAGTTTTGCATTCTGTAACTTTTGTTGTGTTCTCAGTTTTATCATGGGATAAAGTCAAACCTTAGGCTACTGAACCCGTTCTCCAGCCTGAGTCATTTAAGACTGTATGTTTATGTTTAGGTTATTAAACTTTACTCTCCAATCGTTTATTGCAATCCAGCCCCTGATACTCCTGCTCGTCTCCAGCAGGCTGCTCTGCCTTTGCTGACCAATGATGATTGCAAGCGTTACTGGGGAAGCAGTATCACTGATGTGATGATCTGTGCCGGTGCCTCTGGTGTCTCTTCTTGCATGGTGGGTTGCACCCGAAAACAGTTATAAAATCTACAAATTGTTTAATCCTGATATTTACACTAATTGCTTTTGAAAAACTGAACGCTGATAGCAAACAAACTCTCCTATGTGTGTTTCAGGGAGATTCTGGTGGTCCTCTGGTCTGTCAGAAGAGTAACATCTGGACTCTGGTTGGTATCGTGTCATGGGGAAGCGGAACATGCTCCACCTCCACTCCTGGAGTGTATGCCCGTGTCACCAAGCTCCGTGCCTGGATGGACCAGACCATTGCTGCAAACTAAACTAAGACCTACTGTCCTGGTGTCATCAACAATAAAGATGTATGATTTCACTTTCGGTTCCTTTTCCTGGGTTAATGAACCAGTCATAAAACATTTATAAACATGTTTTCATCCTATTTTTATCAGCATTTTGGTATATCACAAAGAATGATGCTGGATGGAAACGCCATGTGCATAAATTCTTAAAATGTGCATAAAAAAACGAATGCACTCAATAAATTACTTGATGCACATCAAAAAGTCATGTGACTTTAATGTGCGGTATAACTGGATTAACCCAGAGCCTTTGAGAGAGAAAGAGAGAGAGAGAGAGAGAGAGAGGAGAGAGAGAGAGAGAGAGAGAGAGAGAGAAAGCGAGAGAGAGAAAGCGAGAGAGAGAGAGAGAGAGAGAGAGAGAGAGAGAGAGAGAGAGAGAGAGAGAGAGAGAGAGAGAGAGAGAGAGTCAAGACAACGGAAGTGGAGCCTTCAGATGTTTTTTTCTTTTAATTCTTTATTTCTTTTTTTTAGTTTAGAACTGATGTTTTATTACTTTTTATAGCTCTTCCAATAACAAACAATCAGTCAAACAGTACTGTATGCAGTAACCATTGTTTATTGAAATATATGAAAAATATTTAGGACAACGTTTAAGATTAACCTTAAAGTTGATAAAAAACAACACCTGCAGGAATAAAATGATGAAGGGCTCTTGTTCTATGCATTGGGCACATTGTATCTCTTATATGTGACCCTGGACCACAAACACAGTCTTAAGTAGCATTGTATGGGTCAAAATTATAGATTTTTCTTTTATGCCAAAAATCATTAGGATATTAAGTAAAGATCATGTTCCATGATGATATTTTGTAAATTTCCTACCTTAAATATATATAAGCTTTATTTGTGTGAGCGGATGGCCTGCTACAGTGCCTCTGATGAGATACTTCAAAGGCAATTTTCTCAATATTTAGATTTTTGTACCCTCGGCTTCCAGAAATTTAAACAGATGTATCTCTGCCAGATATTATCCTATGATAAACCATACGTCAATAGAAAGCTTATTTATTCAGCTACAAAAATTCAACCTTAAGACTGGTTATGTTCAGGCATATGTGTTCAAACCTCTTTATGGATAGTATAAATCTGTGTAGGCAGTATGTTTACACTATCCATATTCACATTCTTTGGTAGTATACACAATAAATGGACACAGTTCAGGGTAATGCTTGGCTCTATGGATGTTCATGTTTGCAAGCATGGTCCATGCTGCGGCAGTAACAGAAAGCCTTGAAGAAGCGACAGTAACACGTATCGCAGGGGTTACAGCAAGGCAGGTGGTGTCCCAGACAGGACTGCTGATGTGGGATACAGCGGCTGGGAGAGCGAGTCCCTCTTCTCTGCAGCTGTAGAGCTTTACCGCCATCCTGTGGACATGAGAAGAAAAAGTACACTTAAAAAGACACTTCATCAGTTAATGACACAAATAAGGACTGTCATTAATGACAGAAAAGTTTGATCAACAATAAACCTTTACTTAAAGGGATAGTTCACGCTCTCGTCATTTAAATCCTGAATGAAAGAAGATATTTTAAAGAACAACTGTGTTTAGTTATCAACATTCTTCAAAATATCTTCTTTCAGTCATACAGGTTTGAAATGACAAGAGGGTGAGTAAATGATGACAAATTGGGTGAACTATACCTTTACCCTTTAAAGGTATAGTTCACCCAATATGTCATCATTTACTGTATATATCTGGGGCAGTCAAAAATGATAGTCAAAGGTGCCCCAGAACTCTTTGTTGTCATAAATTCTTCAAAATATCTTATTTTTTGTTTAACATAACATAAAGTTTGTCAATGGTGCCTCAGAAATCTCAGTTGCTAACATTCATCCAAATGTCTTTCTTTGTGTTCAACAGAACAAAGAAATGTATACAGGATTTGAAAAACTTTGATGAGTAATCAGTTTGATGAGGATGAGTAATTCTTGACATAATTTTAATTTTTGGGTGAACTATCCCTTAATGGCAGCAAAAGACACACATTTTAATGAGAGCAATCCCTATAATTAAAGTAAAATTCTGCAAGTCACTTGATTTTTTTAGATACAGTACATTAAATGTCATTACCTCATCATAGAAGCTAAGTTCTTCTATAATTTTTTCTTCTGCTGAGTTTATTTCAAATTGCTCTGGATCCACTTCAGGTAGTAAGTCTTCACCGTGAAAAACACAAATGAGCCAAACACAAACAGCTATATTATATTATTTTAAAATTCATACTGTAATTTTGCAACTTAAGGTTTTGTGCCATAAATGCTAAAGTGCTAAATTCTGTTAAGTGAAGTCTATTTATATTAAAATAATGATTAAAATGCAAATATTATATTCAAATATTTTCTTTTGACACAGTCTGAAGGAAGACAGTCAGCATCATCTGCTATTTGACTACAAAAACATGATATTATTTGTAATTTAACAAAATATGTTAGAAACTACATTTCTGTTTTACAAATAAACATTTTATTTTCCATAAATACATGCATATTTTAATTTATCAACAAAAAATGTGGCACTCTTTTGCATTTTTATGAAATAGTTTAAATATTTATCATATGAAATAATCTTACCTGTATCAGAAAAGGCAACAGAGCTTTGACTTCGTCTCAGGTTTGAATGTGATGCCAACACCATGACGTTCATTATAACCCAGCAGAAAAACACTGCGTTCAGCATCATAATCAACTCATAAGATAAACTTCAGCCACACTTTTGATGATCTGCTTGAACCTTTTCACTAAAGAAATCAAGGAAATACAGATTAAGGTTAAGCCCTTTAAAAAAAATTGAAATCTTGCATATATCAGCAAATGTTTTTGTCAGTCTGTTTGCTTTCAAATTTGTGAGTGAAGTTGTGAGTGTGGGTGTTTTACCTACCTGCAGTGATCTGCGTCCCTAGTTGAGGGCGTAAACAAGACTCCTTGATTTATAAAGCTGCTTCTTGAAGTGGGAGGTGAGGACCACATCGTGCTAATCAGTGCGTGGAGGTGTGGTCTCATGTGCCTGGCAAAACCACTCATACACACAAAAATTATTTAGACCTAATGATTTTTATATTGTAAAAACTGTATTAGTTATCCCATAACCTTCACCTCTAAACCTAACCATCACACAAACATTTCTGCATTTT
The DNA here is from genome assembly GCF_947034865.1 of Barbatula barbatula. Taxonomy (NCBI): domain Eukaryota; kingdom Metazoa; phylum Chordata; class Actinopteri; order Cypriniformes; family Nemacheilidae; genus Barbatula; species Barbatula barbatula. Next base: position 17,862,200 of record NC_136766.1, on the reverse strand, counting down.
TACATCATTTAGTATGTTTAATAATCAATTTCCATCATGGGTACTGCTGGTTGTCCATATATTCTGATCTTTTCAATATTAAAGTGACAACATTTAGATTTTGCAGTGTGATGAATAATAAAAATATAAAATATAAACTACTAATTAAATGGTTACGGGCATTGGTTAATCCTTGTGCAAGGCACCGCATGTACTTGTACAGGGAATATGTTTAAGCCGACATGCCATATTGATACGTAATGTTGCCCCTCACTTTTGATTACTAACCAGTAAACACTTCATTACTCAGAGCGGGTTAGGAAGCTAATACATCTACAATCAGCTGATGACTGCAGCCGCCTGTTTAGTGCTCATGACGCAATACATCCATTTGCAAGGATCAAAGATAATAAAATTTATGAGGATGAACTTTGTACTGCATGGTCAGATTTATGTGCTTCTAATGACAACTAGCATGTATAAGATTTAACAAAATACTCAGATACAATGTATATAATGCAATGTATGTCGCTTTGGAAAAAGGGTATCTGCCAAATGCATAAATGTAAAACAAAATGTAATTTATTCAATTCAATTCCACCTGTTTATTTGTCACATTGTACAAAACATACAACTTGCAGAGAAGAGATTTTTTTGCTTTTGTGTGTGAGCATACAAGAATGTGTAAAACATATGTTGTTTAAGTACGGGCTGCATGACTCAATAAAGTGGTCACAGTATTATTTTATCTCTTTAAAGAAAAGTGAAACTAGAAATTAATAAAGAAATACAAATTATAATTGAAATATGTGTAGATTATATGTGTGTAAATTTTACATCTACATTAAATGCGAGTGTGTGTCTGTAATGCTAAAATATAAATGAATGACGTCTCATCAACAAATACCTGCCATTATTTTAAACCACGATTAGCTTTTATGTCTGATTTTGAATTAAGCTCGTTTTAGTTCATATCCTGCTGTTTGGAACACATAAATGACATATCGGAACAAATAATGGACTGAGCGTTTCATCCGAAAGGGAATTTATCAACATTTAATCTTGTAGCAACAAGAATTTACAAAAAAACAATGCTGAGTTCACAGAAATCTATTAATAATCCATGTGAAAATGTACATTAATTACCAGGTTCTGCTCAAGGCCATTATCCCAAGCCTTTTCATTTATCACATCATAGGTTCAATAAACCTTACCATGAAACAAAACATCATAAGTTGATTCAAGTGCACCATAAACATGAGTGCAGTGTCTTTCAAAAGCCAATTGCCTTTATTCCAAAGCATTTTAATTTATTTAAAACATTTGAATTGCTTTACAAAGATAAATTGCGAATGTCCATTCGCAATTTATCTTTGTAAAGCAAGAATAAATGTTCCAACATTTAACACACAGAAAGATGACACATAGAAAGAAAAATATATTTATACTTATAAAATGTATGCAGTGTGTACTTTATTTTATTATTATCTGTTAACCGCGACAGTATGTGTGTCCAAAAGCCACGTCGTGGCTTGACCCCCCATGATATTTGTGTTCCAGGAGGCCATCATTGAAATAGAGAAGAGAAGCCTATGTCACACGCTATGTTGCAGTGGCGCCGCCATCTTGGAAGGATAATACTCAATGGCTATTATTGTTTTGATATGTACCGTTACTTGTTTTGTTTGATATACAGTATGGAGAAATCGAACAAATGCAACATTCAATGCGGCGTGACACCGAGACTAATGGAAGCATCCTATGTACATTCTCACTAAATATCAATTATAATATTTCACAGTTGTGCTTACTTATGAAGAGTTTGGTTCCAGAATGAGAACTCAAATTAAAAAATCATGTTTTTTTATTGTGCATTCCAATTAATATCAATCAAACTTCAGTTTGTTTGTTTGATTTCAGCCATAATAACTCAAAACATACAGCTAACTAACACAATAAAAATAACAAGATTTTTTATCTCACTTTTAAAACAAACTCTTCATATGTGGATAACAGAAAAATAAGGGATATATTTACTGTTCCACCAAAGAACAAAACATGGGTTTTTGGTGGATCTCAGCTTCTACGTTGGTTCTTCTGATGTGTTGCATGCAGTTGCTCAGGGCTGGTCTGAGATCAGTTTTAAAGATTTGACGGTCAGATGTTTGGTCACATGAGCGTGTGTTTTAGTGCGCGTGCACGTACATCCGGGTATCCGCTGAGCAGCTTCCCTATCTTGATTCTTGTCAGACGGCTACATCTCAATTTTAGCTAGCGCACTTTTACTCTCATTGTTTCATCATGCCTTTCTCAGAATTATATTTTAATGTGGATAATGGTTATCTAGAGGGGCTGGTGAGAGGATTTAAGGCTGGCATTTTATCACAGGCCGATTATTTGAACCTCGTTCAGTGCGAAACCCTGGAAGGTGAGTCGTGTGTCAGATCGGAATATATCTTTTAATTTATGACTTTCTAACATACAGCTGAACGTGAGTGTGCCATTTATGTTATATTCGTTTTGAATAATCGTTATTTTATCAACCCTGTCATAAATCGTATTATAATCCAGCTAATGTTAGTTAGCATGTTTCATTAGCCTGCGCGGACCAGCTGAGTGTTAACAAACAGAGATCAGATTTTATATTTTCTTTTGTCCGGATATTAAGATAATAAAAAATACATGTGAACAATATAGTGCTACTGTTACTGCTTCTCTTTAAGGGTCTCTACATATGAACGTTAACTGACATTCATCATGACAGCCACACATCTAATGTATCAGCTTCTGAGGTTTTTGTTTATGTACGTTATCTAATAGAATTGAATCTTTTTTATGTTTATTACACAGCTTTATTCTACATACAATTAAACTTACTGTATTGCTGTATCTAAGGCCCCTGTTTAACCTTACTGGCTGGGGTCCCGTGATCGGTGTTGATTTTTACACTTGTCCAACGTGATTAAACCGACCAGTCGTGTTGTTTATTGTAGTGATTGAGGTAAACGGAAGGTTTTTAAGGGAAGATGCAGGTCTTATTTGAGAGATGATGGTTAATGGTGAGCCAGAGTCTGGTGCTGGTCATGTGATGTGTCATGACGTCAGTAATGCAGGGCATTTAACCTGCGCAAATTCACATTTTACAATTGAAGAAGTCTATTCGTGATCTTACTAATTATTTAAATATTTCTTAATGGAACATGGTTGAAATTATAGTAAGGTTTGTCTATCCTGTTCAGAATTCATTGTAATTTCTAATTGTGACTAACTTGGAATTTCTGGCTGCGTTTTAAGGAACTGGAAATAGTGAAAAAAGATCACGTAGACATGACAGCCAGAAGCCAACCTTCAGTATTTTCCATATCGGTGTGTGTGTGTGTGTTTTTTTAAAGGTCTTTCTTTCATTTCATTGTAGACCTGAAGCTTCATTTGCAGAGCACCGATTATGGCAGCTTTCTGGCCAATGAAGCCTCCCCTCTCACAGTCTCTGTCATCGATGACAAATTGAAAGAAAAGATGGTGGTCGAGTTTCGCCATATGAGGAACCAGTCCTATGAACCTCTGGCAAGCTTCATGGATTTCATCACGTACGTGCGGTCAAATGGAAGAAACGTAGAGTATCAATGCGTATGGTCAATGTGTTTGAGTACAATGCGCTAAGTACACAATCTGTGGAATGTGAGACTATACTAGACTCATTATTTACAAAGTTATTAGAGTTTACTGAATCAATTAAAACATTTCTGTTGGTTGAAATCAAATCAAATATTACTTGGAAAACTCACTATGATTTTACACAGTTATCTGGTGCTCTTCTGGTGTTTGCAGATACAGCTATATGATTGATAATGTCATCCTGCTCATCACCGGAACTCTGCATCAGCGTGCCATCTCCGAGCTGGTGCCCAAATGCCACCCACTTGGCAGCTTTGAACAAATGGAAGCAGTCAACATCGCCCAGACTCCAGCAGAGCTCTATAATGCTATCCTTGTAGATACACCGCTTGGTAAGGAAATCCCTTATGAAAAGTTATCCACTTCGAGTTATGTGGAAGTGAGTGAGATGCGATGCCTGCAACGTATTGGTGTTATTCATTTGTTAGGATTTCAGAGTGCATGTGTAACAAATGAGTCCTGTGTAAAAGTGAGAATAACATCCCCACTTACAAGCTAAGGGCTTTCATCTCTGTCTTTTCAGCCGCTTTCTTTCAGGACTGCATCTCTGAGCAGGATCTGGATGAAATGAACATTGAAATAATACGTAACACCCTTTACAAGGTCAGTCTTGCCTTTAGAAGTCTGGGAAAGAAATGCCTAATCACTAGTTTTCCGTATGTTTTGATAAAAACCATGAGCTGTTTTTGATTCTTTTCTTTTCCAGGCCTACCTTGAGGCTTTCTACAAGTTCTGTGCATCACTTGGTGGAACAACTGCAGATACCATGTGCCCTATTCTGGAAGTGAGTGATCACCCGTAGACATATATACAGTTATTCTGTAAAGGCAAACAATTAGGGTTTTAGGGATTGTCAAATAATCCTCTCATCACGATTGTTTGAACTCATCTGGATGGTTTCAGATTATCGCAATTATTGCACATCTCTATAGAAAACACAAGGGGGAGCTGTACGGCCTCTGCATATTGCATATTTTTGTCAGTGTATATATTGTGACTAAAGTATGGTAATACTGGTTATATGTACAACACAATCACTTTAAAAACCAGCCTACCAAAATTTTGTTAAGATAGAAGTACAATTTTATTATAGTCTTGCATGTGAGAAAAAAAACAGTCTAGAAGTTTTGCTATGACTGATAGCATTTTAAATGGTCACTTTTAATTCACCCCTGATCAATCTACTCAATTTACAAGTATTTGGTGGTTGTATTATTGACACGTAAAATCCTACACCTTAAATAATTTTTTTCCAATGTATTAAATGTCAAAGTCTTAAAACAGCCAATTGATCGCCAAAGCCCCAAAACAGACAATTAATCGTCATTTTTGCAATTACTTATTAGACAATTAATCATCAGCCAAATCTCATAACCGTGACAGCCATACAAACAATGCTTTGATCACAGACTGGTATTTAGTGTACTGTTTTTATTTGTTACAGCCTAAATGTATTATATCATTGAGATTGTTTGTCAAAACGTCACATGCAATTTCCTTGTCTTGTATGTCAGTTTGAGGCAGACAGGAGGGCTTTCATCATCACTATTAACTCTTTTGGTACGGAGCTCTCCAAAGAAGACAGAGCTAAACTTTTCCCTCACTGTGGCAAGCTTTACCCAGAAGGTCTAGCACAGTTAGCCCGGGCAGATGACTATGAGCAGGTCAAAGCTGTGGCCGACTATTACCCTGTGAGTATGTGAGCTCTATGCAGACCTTGTGTTGCTTGCTCATTCACCCACTCATTGCTTCTTGCATGTCTAACCAAATGTATTTAGACAGTTTAAACGTACAGAATGAGGAATGACATTTGATATGTAGATTTTTCAATGAAAGTTGTTTGTGTTATTGTTCTCAAAGACTTATGGATGAAAATAGCCAGTGGGTCATATCTGTAAATGTTTATAACATAATATATGTTTAGCTGTGCTTATGTTCTGTTAGTTCACATAGCCTGTCATGGCTACAAAATGTTTTGAGGATTGATTTCATGTTTCTTTAGGAATACAAGCTTCTCTTTGAGGGTGCTGGCAGCAACCCAGGAGACAAAACACTTGAGGATCGATTCTTTGAGCATGAGGTGAGTACCAGCTTTCACAGAGTTAAAGAGAATGTGATTGCACTGAATCTTAAATGTATTCAGTAATACGTTAAGTTCTTGGCTATGGATATACTAGGCTCTATGTCAATGGTTCTCAACTCTGGCCCTCAAGATCCGTTGTCCTGCCGAGTTTTGCCCCAACTCGTTTAAACACACCTGAACAAGCTAATCAGCGTCTTCAGGAACAGATGCATTCAACTTAATGCAGGGCTGTGCAAATTCCTTGCCGTATCGCATTAAAGTACCGCGAGAGCTATTCAAATGCATACGCATCAGTTGGCACTTGAATAGCTCTTATGGTACTTTAATCATACGCCAATAGAATTGCGGAGCACTGCATTAATTTAAACTCCTTTATTCCTAAGGAGGCTGATTAGCTTGTTCAGGAGTGTTTATCAGAGTTGGGGCTAAACTCGGTAGGAAAATGAATCTCGTGGGCCAGAGTTGAGAACCACTGCTCTATGGTTTTGTTCTAATGTGAAAACATGGGTTATTTGTTTTTAGGTGAAACTTAATAAGCTGGCCTTCCTGAACCAGTTTCATTTCAGCGTGTTCTATGCCTACGTCAAGTTAAAGGAGCAAGAGTGCCGAAACATTGTATGGATTGCAGAGTGTATCGCCCAGAGGCACAGGGCTAAGATTGACAACTACATCCCCATATTCTAATGGTACATAACTCTTGAATAGTGATCCACATGGCATGTGTTAACTGTGCTCTGTGTTACAGTTTAAAAAAATATATGATTCTCCTTCCTGTTTCGTGCACTACAGCATATGTTTCATTGTTTATTTGTTTTCCAGTAAAACATTGCTTTTTCCATGACGTCCAATTGAAGATCTCTGTGGATTGCCCTTAAATCATTGAGGTTTTAACAAATTTTTCAGCAGTTTGTTGAGTGTAGAAATGCAACTTTTAAACTTCACAGTCAGTCTTGTGTAAGTTTATGCAAAAGTCTCAAATAACCAACTACACTGGTGTCGTAAAGGAAAGTTCTGTTTTTAGTCCAAGATAAAAAAAAATACATTCCATCATTATTTTGTATGCATTATGTATTGCATCCTTTTCAATTAATGTACACTGTCCGATTAAAGCTTCACTGAACTCCTCATCTCAGTGCTTTTAGAGAGTCCAGTTTTCACATCTGAGAAATGTACCCTTTCAAAGCAGAAACACTGAGGATTTACATGAGAAATGTCCTTTTGTGTGTTCATTTGACCTGTTTGTGAGAAATGAGAATTGTGTGCTTTCCAGTTGTAAATTTGTGTTAAAATATGTGCTGACCTAATTTATGGAGTAGGTATTTTATGATTGACAGTGGATTTAGGAAGGTCAGATGGATCTAGTATTACCTTGCGCTCGGTTGTCTTGCAATGTAAAACCTATTGTACTGTTGTAACCATATTGTCGGTTTAAGTGATTTAAATGAAATATATGTATATATAATAAACTGTTAATTTGTGCTCGCATTATTACTTTCTTTTTGCAGCCAGTCTCTAAGAATATCGGTTTATGCAAACTGTGGTTGCATTGGTCTACCACCAGATGGTGCAAAGAGCCCAATCAACCCACATCTGCGGTTCACTTTCAATAGGCCTGGCCTTGACTGGTTTCGTATTAGCACCAAACTTTCTCGTACCACTATAACAGCTTTGTAATTTAAATTCAACTTTTTTATTACTGACAGGCATTTAACTCAACACAATGAATGGAGTAAATAGGAATCACTGTAACTTGTTACTATAAACATAATTGGTCAAATGTATGAATTGTGATGAGGTGAGTCAGATGCGTTCCAGAGAATGTGCTGTGCTAGTTGGCAGAGAGAGAGGTGTCTTCCAGAACACACGTGAGGCCTCCGGGCCTAATGATGTTGTGTTTACATTAACACTATTACTCTCTGTACTCAGCCAAAAGCTGAACTATACCTAAATATGTGCATATTGTAACAGCCACTTACTGAAACCATGCACTCTTCTGAGCTTTTTGTAAATACTTAGCTGAGTTTGAACATGTAGCCTGTTTTCCATGGTTTTGATATGTTGATAAGAAACGTTCCCAGGGCTCCCACACAGTACATATAGTTCTATATTTTTGTTTGGGTGAACTTTTGTTATGTTTTATCTTGTATAGTCATGTTTTTAATGACACAATGGGGATCCCTTCCTCTCTATATGCTTAAACGTTAAGATTCAGGGCTCATTAAAACATTTACTGGCTGAAACAATAACACCCATAAAGCATCTCCAATCTTTTCCTCTAAATATATTTATAAAATAAGCTATAGTGTTGTTTTGAACAACGATAATGTTACAATGGGGATTGAAGAGTTCAGACACACTTCTTTTGGTTTGTGTTTATTTATCATCATGAATCTTTATGTGGTAACTCACTAAGATCTTATTGTTTATCAAAGTGCTGAGCTTTAGCTAGTACTTTAGCTGAAACTGCTTGTTTATGAAATGAACAAGAGCCAATTAAGTTAATGATATGTACATTTTACTCACACATGCATTGCAGAAATATAATCTAAAGGGTAAGTGTGTCAGGAAGTGCACTGTAAACATTAACACACTGTTGTATCTTCATCTATTGGGTATCTGGAGCAAGACCTTGCATAGTTATTAAGTTGATACTGTGTTAAAAGGATACCAAAGTCAGGTGTGTACAACCTACATCCTAACTATTCTCTTATTGGATAGAAAAAAGTGTTGAATGATGTTAGAAAAGATAACTTTTGTTGGTAAATACAGTTATAAGTTTGCTGTGGTGGTCCAATGAGGCCTGCATAGGAGAGGGCCTTTGGTAAGCTCTATTTAGAAAAAAATATATTTTAAGAAGAGGAAACTGTGACACTGTGAAACATTTGCATTTAGCAGGCAAGCGCCTACATGTTGCATGTGGTCACACTGGAGATGCAGGTTAGTAATTTTTTCCACATTTGTTTTTGAAGCATTTTTGGCACAAAAATTATAGATACGTTTGGAAAATGATTGACTGTATGATAATAACAGTAACAAACAATGCATGTCTGTAAAAGAATGCTGTTTCTATTCATCCTTTTGAACAAGGAAATATTTATTTTCATGTATGTCTTCATCTATTAGTTTGTGCATCTCTTCACTAGCATCACTCTTATTGCAAGAAGGCTAGGCAGCTTCAACTGTATGAGCTTTTTCTTTGACAAGATCTCTGTTGGAAACCAGAACCACACAAATAGCCTACAAATAAGATGTTTTTGTATGCCTCTTTTAAGTAATGAATGAGAGGAAAAGTTGAGTACTTTGATGTATGCAGCGCTGTACTCAGTGACCCCAACTTACAAAACAGACCCAAACAACAGAAACAATAGCAATGTATGGGCAGCCTGAAAGCAAATATCTGGAATCTGCTTTACAGTCACTGCACATTAAATGACGTCATGATATCATCTTACGTCGGATTCAGGACAGCGTTCTGCGAAAGTGAACAAGAGCACAAGGTTGAAGATCAGGATCCTCCATCAAGCCAGTGGTGGAATGAATACTGAGATTCTATTACAATTCCATTTACATTTATTCATTTGGCAGACGCTTTTATCCAAAGCGACTTACAAGTAGTTTTCTACAGTGGCACATCAGGGGTAAGGTGTCTTGCTCAAGGGCACTTCAGTCATGACCTGCTGGCACTGAGATTCAAACCGGCAACCGATTCACAAGCCCAACTCTCTAACCACCAGGCCACAGCTGTTGTGTATACTGCATGGTCTCGCAAATTTCGGTCATAACCCTTGAGTTGTTCCAAATCTGTATAAATTCCTTTATTCTGATGAACACAGAGAAAGATATTTGGAAGAATGTTTGTAACCAAACAGATCTTGGCCACCAAATTCTTCCATGATACATTCACATATTCTTTACCTCTGTGTTATCATATTCATCATTATTCTTTAACACAACGGAACGCAAATGACTGAGGAGATACTTCTGGCTGTATAATTCTATTCCTTGAAGTTCTTGGATATCCAATTGACTCTGGCTGGCACAAACTTTACTATTTTCCATCACTCTCAAGTACACTTTATGAGCGTCATATGTTTGGATATAATTAGAGTGTTGATTTTGGCAAAGATCCTATGCTGGATTTGGACCTGCGACGCTCTGCAGCAGTCCTCACTCCTGGGAGAAGTTGGCAAAAGGGACTGTGGCCTTTAAACCTGTAACACTGCTTCCGCCGTGTTGAAATGTTAAGCTGTTAGGTAGACTTGTATGTCAGATAATAACCCGGTCACTTGCTTGTTTTAATCACAAAAACAGCTCTACAAGTACTGCTGCATGTGTCGGTGATGAAATGTTTGACTGGAAAGCCTGTTAATTTGACCCCATCTTTTGATTTTAGCAGACTGTCCTGTGTCATAAATAATAACCCCCCCACCACCCAGGGTTTAGTTGTGTGTTATGAAACATGTTGTGTTTCTTTTTTTTAATTAATAAACCATTATTAATAAACGCTTTTTATCTTACTTTGTTCTTTGTCAGGTTTCTCAATTCTTGGACACGTTCGGCCCTTTTTGGCCATTTCTATTAAGAGTGACAATGTAGAAGGCACAAACTAAGGAGGTAAACAGATTTGGAACAGAACTTGGATTGTCTACATGAGCACCATAGCTCAATGTGTCAGTGTATGTGAAGAAACTGTTAAGCCGTGCCTCTGACTCCTTGAATGTATTTTGATAAGCGTAGGTGCCCTCCTTGCAGTGAAGCATTTTCTTTTGAAATAGAAACTTGTGGGACCATGTGAAAGGCTTGCCCCTTTAATACCAGACTTTAGTTTACCTCATAGCTTGGCGAAACCACAGTTGTCATCTTGTTTAGTGGATAAACAATAAAGAGATTTTTGAGTTGAGCTCCAACCACACCTGAACCAACAAATCATGGTTTGGATTAAATGCTTGGTTAGGTTTGAAGGTGTTCTTTTTAGGAGCAGGATTGAAAACCGTCTAATAATCCACAGAAAATGAGTTTGTACAAATAAATGAAAACCAACTGGCCCTTACATGGTACTTCAAGCTACTTTATAAAATACCATCATTGCCATAACCTGAATGGTATTGACCAAAAAGCCTATTACTCTAGCTCCATGTACATTTATATTCACACATCTGGCAGATGCTATCCAAAGCTATACTTACATTGCATTATACTACACATTTGTTTCAAAGTATGTGCAATCCCTAGGTTTGAACCCAGGAGCATGGCGTTGTTAGCGCAATTATGGCATCATGTCAGTTTAATGTGGAAAAATATGGTACTTTGTGACCTCAACAGTCATGCAAGACTCTGTTGGCACAAGTATCCAGTCAGACATACAACATTGAAAGCTTAGTAATATTAAAAGATTGTGAAAGAGTGAAAACTTTGATAACAAACTGAAACTGATATAGCCCTTGTGACCATTTGCCCACATGAAAGTCTGTACTTTCTGTCAGTACAGTCTGCACTGCTCTTCTAAAAACAACTAATGCAGTTAATGAGATAAACATGCTTACCAATTAATCGACCAGGATTCTGACCTAGCTTCTCAACAGAGGGTATTTGGAAATGAATGCTGTCCTGCTGTCTGTGTCTGCATCCCGGTTCAACAACAGAAGCTCATACCAAGAATTACAGAAAATTTATGTTCTGGACTGAAATTCTAAAACTATTTGGATGAAAATCAAAAGCTTACAGGGCAAAAGGGGACACAAGTCTGCACAGCCTCAACCTTTTTTACATGTGAAATATTGTTTGTTTTCAAGATAAACATGGCAAGCTCTTAAACTCATTAAACAAACTGATTTTTTAATATTGGCAACTCCAGAGCCAATTGCTAGTTAGCAGTGTTAGTATGTGACTGAGTTTCAGTATAGCTATCAGAGGAGGTCACTAGCATATACAAAGATATCAGACCAGTTGAAGAAAGCCATAGTTTATGTTGTTTGATAGGAAACGCAAACACTTAGAGATTATTTTAAAAACTTTAATACACCCTAAGCATTATCAAGTGAACAATTAAAACATTTTCTGTACTGTTTTTCATGTTTGTATAAAATATGATACAGTGATTTATTAGAAACAAAATGGCATAAATAAGCCAAAAATATGACAGAGAAATTTTTTTTACAAGTATGACAAATACAAAACTATGGAGTAAAATACACTTTAAAAAGGACTTCTGACTTAAGAAACCATTTCAGTCCATTGGTCACTTATCTAAAAACACACACATTTACTGTACAACCCATGATATTTTTTTACGCTGCACTCATATCTGATCCCGGTCCTGACCCGAGTAATTATAAAATGAACCACTCCAGTGTAGTAAGAAATGAAAGTCTTAATGATACTACATTTTTAAAGTAACAGTGGCAATTTAAATCTCTGACCAGAGTTGTTAATCTACAAAAAACAATCTGTCCCTGTGGTTAACATGCATTTGGCAAAAAATGTACTGTTTATCTGTTTGGATTTTGCTCTGCCTGAGAACTTTGAATATAAATATCAACTACTGCGTGGGAATGAGCTTGTATTCTTATCAGAGTCAGTTGCAGTAAATGTCCCGGGGTACAATATCAACAGATGATTTGGTGCAATTCAGTGATATCCAAATTCACAATATATATAAGATCACAAGACTTGAGAAAAGTAAAGTATACACAATGGAAACAAAATCACTATGAGCAGATCACATTAGCGGTGCTAAAAGATGTCTTTAGATTCTCCGTCACCTGAACTAATCTATAATCTTTGTGAAGCTGTTGTTGTTGTTACTGTTATTCGTATCATTGATGTTGTTGTTGTTATTGTTGAGGCTCAGCTCCTGTTGTTTCCTCAGGGAACGTGGTATTGCCTTCTTCTTCACAAACAGTTTCTGTAGGAACTTGTCACTAAAGCTCAAAGGCAAGTAGCTGCAGATGAAGTACATGATATATAAGCCTGGCCCGGCGTAGTAGCGTACCTGGGGCTGAGGTGAGAGAAGCGCTTCCACGATGGTGTCGATTACAGGGCTCAGGTCCTCGGTGGCTGTTTTTGTGTAACTCTGGAAGAGCTCCTTGGTCTCCTGCAGGTATTCTTCCCCATATTCTTCAAGAAGGCTTGGGGGCAGGTTCTGGATCAGGTGCTTGAACTGTTTATCCCAATACTCGTTGTTACTGCTCTGTCCTGGAACATAATGAAAAAAAAGCTAAATATGATGTACTAACAAAATTGGGGGGGGGGAAGCAAGCACAATGTAAATATGATGCAGAATGCAAATAGAGGTCTATTCAGTTAGTTTTGTTATAATTCTATACCTGCAATTAGCTGATCTATCTGTTCAGTCAGCATAAGGTAAATGGCTTAGATATCAATTCAGAACTTGATCTGTGGCCAAGTTGTAAATAAACAGCTTAAATGAGAGCTGGGCACACTTGGTTGTAATTTCTGATATGTTACGCATTTGGGTAAAAAGTTGCGACACTTTCATGTTTCACAATGGAGTGTAGAGGACTTCACATACATATTTGACCCAACAGTTGGGTTTGTCAATTTTTTACCCAACGACGGGTTCAAACAACCAAACACTTTTAGAGTATAGTTTACACAACAACTATCGTAGTGTCATAATTAAATGTATAGTATTTTTCAGATAGTTTGCCACCGCAGTTTACAAGGTACACGTTTATAAAAACGACATTTGTTATTACCTGTCTTGAAGGCAGAAGGTAAGATAATGGAGACTTTGACACCCCATGGCTCCAGCTCATGGCGAAGTGTGTTGATTAAAAGATTCAGAGCAGCTTTTGATGCCCCGTACGAAGCCAAACAAGGGAAGGGTTGCTCTCCTACAGAATTACAGACATACAGATTTAGTTACATACACTTATCTGTTAATTGCAGTTTACAGCACTCAAACATTTCCTCTAATTTCTCTTCAGGCTATATTTTCCCCTGCTAATGTGTAATACCGTTTAAAACTATGTAGGACAGCTGCAGTCTGTTTCTTAGTAAGCAAAAGTCTGTTTAATCTCCATTTAATTTATTTTAACATCTGGAAGAATGCTTGGCTGATACATGAAGACACAATGCTGAACTTCAAGGCTGGGATGAAAACCTAATGGAGGCGACCCTGCGGAGCTTATACTGATTCGGACTGTTTTTACGACGTGCGGTTTTGCCTCAAGCATCTGCGGATTAAAACAGTCTGTGTTCAAAAGCTGAGATGTAAGGTGTTTTAAAGACAATTGCAGATAAAGTCTCAGCAATAAAACCCTTTGTTTGCGACAGCTAAAACATTTTGTTCTTGTTGACAGTGAGACTGCGCTTATAGAGACATCTTTATTTAAAAGGCCGTGAGCCAGTGTTTACGAAGAACTCGACAGTGTCCTGCGCCAGCCTGTTACTCATAGTATCATACTGTTTTGGCACGATGGCGGTAAACAAATAGAGACAAAATCACGAGAGACAGGCAAAGCTCAAAAACGAAATGTGTATTTTTCCTACTGACTGCTCTCTGTGGAAGTGTTTGTGGACATTTGAGAAGCACAGAAAACAGGTGGATCATGAAATGGGCTCCGATAAATTTTCGGTTTGGTGTGATTAGGCCCATCTGGCATAAAGTAAACATTTCACAAACTGACCAACTTTTGAGAAACGTTTATAAGCACTGACAGCTTTATGTGGATGGCAGAAAGAAAGAGGGCCTGAGAGCTTCCTAATGAGTTACAACAGTGAAACCGAAACCTAAAAATACTCATAAATGTCACGATATGTATAATTTTATTTACTCTCTAGTCTCCCATTTATTAGGGGTAAAGTCTACCTTGGATTGATAGTAGCTGTAAAAATGTACTAGCATTGGTGTAGGGCTCACGTGTGTGTGTTTGTACCTGAAGGGCTGGAGATTGTTATAATCCGGCCTTTAGACTGCCTCAGAAGTGGTAGGAAGGTCTTTGTGACATAAAGCGTTCCAAAGAAGTTAACCTCCATGCATCCTCTGTAGTTGGACATGAGGGAGATTTCAGCATCCCCAATATTCACACACCAGCCAGCATTATTGACAAGCCCCCACAGATCTAGAGGAAAAAAAACATGCGCTCTATGAATCTGTTTCTAATTTAATCATAAATTTCTCAAAGATTGAATGACTCGTGTTGTTTTTTACTATCTTTATTTAGCTTTTAAACCTGACCTTGCTGCTCCTGAAACTTCTGTGACCTTGTTTTGCAAAAAGAAAAATGTCTTTATTCTCTTGTTCTTTCTGATTGGTCTAGAAGCCACCTGGTGCTGTGGTGTATGCTGTTTGAAAATAACATGTGCCCCTTGATGTGCTGCCAAACTATACACATAGCTTTGCGAAAGCACCACCCTTCCACCCTTGTCCTCTTCCAAACATTTTCACTTTAGACATTATCAGAACTGTGCACACACATAGTGCACATTTTTGCACTTAACCAATCTGACCAACTTTATTCCGTAACTGAAAGAGCTGCTTTGCTGCTAGCATGATGCCAAAATTGGGTTCAAAAGATATTTAATAAAAACAGGCAGGTTAACCTTTAAACATTGAACACTGAAAGTGTGTTCAAAACATGCAAGAATATTAGTCTATGTGGTTATTTCATGTGTGTTGTTTTTTCTTTACCTCTCATGCCAAGCTTGGCCTTGGTGTCGAGCAGGGCTTGCTCGACCTGCTGAGGCTGAGTGATGTCTACTTGCAGAAGGGTAAGGCGTGAAGAACAGACTCTGCGTAAGTGTTTGGCTCCCTCACCTTCCAGATTCAGTACTGTTGCAAAAACTTCAAAACCCATGGCATCCAATTGTTTAGCTGTGGCGTTACCAAATCCTGAATCACAACCTGCAGAGGAGGGAGAAAGAAAGATGGAAACATTTACATTTATGCATTTGGCAGAGACTTTTATCCAAAGTGACTTACATTGCATTATACTACACATTTGTTTCTACGTATGTGCAATCCCCAGGGATCGAACCCATGAAACATGGCATTGCTCCATTCTCTTACTGCCTTCACTGGTGAAATGTAATCTAACTGCAATTGACCTCTGAATGCCTATAAAGTTCCACAACTTACTAGAGCAAATACAACAAAAGGACAATTATATAAAGTCTTTATCTAACAACATGTTTCATGATATCTCTGAAACATGTGATCTCTGAAACATGATCACAGGAGCTCTTATCTTTATTAAATTACACAGCTGAAAGAGATATTTGTGAGAGGTATTGTTCCGTTCGAGTCCTCATCGTTTGGGTCATTGTGGCTTTGGGAAGCTTCATCATCAATATGTCAAAATGTATACAACAAATACACAGAGAGTTTCAAACATGTGCACTTTTCATATTAAAATCTGGGACACACACATTTACAGGTAGCAGCAGAAAATCTATGTATAAGAAAATCTGAAGTCCCATCTTTGCGAGGGTCATTTAGGTACAGATGTCTTAGCCCAAGAACACAATCCATGAAGGCATGCTAATAAGGAGAAAATCAGCTCACTGTTCTTTTGACCTTCCTCAAATGAGAGTTGTTCTTGGCAACAGTACGGTGCAGATCATGAAAACAATGGTAACATGAATAGATATACAGAGATTAATATTATTCTCAATGTGAGGTCTACAATATAATTGAACCACTGGGCTTTAGAACTTAAGGTTTTCTGTGAATGCCAGGTTTATAGTCTTTGTTCATTTGAAGAATTATTGTTAAACATTGTGTTCCCAGCCAAACCAAACTAATATATGTTCGATTCTGTGTCTCTTTTGATTGGCAAGGCTGTACAATCCTTACAAAAAAACTTGCACAGAAACTTGTGTGGATGTGTGTTTGTGAAAGAGAAAGACTTTATAGAGTGTGCCGGAGGTCATTGCCCTAACATTTCACCTAATTTGTGAAGAATTTGTGTGGAAGAATTTACACGCCAGTTATGATAACAGCAGTTACACACACAAACAAAAATCACACATCCGCATTTCAGGGCAACTGTTATCTTAAGGTTTTCTGAGGACATGCTGGTATCTGTCTGTACACTAGATGGGTCTTTTCTATGGGTCGCATTCACTTACCATGTACACTACAGTATACAGTACATTTGTACATTGAAATATTTTTAACCACATCTATACACTCACTTAAAACTAAAGGTGCTTAAAAGTGTTTTCACAGCAATGCCATAAAATAAAAAAAATTGGTTCCACAAAGAAACATTCAGTCAAAGATTCTTTAAAGAACCATCTCTGTCTTACCTATCTACATAACCTTTTTTTTCGCCACAAAGAACCTTCAGATGTTAAAGGACCAAAGTCGTTTAGACCAAAAAAGGCTCTTCTATAGCATCACGAAGTACCTTTAAGAGTGTATGCAAAAATCACATGCTCCGGGAGGCCTTGGAAACAGAATGTGTTAAGCCAAAACATTTGTAAGTATATCATTATTAGTAACATACTCGGTTAATAACGTA
Source organism: Barbatula barbatula (assembly GCF_947034865.1). Taxonomy (NCBI): domain Eukaryota; kingdom Metazoa; phylum Chordata; class Actinopteri; order Cypriniformes; family Nemacheilidae; genus Barbatula; species Barbatula barbatula. Next base: position 17,844,974 of record NC_136766.1, on the reverse strand, counting down.
ACCTCGGTTCCCTGAGATACGGGAACGAGTACTGCGTAGCAGGACGCTATGGGGGAAAACTCCTTTTTCTCTGATGACTGAAGCAATTCAATAGCGCAGTGAAAACTGCACGCTCATTAGTTGGAAAAAAGTAAAACTTTAAACCAATGGTAGCGGAGCTGCCGGACCAATGGCGATGGTACCCGCCAGAAAGGGCGGGGCTTACGGCTATATAAGCCGACGCATCGCCTTAGGGTCCTCAGGTTACTTCGACTGAAGTGACGACAATGCAGCTCGTAGCACGGCAAGGAACGCAGTACTCGTTCCCGTATCTCAGGGAACCGAGGTTACGTTAGTAACTGAGTACGTTTCCTATCGATACTTCACTCGTACTGCGTAGCAGGACGCTATGGGGAACCAGTATAATCACGCTGTGCTAAAGATGGAACGAAAACACAGTTAGTCTCGGAGCCTTGGCTCGGAGACGGGGTAGAACAGGGAATCCCTGAGAAGGCGGAGAAGGTCAAGCTAGTAGGTGGCCTAGTCCGTTAATCATCCCAAAAAATATTAGGTGCTGGCATGGCTATAGAGCCAGGGCTCAGCGGCCTAATCCAAAGCAGAAAGGACCCGGGCCTGAAGGGCCGGGACGTCCAGGCTGTAGAATCTTGTAAAAGTGGACGGCGAAGCCCAGCAGGCCGCCGCACAGATATCCTCTATAGAGACACCGCTAGACCAGGCCCAGGAAGAGGCAATGCCTCTAGAAGAATGGGCTCTAACTCTCATGGGACATTGAAGGCCCAAGGAAGAGTACGCCAGCGATATAGCCTCGACTATCCATTTAGACAGTCTATGTTTCGAGACCGAAGACCCTCTGGTGGGGTCACCGAAGCACACAAAGAGCTGTTCCGACTGTCTGAATGGGGCGGAGCGCTCAATGTAGATTTTTAATGCTCTGACTGGGCAAAGCAGGTTAGGCTCTGGGTCCCACTCAGAGGAGGGGAGAGCAGAGAGCGTAATAACCTGTGTTCTGAACGGAGTAGAGAGTACCTTAGGTTCATAGCCATGCCTTGGTTTGAGGACGACCGTGGCGTCTTAGGTCAAGACAGGATGGGCTCACAGAGAGAGCCTGTAGGTCGCCCACACGCTTCACCGATGCTAAAGCGAGAAGCAGAGCGGTCTTGAGCGTTAAGGAACGGAGGTCCACAGAGAGCAGAGGCTCAAAGGGATCTGTGGGACCGTAGCTCGTCCTCCGACTGGGCTAGAACAAGCCAGTCGTCGAGGTAGTTCAGAATGCGGATTCCCTTCTGTCTGAGAGGGGAAAGAGCCGCATCCATGCACTTTGTGAAAGTGAGGGGAGCTAGAGAGAGTCCGAATGGGAGGTCCATGTACTGATATGCAACCCCCTCGTAGGCGAATCTCAAGAATCGTCTGTGACGGGGGCTATCTGGATGTGGAAGTATGCGTCTTCCAGATCCAGAGAGAAGAACCAGTCCTCTGGGCGTATTTGCGAGAGGATCTGCTTCATCGTGATCATTCTGAAACGCCGTTTCATAAGGGCGCGATTCAGATGTCTGAGATCGAGGATGTGGCGGAGGCCGCCGTCCTTCTTTGGTACGAGGAAGTATCGGCTGTAGAAGCCTGACTCGGTTTGATCTGGAGAAACCATTTCTATGGCTCCTTTGTCCAGTAAGTTCCTCAACTCCGTGCGCAGAACGTGTTAATTTGAGTTCTGTACTCGGGTGTACGACGAGCAAACTGGAGTGAATATCCTCGAGATATTATACCCAGAACCCAATCTGACACCCCGGGGATGGCTCGCCAGGCCTTGGCCCGCGTGGCAAGGGGTTGGGTGCCATGGGGAGGTACGCCGCCTCTTGGGGGCTTGACTCCCAAGGACAATGGAAGAGGAAGATTGCTCTTTTTTGACAATGTTTGTGTTTTATTAAACATTTTGTGGTATGTTGTGTGGGCATTGGAACAGCGCCTTCCATCCGATGGCAGTGGGTGGACAGAGATGTGCGGCCACCGACTCATCTAGGGGGGGCAGTTTCTCATACCCTTGTTCCTCTGCGCCGTCTACCGAGGTGAGAGCGGAGGAAGAAGACGGTCTTAGACGGGTCGAGAAGGGGGCGCGCCAAGACTTGGTGAGTTCGCTGTGAACTTCCGGGAAGAACGGCGAAGTCCGTTGACGAGGGGCCTGACGGCGCCCCGGCAGGAACCGTTCATCCAGGCGGCTGCGAGCGGGTTCCTCTGGGGGAGACCACTCTAAACCCTGCTCGTTGACTGCCTTTGTGAGGACCTGGAAAAGTTCGGAGTCCGCACTTGGCGCGTGTCCGCTGGGTTCCGGGGACGGAGAGGGGGCGGGGTCATCTACTGAGCCCGCTAACTCCTCCGCTAACGACATGGTATCGTCCTCCTCAAGTTCGTTTCCACCGAACGAGATCATGACACTGGCGGACGCCAGTGGACGCTGATCTGTTTGGGTGAAGCAAACAGGGGAAAGGTCTCTCTCTGGAGAAGGCGAGGCACGCCGAGCGGGCTTGAGCTCGTGCTTCCCCGAGCGCTTAGTTCCTCTACCCCGCTGCTTCATTCGCACTTATATAGCCTTAAGCCCCACCCTTTCTGGCGGGTACCATCGCCATTGGTCCGGCAGCTCCGCTACCATTGGTTTAAAGTTTTACTTTTTTCCAACCAATGAGCGTGCAGTTTTCACTGCGCTATTGAATTGCTTCAGTCATCGGAGAAAAATGAGTTTTCCCCATAGCGTCCTGCTACGCATTACGAGTGAAGTATCGATAGGGAACTGAATTGTGTGTAATTATGAGCGATTTTTGAATTAAACAATTATGCTTCTAGATATTGTCATAGTCATTGGTTTAGCAATACAGTCTGTTAGGTATGCTTACAGTTGACTCATGACAAGTCTGTAACACAATTACAATCACATGTTGTTTTGACCTATATTCTGTTTAGTGTTTAAACTGGTTTTTGAAGATTGACTTTATTCAGGAATGCATCTTCTACCTTTCACGTTTTTTATCTGTACAGGCGAGGCTGTGTGAAAAGCATTATTATGGATACGGTTTGGGTGTGTATTTTGCTCATTACTAATTTACAGGCACGTACCTCATTTATGATAATCTGGGTGCATTAACACTGAAACAAGGGTAAGAACAAATGTGGGTGTGTATGTAAATCAAATGTAAACCTTGTGTAAAAGGAAAGAACAGTTGAAAGCTATTTTTTGTCAATGTGTTTGTCCATACGATGTACAGTATAGAATTTTTAGAGCATAGAAAACAAGACCATAATATTCCAAAGTGTGTTTTATGTGTAACATGTATTTACTCTACAAGTGGAATTATTACTTTTTTAAACAAAGATGAAAAAGTATTATTTTTAGATTTAATACCGGCTCCCTGGTACACTGTAAAAAACAACTTAAAACTAGTTAACTAAATGTAAAAAACTTCAATAAATGTTTCAGTCAAATCAAATTTCCTTTGTGAGTCAATTAAACGTAAATAATATTAAGCTGACTTGAAAAATCTAGTTGTATTTTACAACTCAATTTTTTAAGTCAGTTCAACATAATTAAGTTCACCTGACTCATAAAGCACATTTTTTACAGTAATACTAAAAGTAGCCAATTTGTATTTATGCATTTAAAACCTTTAAAATTAGTTGTGAGATATGTCTCCAACAGCAATTAGAAGAAGGGATGAGCAGAGCTCTGACAGCCTGCCTTTTGTACATCGGTGCCAAGTGCACCCTCTCAACTTTCTGGCCCCAAAATGCTACACTTTAACCTTCCCTATCTGTTTAACCTCCTCACCTGGTTTGGCCAACAAGGCACGACAAGAATTCCCCAGGTGCCCCCTTCTCTCTTTCCCTAAACATTTACAGAATACCGTTATGTAACATTGATACTGGTATTATTAGACACCTCGGGTCTAGCATATCTCATCCCACTCTGAACTGGCTTGAATTCTGGAGTCGCTCCAGGGACATTGGGTAAAAGAAGGGCCTGCCAGACACCTGATGGGCCAGAGAGGAGTACTTCTGAGTTCTCTCACACACACAATACAGAAAAGCATGTGTATATGGCCTCATCTCCCTCCTCCCACACAAGTGAAGGCCCCAGGACTACGGGACAGTCGGTACTGAAACTATGTGCTGATCAGCACAGCAATATGTGGAACTTCCCTGGCCTCGGCCAACAAAAGAAAAAAAGAAATGTTGTGTGAGTGATCGAGAGACATTCACAAGGTTTCCATCCAGGTTTTTATGTGTGTTTTGGGAAATTACATAAGAAAATGCTGGATGGTAAAACACCATATACACCAAGTTGCTCACAACATTTTTCAAAAATAACACAAATACTTGTGCTTGCTTGAGGTTGACATGTTTTAATGAGACTTTGCCTCAACTTTGTTATGCTACAAACTGATCATTTTAAATAACATCTTTTGTTGTTTTTGGAAAGTTGCAATGTAGCTTTGCTAAAAAAACTGTAAATTTCCACATAACATTAATTTGCAATTCGGATAAAGTAAACCTGGATGTTTACCCACACACTGTACACGTCTTGTTCAGTGGGATCACATGCGAAACCTGATGGGATGAGTAGAAGGGATTAATCATGCTTCCTCATGCTGTCCTCCACATGCACACACAATGAGACGACCTCATGCTACGTGTCGCATTTCACAGCACCCTTCCTAACACATACTGACTAATATCACATGGTACTTAGCAGCTCATTTAGAGATCCGGACTGATGTCATATATTTTTAAGTATAATGCTGGAGTTCAGCAATGGTTTTAATTATCTATTAATTATACGACACAAACAGAGTCTAATAAAACTCAGGTGGGGATTGTGTGAAAAAACTTAGTTAAGAGAACTTGTCAAGAGCCAAGTTGGGTGGCTTGTGTTTGCAGAACACCATGGTAGTGAGGACAGATTAAGAGTCGAGAACGTGTGTGGGATGTATGTGTGTGAGAGTGTATGTAACGCTTGAAGTTCACATTTACATTTACATTTATTCATTTGGCAGACGCTTTTATCCAAAGCGACTTACAAGTAGTTTTATACAGTGGCACATTACTGCAGAGCAATCAGGGGTAAGGTGCCTTGCTCAAGGGCCCTTCAGTCATGACTTGCTGGCACTGAGATTAGAACCGGCAACCTTCTGATCACAAGCCCAACGCTCTAACCATTAGGCCACAGCTGACCCCACGTCATTAGTCAGTTTTGTTGAGACGCGGTTCATTGGGAGGTGAAATTAAGAGAGAGAAATACTTACTGTATATACTTTACATTTTATTTGATCTTAATCTGTTTTTGTGCATGTTTATATTTAATGAGCGTGATGTGTTTTTTGTACCCTTAAATAACAGAACCCCTCAGATTAATTTGGGCTGAAAGTTCATTTTTATTATTACATCAACTTTATTATGTATTTCATGATATTTCTGACATAGTGAACATTGCAGAACTCCCTACAACATTCCCAAAGCAGGAACTTTCCGAAAGCCGCTGAGTGACATGTAAAGGCTTTGTCTTTTGGCTTTTTTACCATTAGATTTTTGCCAGTTTAATGGTGTGGCTGACTTTAGTTTGTGTAATCAGCCAATCCTGTAACCTTAACCCCCTGCCTCAAAGCAATTCCAGCTCTAACTGCGTTTTTCTGCTGGCTCTGTAAGAGGTTTAAAGGTTTTTTTCTGTTCTGATGGAGTGATTTAACCAAGCATTGAAAAGGGCAATTGAAAATATTTATACAAAAGTATGACTTCACAGTGTATACTATTGAGAACCAAAGTAAATAAAAACCTCTAGCTCAGGGCAACCTCAGAAGATTACATTTCTTATCTCTCTCTCATTGTTTGTGTGTTTGCACATCTCCATAAATAAATGGGGGTTGATGGGGCTGGTTACCATGTCAATAGACTGAAGACTGCTTTGGTGCCTTTAAGCACTGGATTATTTCTGAGAATCTCACTTCAATCAACTAGTCATAAATGTAACTAATTCACCTGACTCTCTTGCATTATGTAAACCAACTCAAGGGAAATTGGCATGAAAATTCGGGTTGGAAAAACCTAATATTTGGGTAAAAGATTAACTGGCACAAACCTGCCAGTTAAAACCTAATTTGTTTACACTCAGTTTAAAATCTGAGAAAGCACACCCGAGTCCACAAAGAAAAGGAACAGACTAAAATAATGTAATCTTGTGTGAAACTGGGGCATAAATGTGTATTATATTTTACATCTATCATGCACGCTATATTTACACACACATACCTGCACCAGACATTCAAAATTAATAACTCTTACTCTTATATTTCTGCAAGAAGTACATTTAGTTACTACAGTGTACAGTGTACTTCTGTTGTTTATCTCAGGGCTGCAGATATAAAAGCCTTATAATTAAAATCCAATCACTGGATTCTATAGCACTGAAGGTTGAGTGTTCAAATAAGTAATACGGCTCCACAAGGAAATTAAGATTAAAAGCAGAAGTTCCAAAACCCCTTAAACCCTTAACCCCTAAACTAGTATTTCCACAATGTTGTTATATTCTTTTAAATATTAGACAAATTACACAAACACATTAAAACAAACAGAGAAAGTGGGAGAGACATGCAAATGAAAAGAAAAAGGAAACTTAAATGCGGCAAAGGCCGTTTTGAAGTCTGCTGACTGGACAAAATGTACAGAGTAAGTACAGTGAATACAGCACTTGACATTACACTAAAAGCTCACCGCAGCTGAAGAAGTACGGAAGAGTACTTAAAGAAACAGTGAGAATAGACAAGGCCAGTTTTCAAGAAGTTGAAGAAAGGTCACCTGGCACACAGCAGCCCTTTGATGTTGCAGAAGATAGTTTTACTTTAAATCAGGTCAGCTCATAAACAGGCATATCATCTTAAAGAACTCTTTAGTTTTTAAGTCATCAAATTCGAAGGAGAAATTATACAAATGCAAGACCAACAACCGTGTGTTTCCACCACATGTTTATCTGTATAGTATACGTCAATACAGTTATTGAGTAATCATTACATATTGATTGGCTTCAAGCCATTTAGAGTTATAGGATATTGTTTAAATAAAAAAATACAGCATCTCCAGGATATAGTTTGCTTGTACTCAAACACATGACAAAATATGTTTTTATGCGTAGGAATATGATTGATTAGGAAATATATTATTACGGGATTCAGAACACAAAGGAAATGTAATCCCTGGGAATGTAACATGTACTGGCAAGGAGTATTTGGGTGTCAACAAATTTGCTTATACAATCACAATACAGGGAAAACAAGTTTTCATTTCACCTTTGAAAGATAATGAATCATTAAATGCAACAATCATCGGATTTCGAACAACAGGATTCAACAGCTTGACCTAGATTTCTCTGTTCTGCTGTACAATCACTGCACATCAATTTACGTGCCTTTTAGGTCAATACTCAAGCCATAAGGATCCATGAGTCACAATACAAGATAAAAAAACAAAGCTAACAATAAACAATAAAAGCAGCTCAGCTATTAAAGTGAAGAAATTGTGTTATTCCTGTTTCATCTCAAACGTTTTTTTTCCTCACCTGTGATGAAGACCGCCTTGCCCTCAACTTGCAGTCGTAGCTTAGGGGTGGCCCATGTGAAGTACAGCCAGCAGGAGACACAGAGGACCAATCTTGCCAGCACAGCGGGCATGCACAGGGTACACAGTCTCTCCACCAACAGAGTGGCACCCAGCCATGCCACCACCGAGGGCATGGCACTGATGTGGGATGCCAGAAACTTCTTCACCGCTCCACAAACAAAGATGGACATCACGCCGATGTAAATCCAGAAAGACACTGAATAGTCTTCCATTGTACTGGAGGTGGAAATGCTTTATACGCTCTCCCTGCCCGTTTTCTGTGCTGCACTGGTATTGGCACCTTTCCCTCTTGTTTTTCCTTCTCTCTTTTTGTCACTGTCTCTTTCTCAAGTGGGATCACACTTACAAATGAGCAACCATGTGCCTACTCAATTCCTTGCAATCTCAAGCTCAGGCAGGCAGACAAGCACACGCGCATGCATACGCACACCTCAAATGTTCCAACTCGGAGTAGGAGTGTAGGAGCTGGTGAACAGATCTGTCTGACTCTGTGTGTGTATATATAGTGTTCTCTGCAGGAGAGGGGAGGGACTTAGCTCAAGCAGATGTAATCAAAAGCCCAATGGCCAAAGCTTTGCTGCATTTCAAGTACCCCCCATCTCCCCTGCATTACATGTATTTGTCTCCTTTCCAAAAAGCCATGTGCTCTTCATGTCTTTCTCATTTTACTTGCTTCCAGCATTATTTGCTCTTTGCCTATCCTGCGCAAACTTGATATCATCAGAATTGTACGTTAGAAATAGTTCAAGCATTCCTGTGGCTCAGTGGTTAGAGCATGGCGCTAGCAATACCAAGGTCATGGGGTTAGATCCCAGGGATTACACATACTTAAAAAAAGTATATGTATTATGCAATGTAAGTCTCTTTGGATAAAAGCACCTGCCAAATGCAAAAATGCATTAATGTCTTGCTTTGACTTGGTAGGTAAGTTAACATACGCCTTAGTGTACACGTGCACATCAAGCTGCAAACACAATGTATTCAAGGAGGAGCGCTTTGGGTTGCGTGACATGTGATTTTATCCTATGATTAATACACAGTGTCGCTTTGATGATGTGAATCTTTTTGTTTTAAGCCCAACAGGTTTATAATAACAGCCATTTGAAATACACGTGTATTGTATACATGCATGTATATTCATAAAAATGGACTGTGGTACTGAACATCTCATAAACTACCATCTAAATCTAAACCTCACACAAACATGTTGATGTTAGATTAGAAGTAAAACATTGTTGTGCCAATTTTGAGCCTTTTTTCTAGTGTGGAAAACTTTAAACATCCCTTCAAGTCAGGTTTCCACATGATATAAGTATAGCCAAACCTGTAGACACACACAGACACGCAAATTAAGAGCTCCGTTTAACAAACATCGTCATTGTCATAAATCCTGTTAGTCAAAGGAATCTGACCTTTAAACTGAGAGAAGGTGAAGCATCAAAGAGTGAGAAGGAAAGAGGATCATTGTGTGAGAAAGGGGAGGTGGATGGTGTAGAGATAAACGCACGTATATTGACCTCATTCCCTCATCAGGTGTGTTATTGTATACAAAACAGATGAGTTTATAAAACTAATTATTTACTCATTACCCTAGTTCAGTTTTTCTTTATTACTTAATTCCCCTCCCCCCGCATCTTTTTAAAGCTTAAGTGTAATGTAAGTCTGCAGGCCCCACGGTACCTTAGACTATTCTTCCCTCATCCTTGTATGAAATAATACGTTTTTCAATCATGTTTTTTTCCGCTATTCAAATTTAATTTAATTTAAAGACAAATTTGAATTGGTCTTTTAACACATGACAGTACGGTGCACATTTGATAAGACATTACACAGCCCTGTACCCACTTTAAAAGAGGACAAGGCAAACAATAAACTATACGTCACATTAATACCGATGATAAACTGTCAAGTTCGCTTCTCATACATAACAGTATGTTCCCTGACCTTGGGGTGAAAGACTTCACAAGGTCACACAACCATACTCCATACTTTTATTGTATGATTACGTCCCACAATATTTTTACATGGTCACCACATCGGATCATAATCATGCTTATCTAGGTATGATACACCACTTTGATGGGTTAAATCTTTTTCAGAGGTAATTTCAAGGGAATATTTGTCAGAACATTTGTTCCTTGACAATATTATGCATGCAACGTGTCTGCTAGGAATGTGCATGTGGCTATCAATTTAAAGAGAAAGTGTAAATGTTGAGACTTGAAAAAATAGGAAAATATGTATTGACATACACGTGCATTTACATATAGGGAGCATTGATCCAAAGTTATTTATCTTTAGATATCAGCTCAATATTATGATATTTCCATGGGGGGCGATAGAGAGCTGTGTAACGGACTAGAGTACAGAGGGATAATCCACCTGCACAAAACATTACTTCAAACACTTAAACTGAATGGAATGGGGGGCTTAACAAATAAAATAAATATTTATACAGAAAGCTATTTAAAATGTATATTATAGTATGTGTATGTGTGTATGTGTGTGTGTGTGTGTACAAAAAGTATTTATGTTGAGGTCATTTTAGCCAAATGGATTTTTTTTTTGAAGAATATGTTTTGAGGTGCATGCCTTTGTGGTTGATGGTCTGTATTTTGTGTATAATAATTCAAAATACGTAGACCATGTAGATTTTTGGCTTGTGTGCTGAAATGTAGCAAAAAAACAAGCAGATTTAATATATTTAATTTATTAGCCCCCTTAATGTATAACAATAAAGCAAATGTGTAAAGTAATATAAAAAAACAAATCAGGAACAGCTAACATGCAAACATTTCATGTTATGACACACTTTTTAATGTAAAACTAAAAAAACAGAACAAAACACATTTAACAAAACATTGGTGTTACAAAATCGCCACAAAGTCTGTGGGAGCATTGTTATATCCTTTCCAGTCAGCACCGTCTAGCTAAACCTTTGTTGTTATCTGCTCAAGGGTACAGGGGTACAGTACATGAAGAGATTAGTCTGATGTAGCAAGACGTTCGATTTTTTTCCACATTGTTTTCTTGTAAAGCACACCATCCAAAAGCATTGTGTAACAGTACTGTTTAGCATGTTGACAACATGTTATATGCTCTCCTACTTGTAAGTAGCTTTTGATAAAACCATCTGCCAAATGAACAAATGTAATGTAATGATGACTGATGTGCTAGCTACTTTTAATCATCACCTAAATCAACAATTGTAAGGTGCCAAGGTGTCCATGCCAAAATGGCACCACATCCTGAGAAACACAGAGCTTCACCCAATAAAATGAACACCATACAGTGTTTGCATCATCTCAGACAGAATACACAATGAAGGATGATTGCAAACTCACACCTTCACATGTGTTCTTTTCTCCCCCTCTCCTCTTTCTCTCCCACTAAGCCCAGAGCACCTCTTTGTTCGAGCGGTTATGAAGCACTTGTGTCAAACACGCCAAGAATTGGCGTGAAATAACCTCGGTAGGTGAAGTGGCTTAAAATAAGAGAGTTATTAAAGAGTTTAACCAAAGAGTTTCACCAAATAATTTAACCAAAGTATTTTACCAAAGACGTCTATATAGATATTTAAAGTGTCTAAGCAGTAACTTAGCCTTATATAGATATATTGTGGTGAAATGGGATTGCTGCATTGATGCCACGCCCATTATTAGTATGTTTCTGAACGGGCTCTATATAAAGGGGTTGCTCAGGTCGGGGGGGCGTCACTGTTTCAGCCAACTTCCGGTGTGGACTGGTGTTCCGCTGCCTGATGTTGGTTGCAGGCTGGTGTGGCCACATTTGGCATTGTGTCGGAAGGGTATTCCTTTTTGACCTTTCGACTTGAATATTGGTTAAGTGACGGGGTATAACTTGTGTTTGTGTTTTGTTTAGGAGAAAAAACAGCAGTGTTGGAGGTATTATTCTGAACTGAGTGGGTTACATTTCTCTAGGCTGTGGTAAGTGTGCTTCGATCATGGAGAATGAAGTGCGGGAATTAGGAGAGCTGATAGCTCAGTTGCGAGCTGATAATTTTAGATTGCAGCAGGAACAGTCCCAAATGAGTTCTCCGGGTCTTAGTAGTGACCCTTCTTATATGCCTGGACCATCAAGACGCCCATCTCAATCTAATGATGCTTGTGGTACACTAGCGGAGCGATTTGTGTTTATCCCTAGGGATGGGAGATGTCCCAAATTTAATGGTAGGTCAGGTGTTGGGATAATTGAGTGGGTTGAGGAGGTGCAGGCTTGTATGCGGGCGCGTCGCTTGTCCGTGTCAGACCAGGCCTTCTTTATGTTTTATCATTTAGAAGGTGAAGCCCGGAAATTCGACATCGACCTGCTCATGAGCGTGATGATCCTGAGGGTATTATTGCTGCGTTAAAAGACTTGTATGGCAGTTCTAAGTCGTATATCGCTATTCAGGAGGCATTTTTACAATGTGGTAAAAGCACATACCGTAGATGATTCGGGAGAGTTGCAGCCCATATGCCTCTCCCATAGTTCTGGTCAAAAAGAAGGACGGTAGTCTACGCTAGTGCGTGGAATACCGTCAATTAAATGAAAAGACTCGTAATGATTCCTTCCCTCTACCTCGTATAGAGGAGTCGCTGGATTCGTTGACTGGTGCTCGCTGGTTTTCCACTATGGACTTAGCCAGCGGATATAACCAGGTCCCAGCTCTCATTTTCACCACCTTACACAATCAACAATAAAACAACAAATATAAAAATGGATTGCATGGTGAATTTAATCGTGAAATTTGCATTTGTCAGCTCTTTAGGCTATGGATGTTATTTGGTCTGGATTGATATCAATCCAGTAAAACAGCAACACTTTTTGGCAAGAACACACTGAATAGTGAGATCAAGATGTTTGTATTCAATTTCAATTTAGGGGAAAAGTAAGCATGTGAGAGAATGTCTTAAAAACTTATAACAATCTTGAATGGTTTATGTACAGTACATTGGCCATGGAAGACAATTTGAATGTGAACAAATCAACACCATCTGTCCTAGAGCAATGGGTCTTTTAACATTTGATTATCGCTTTTTATCTCCACTAACTTGATATGACAAAGTTGTAATGCAATAATTAAATAGTATGACAGAGGCATAACTGAAGCTAGCGTGTTATGCTCTGCTGACGCAGGTTTCTGTCACAAAGGGGTGAGAGCTGTTGAGGTCTGTGGGATGAATTCCAGATAAAATCTTTCCCTAAAGTGACAGAGAGTTACTGTAGACAGCCAGAAGGTCAGGGACCAATGGTCCACTCCAGGTCCATTTAATTGTAGGTCAAGATCAAACTCATTCCTTAAGCCAGCAATCACAGACCTTCAGCAGAGGTCAAGGAAAACTCTGCCAGAGTAGCCCTGACTGCATGAAGGTCATGGCCAAAACACACAGTGCAACTTTGCCTCAATATTTTTTATTAATTAACTAATATAAAAAATCTTTGCCCAAACAGCAGGTATTTACATTATGTACTTACTTAGAAAGTTACATTAGGAAAATCTGACAACATTAAATATGTGGACCTTGTGGAACATTCGGCATAAGATCAATTGCCATCGGCACATTACCCCAAGGTTAGTTTGCAAGCACTTAATTTCCATATTAATGAAAATGATTAATAAGCCAATGAGTGTTTATATTATATTAGATATGAACTGTGATTTATATACCACATTGTCATACATTAAAGTTTTCCCCATTTGACTGTTTCCTAAACCAGCTAAACGTTTGTCTATTTGGCAAATGTAACAATGAATGTACAAATTTGTGTTGGCTTTGCTATGCCTCATCTTGTGTTCAGAAAACTTGGCAACACTGTAATCTGATCAGGTTGAGAAGACCTGAATGACTACTTCTTACGTAAACCCATCAAGATTGTGACACTTTGTTGGCAGTTTACAGCTAAGAATTGAAGTTCTTCTTAGGTCACTTTCTTAGCTTTCCACATTTAGGTTTAAGCATAACACAGATGGGCTGCCTGAAGCCATAACCTTCCTTTGTTTCAAAGAACTATGATAAGTTCAAAACCAGACGCTAACGTTTTCCTCAGAAAACCGGTGTTCCTGTCAGGATTCCTTTACAGTTAAGTAGTTTATTTCGTTTACATTTCATTTCAGTTATAATCATTTTAACTTCAGTTAGTGAACACAATTTACTTATGTTAATATAGCCATTGAGAGAGAGTTCTGCCCACGGAAGTCCAAAACGATGGAGCGTCACGTGATTCATGGAGCCTTAAGTTATGTTTTCTCTTTAAATGCATTATTTCTTTAATTTTTTATAATTAAATGGCTTTCGTCTTTAAATGGGTCAGAAGTTTAAAGTCTAAAGTCAACGGAGTCAACGCGACTCTCTCTCTCAATGGCTCTGGACCTACAGTAGATTTTGGATCGTCGCAATATATAAAAAAGTGACCACATAAACAAACATTACTGCAGTTGTGCGCGTTCATGTACTGCACTTTAGTCCAGTACACATTCGAGTGCCTGTAGATTATTTCTGATAACAAGCAAAAAAAAACGAGCAGAACCGTTACTTGGCTAAACTTGCCTCTCCAATACTTTGAATTTAGACTGCGATACCAAACTACAGGACACATTCAACAAATTGTTTATTTAATAAAATGAACATACAACAAATTCAACAAATGATTTATTTGATACAAGTATTATACAATCAAATAATAATACTAATTAAGATTAACATAAATTAAATAAAACATAAATAATTATATTATTAGACACTTGCCAAAAACAAACCCAAAGATAACTGCCACCCCAGGGGGCGTGTCCGATGAAACGGTCTATAGTCTGCATTTATGATCTGATCTGTCACATAATCTCATTTGTGTGAAGTGTAGACTTTTCTCGCAAACATTTTAAAAAGTTTGTAAAAAAAAGACAGACAGAGGAAAAGTTAGATTCGAACATTATTACGTTTTATTGGCAAGTAGTGTTACCTAAACCATTAGTGCTTTGTTACTGGAAAATGTGAAGAGAAAAGTACTCAACTCTTTCATAGATAATCCCCTTCAGTGTTTTACAAATAGTTGATTTATTCAGCTCCACGCTCATCTCAAACACAAGCAAGAACGAAGGGGTGAGAGAAAGATATGGAGTGTGGAAAGAAAGCTTTTCCAGGACAGTTTGTTCTGTGAATCTGTCAGACATATACTGCAGAGTAAATAATGGACATCTGCCAAACATAGCACAGTCAGTACAATCTGCAGAACCCCTTCCCACGCACACACTTACAAACACACACACTAACACAAGACCAAATGAGCTTACACAAAGGAACACAAAAGTCAGGCTACTGCCATAAATGACATCATCTGCCAAGGAACACATTCTGTCCTGAACGCTCTATAGTGACTTTTCCCACATTCGCCTACAGCTGTGGAATCTCTGTCTATAAAATATTCTCTACCCATTCCTTGTTCCAAAATACAATTTTTTCAACAAAACAGAGTTGTTTTGTTTTGAAACATACTGTAAAATGCAAGAATTAAATTGCCTCATCTCTAGAATAAAGGAGTGTGTAGTCCCCCGTGATATTAATGTGGGAAAACGAACAAATCAACAGCATGTTATCAGCCTAAGGAAAGCACATCAGGTGCAAAAAGTTTTTACAAAATCCGAAAGATCCCAAGGAAGCAGACTCACACACGTAAGGAGACCTGGGAACAGCCTTGTGACAGTAATCTGCAGCGTTAAGTTATGGGCACAGAAAACTACATTATTTAACAATTTCTTAAAACTAATGTATAGTTTTATGGCTTAATTCTGTACAACTGACATTCGTTTCCGACGGGAAACTATTACCAAATTTGTCCACTCAAAGCATCCCAAATATTTAATATTTTTCTTTTCTTTTAATAAATATAACAGATTTTACATAATTATTGGTATCACAAATTACTACATTTTAGAATGTTTGCATTTTTAAAGGTTTGATTTTAAGCTCCTTTCTGTGGTATAGTCCCGAGCTGCATAACTCTGCTTTCAAAGACATGCAACATTGTAACTTGTTGACCGAAGTAACGTGTGTTGGTCATTAAAAACCCTTTACTGGGTGGTGAATTATTATCCACTCTATCTATTGAAACAAAAACAATGTGGCCAAATGAAATCCACCAAACATAGAACTGCTTACAATTTTCTGGAAATCACTCTCGTTTGCTCCCATTCTGGTACATGCCCACAAACATCTATAATGCTTGAGAAATGTCCGTTCTCTGATTTGTTGTTCTCATGATCATTTTCGCTTAAACAAATTTGAGATAATCTGTTGTTTTTTTCCAAAGTGAAAATATTTACAAATATTTGAATCCTTACACAGTACATGAAAACTAGCACAAATGTGTCTTGTGGAAATACAAAAATAAGTCAAAAAAAAATCTGTACCGTTCAATTCACTTGTTTCCACTAGCCTAAGCGATGAGCTTTTTTTAACAGCTAAAGGCCGGTGTTGTCATCCTACCCGTCACATTGTCCTTCAAGGCATGTGCACATAAATGTTACATAATTTTGGCACTCAAAATCATACTACTTTTATACTTCTAAGACAATCTGATAGGGTATTTTAGTTGTTAAATCATTCCACATATTTATTTACTGGTAGGACAGTTTGATAGGGTATTTTGCACTGTAATTAATCCTACATGTTTATCGTAGGATAATCTGATAGGGTATTTATACCGTAAACTGTGTTTTATTTTAAACTGGTAGGACAATCTGACAGGGTATTTTGCATTGTAAAATCATCCTACAGGTTTATTTTGTCAATGTTGTTAAGAATATATACATTTTTGCGCTGTGGTAGGATACCTCTGACAAGGTAGGACAATTGGACAGAAGACTGGTGAAAGGAATCGTTTATGCTCATATGGTCGCATCTGGCATTGTGTGAGAGTTATTACGAGTTGAGCATGTTACCACCTCCCGATAATTTTCAAACATGTCAATTTTACTTCGTGGGGTATTGTTAAAAGAGTGGATTTTGCAATCCATTGAAAGTTGACCAATCAGAAGTTGACTTGGGCAGAACAGCTGTGGAATCTCTGTCTATACAATATTCTCTACCCATTCCCTGTTCCAAAAATACAGATTCTTTTCAACAAAACAGATTTGTTTTGTTTTGAAACATACTTTAAAATGCAAGAATTAAACAGATGTTCCTGCTACAGCACAACAAATAATATATTCTAAACCACATTGGTTGTGTGATCACACAGCCAGCGTTGTGTATGTGTTATGCTGGGCAATTCCGCGTAAATGTCAACCTTACCTTACATTTTACTATGATAACCTTACCTTACATTTTACTATGATAAAAAGAGCACAGATATGGACATTTGGTGGTTCATATACCTGTCATGATTCTGCCACATCATGTCATGTTTCTCTTGGTTTAGTGGCAGGATCATGACAGAACCTCATGTTTTATGTGGAGAGAGGCAATTATTGTTGATTTGGCTTGCCATACACTCACTCCAGTCTCGTCTATGTTCCCTCCCTCTCGTCTCCTCGTTATTGATTCATGCCATTCACCTGTTCCCCTCTTGATTTGGTCCCTTATTTAATGCGTCTTGCGTCTTCTGTCTTGTGCTGGTTCATTGTGGTTGTTGGTTGAGTTCCTGTCTTGTTAGTTTAGTGAAGGTTGTGTTAAAGTTAATTTTAGTTTAGTTATTCCATGTTCCTGTGTCCCTGTTTTGTTATGTTACGTTACCCCCACGTGGGTCTTTGTTTTGTATTTATTAAAGTGTGTACCTGCTGTCTGCACCTGGGTCCTCTGTCCGTGTCTCACCACTCGTGATCATGATTCAAATTTCTCTTCAAATTTGTAAAGCATTTGTTTTATTTTAAGTGGCTAGGATGTTTCTGGTACGTTAGCCAAAATTACCAGATTAATTAATCAAATGACCAATTTCCCTGTTATCTGAGGATCAGTACATCACGTCGCTACAACCTTCTCTGTGGGATTAATTCACAATGTTATTTTATAATAATTTTGATATTTCAACAATTTGCACTTTGGAGTGTTATTCAATTGCTAAACGGGTCAAAGAGAGTTTTCAACCGTTAATTCAAACTGTCTGGCGCCCAACATAAACAAAAAAAAACTCTTTCAAGGCCACTACGTTACAGAATGGCGCCTAACGTGGGGCTCGATCTAAACTGAGCATTTGCATCAAACCAAGTTTTTGTTGGTGATTTGATTTATTCTTGATTGGAGAACTGAATTGTTGAACTTTTGAAACTACAAAGACAAACAGGTCAAATACATAAATTCAGTTTATTGTGAAAATGTCTCTGAACATGTAGTGCTTATATTTTTTTGATGCTATGGGAAATATTGTATACTGTTTCTTTTATTTTTGACCCCTGGCGATGTCTACCCCATACGTCCACTTGTTTTCTTTACCTCATTAGACTAGGATCCTCTAGCCCCTGATATTTCTACTCCTGTTATTTTCCCCCAACTATACCATAAGAAATAACCAGTCTCAAACCTCCTCCAATCCACAATCTGTAGAAATGGAGCTTGTTTCCCCGGAGTCTGTAAACCAAGCTGAAGAAAACCTGAAAAGAAGCACGCAATTACTTTTCGACTGACTCAATATGAGCTCCCGGTGGTGCTTCCCGGTTCTGGTAGAGAAACGGACTAGCTCACCTTTCAGGCTCACGACCACCTGGACAAATTTAGGCAAAAACAGGACCAGGTTATCAATAAATTGACCAAACAAGGACAACAAAGTCGTTCCATCTAGAGTCAAAATTAACCAAACACACTGACAAAACTGAGCAAAGTTTTCGCACCCTCCATGCAGTTATGTCATCAAATAAGGACAAGCATGACGTGAAATGGATACTATACTAAAAGCCACAAGAACATTGATATCAGAGGAAATGGATTAGTTCAAAGCTTCTATTTTATCTGAACTTGGTTTTATAGTTGAACAGATGCAAAAGGAGGTTCAAGGAGAACTTCAAGGTACTCCGAAGTCTTTTGAACAAAGAAGTGTTGACATTACCAAATGTCTGAATGATTGTTCTTCAGTCTTAAAGAACTTTGATGATGTGAGTGGGAAAGTTGAGTCCATTTGCTGCAATTCACAAGGGTGAAATGTAAAACATTTATAAGACTATAAAGCAACTAACTCCTCCTTTGTCACCTTGTTCTCAAAGCACCATGAAAGCACCTATTGGTTCTGGTATTAGTTCTGCGTCAAAAAATGATAATATCAGATTAACCTTTCCTACGTATGGTAAACCAGGAGATGACTCTGACCAAATACTTTATTTGTCCAAGTGTGAAGATTTTCTTGCACTACATCCTTTACCAGATAATGATATTCTTACTACATTCAGACAAGTTCTTCATGGCACTGCTCGAGATTGGTTGGAAATAACTCGCTCCCAAGTGACATCTTGGGAAGATTTTAAAACTGCCTTCATATCAGCATTTTTAGCTGAGGATTACGAGGATGAACTTGCTGAGCGTGTCCGAACTAAAACCTAAGGGGACGATGAATCTATCAGAGATTTTGTGTATTCATATAGAGCCCTATGTACTAAGTGGAATGCAAAACTTTTGGAATCAGATATTATAAAACTAATCATGAAACACATAAAACCTTACCTAGTTAGTCAGCTCAGAGGAAGAGTGGAGAATGTGGATGAACTTGTGCAACTTGGGCATCAATTAGAGAAAGACTATGAGCAACAACTTAAGTATGAGCATAGCTTCCAGCTAAGAAAAGTAAATATAACTCAGAAAGGTGTTAATCCTGGAAGTCAGCAGGGAGGGAAGGCACCTCTGTGTTTGCGCTGTAAAGGCACTCACTCCCCTGGCTCATGCCTTCAATAGAAAGCATTCAGTCATACCCAGCCCCCAGAAACCTCAAGGAGGTGCAAAGGTTTCTTGGTTTATCTGGATGGTACCATCGCTTTGTACCTGGATTCTCCCAGATAGCATACCATTGAATAGTTTGAAAAAGAAGGGATGTCCTTTCATTTGTTCTTCTATTGCCAAGAGGCTTTTGATCAACACAATGCATTTTTGACTTCACCCCCAATACTGTGCCATCCAAACCCAGATCTGCCATTAAGTGTCTACACAGATGCAAGTGCAAATGGCCTTGGGGCTGTCCTAACACAATGAACAGGACCGGACTGTGAACAAGTAATAGCGTATGCAAGCAGGACACTCAACAAGGCTGAAACAAATTATTCTGCTACAGAAAAAGAGTGCCTCGCTGTAGTGTGAGCCTTAGAAAAGTGGCAACACTATTTGGAAGTGATTACCGACCATTCTGCTCTGCAAATGGTCCTGTCTTCCCCAAGGACAACAAATCGTCTTCTACGATGGGCTCTCAGGGTGTGTTATTTCTTTGCAAAAAGAGAGAGTTAACAACCTCCCTTTCACAGCTGACCTCTGGGAAGGGCAACACAAGGACGCTGATATATTAGAAGCTTATCACAGCAATCCCCTCAGTGGCCATCTAGGAATTTTTAAAACCAGAAGACTGTACGCTGTTGCTTTCTAGCCGAAGATGTGGACAGATGTCAAGAATTTCATCAAATGCTGTGAACAGTGATAAGTATCAAAGAGCAAAAATAAAAAGCCTCCAGGGACAATTCAGCAAAATATTGTTTAACATCCTAATGAAATGTTAGGAGTTGACATTATGGGTCCCTTCCCTCGCAGCTCCCAACAACATGAGTATCTAATGGTTACTGTGGTGACTGTGGATTACCATACAGAGTGGTTCTTTCCCATGCGATCTGCAACTGCTTTGACCATAGCACGTACAGTATCCTCAGATATTTACTAGATGGGGAGTACCTAACCATATTCTTTCTGATCAAGTGTCCCAGTTGGTTTCTGCAGTCTGCTGGGCTTGCTCTGAAGGGGTTATACCCCTCATTCAGGACGAGTATTTGCTGCTCTGCGGGCAGCACAACTGCCATGGCCTTCATCAACGCCAGGGTGGCATTTTTGGTCACAGCTCGCATTACGCATCCTCCTTTGGAGTCAGCAGCAGATGGAATCACTGCGGACCACTCGGCCTGGGTGACCTTTACCAGCCCATCTCTAGGCAGGATACGCTCCACGGAGAGTCCAGCTCATCTGGTCGCAGTTCAGGCAGACACAGGTGGTCCTGTTGCCTCCCTGGACACCGCCCATCGCCCACTTTGGTACGCCCTGTCGAGGTCCCCCTCAGCACGGACACCTTAGCGCAGCTTCTGTGCAAGGTCAGGGAGGAGGGGCATCAAGTACTTCTAGTAGCGCCCTATTGGCCCAACCAGACTTGGTTCTCAGAGCTGACACTTCTGACGTTAAAAAACTGCTTTCTCAGGGAAAGGGCACGCTTTGGAACCTGAGACCAGACCTCTGGAGCCTCCACGTCTGGCCCTTGGACAGGATCACTCAGGCCACTGCTTCCGCCACTAGGCATCTGTATGCCTACAAGTGGCACCTTTTCTCGTCCTGGTGCGCTTCTCGCTGGGAATACCCACAAAGTTGTGCGGTCAGTGTCATGCTCAAGGAAGGGTTGGAGAGCAATCTCTCCCCTGCTACCCTTAAGGTGTATGTTGCGGCCATCGCCGCACATCACGTACTGTTCACAGGTAAGTATTGGTTAGCATTACCTGATCATCAGATTCCTGAAGGGCACGTGGGGGCGTGCTCCGTACCCTCTTAGGAGCTCTATGTGATCCTTGTGGTTCCTGTAGAGCCCTGTTGAGCCCCAGGGAGAGGCTGCTCTATCTCATCTATGATAAAGACGTCTCTCAAGAGAGCACTCGAGGGTAGGGGGTCTATATGCACTCTCTCTGTTCCTACTACTCCCCTTCAGGACCAGGTGGTGAACTTGCAGGCGCTCCCCCTTGGGGAGGAAGACCCAACCCCTTCTGTTTTGTGTTCAGTATGCACCTTGCGCCTCTACTTGAACTGCACGCATAGCTTCGGTAGCTCTGAACAGCTCTTTGTCTGTTTTGGAGCACAGCACAGGGAGAGCTGTCCCAAAACAGAGATTGGCGCACTGGCCGGTGGACGCCATCACTTTTCTCCCGTGTCCACTGGCAGTGAGAGCAACCCATATATATGGCTCAAATGATCGTTGTGAACATGATTTGGAATCTGAATATTTTACTCCATTCAGCACTTAATGTTAAAGAAATCAAAATTAAGGTGTTTGGTTTGACAACAATATTAATTTGATAAGCAGATAAGTGCTCTGGTCAAGTCCTGTTTTTATCATCTTTGTCTTCTGCACATCTAAGAAAAGTCAACAGGCATAGGATACTTAGATTCTCAGTTTTTTTTTAAAACGAGGTGATTGTCTTTTGTGTCTTCATTGCCTTTATGAGGCAGTAATGCATTTTTGTCAGTCCAGAAAAATCAGCTTCTAATCGTGCTGCACTCAAAACCAATCTCCATCCCCATCGCTTCCACATCTGCCTGTATTTGTCTGATCTTTTAATTTATATCTTTGCGCATCATTCTGGTTCCCCAGGCTGCATGGACAGGCGGAGAGTTTGCCCAGAAGAGTTTCATCTTTAAATATTTGACGACAGTGGTCCTGACAGAAATATTATAATGCTGATAGGCTAGCACTCGAGGCACTGCCACAATCTTCCGCCAGCTTTATCAATCGTCGCCCAAACGATAGACCCACATAACTTAATTCCAAGACCTAAGCAACGCAGACACGGAATTTGACAAACACCCACCAGTCTCTGCTCTTACAGCTTCCCTAACTGCCCATGGCAAGTTTGGGGAGTTTGAATGATTAACAGCATTAACTTGTCCATACGTCTCACCACGATCTCGTATAAGACTAACCCACTGGACAAGGATCTGTTGCCAATGGCAAACTTACTAGCTATCCTCCAGATGTTCCAGGGACAGCTGGTACAACTGATTCCACATCCTCTACAGACCTCTGTGAAATAGAACCTCATGGCATAGGGCTCCGCACATCCAACCTACCAACCACTGAGTTTCGGACACAATAACACACAAATTAACCTCAACTAAAGAATCATCAATGATTGATAAAATTTTCACCTGTGTACAAATTATTATTCTAAATAATTGTTAAATTAGAATACATATAAATCACATACATATGTTTTTATATCCATAAAATAAAATTAATCACTGAATAATCATAAAAAATATGATTAAAAACCTGCTCACCTGTGCGGTGTATCAGTCTGCAGGCAGCTCAGCAGGACAAATAACCAATCAGGAGGCAGCTTCTAAATAACTGATTTAATTTCAACTGTAAAACGCGGGAATACAGAAACCTTTCCTAATACAAAGAACCATTTCAGCAGAAAAAGGGTTCTTTAGAAGACACGGTTATAAATAGAACCTTTACCATCAATAAAGAACATTTCAAGAACCTTATTTTTTGTCTAGTGTATGTTTAATTTATGTTTGTCAGTGTCACAATCTGTCTATGCCTAAAATCAAGCTGCCTCATTCTTTCAGTTTTTTTAAAACATGATATGACCTAAAGAATATATTTTTTTTAAATTTTGTAAATGGTGGATTATAAGGCTGTATATTTCGTGCTGATGTTATTTCTGGAGTGTTAAAAGAGAAAAAACATTAACTTTGTATACCGAATGAAACCGAAAACCATGACCACAGAACTGAATACGAAACAAACTGTGTTTTTTCTGATCCGTTCCACCCCTTATTCCAAAGGTCTCATTTTGTCTGGTATTTGTACCACTGACAAACGGATCGCTAAGAGGTTAAGTCACTTTAATATAATTTAAATTCAAGTGACATATAAAGCCAATTCAATTTAATCTTAAAGTGAAATATTTTATATATTCTCCTCATATTGGTGTGAATTGAGAGGTAAGAATGTTTGTAGCACATATGCCTCTGGCCAAAGTGTGATTCTAGAGATTCAGTGTTTAAAATGTTTGATGCAACTCTTTTTACACTAGTTGTTTTTCTTGGCTGGAACGCAGGGCCGATTCCAAGTAAGTATTGCCCCATCTGAGTGAGATTAGCTGCAATCTGTGTTTCACAGATATATACACTCTTGCTTTTTGTATTTTCTGTAGCTCAACTGGTTGTCTGTTATACAACAAGACAATTATGGCGCAATACAAGCCAAAGAAAGCATTATTCAGGATTAGTTCACACCTGGCCTAATTTAACGTATAACTATTAATATTTTCAAGCATTCGATGTCTCTGAACAATAATCATTATTATGTCGTCCAACATCTAGCCGAAATCCAGCTGCGGCGCCAGAGGGTCTCGAGACGCTTCCAAAAAACGCCTTGACCCCCCATTTGACCCCCCACCCCCTTCCTGATTAAAATATATTTGAAATATATTAAAATATATACATCCGGGATAAAGCTGCTACGCACTTTATATCTTGAAGCTAAAATTGGATCGTTTTGTCATACCTAAAAAAGGGCGGAGGAGACAGGTGAGCAGATGGAAAGAAATGGCGCCTCATTGAGCGCTACAGCGGGCACGGATGGTGGGAATCCTGCCGGCGGAGAGGATTTAACTGGGGATTTAATCCGTGGCCCAGCCGAGAAACCAAGACAGCCTCAACTAAAATCATACCCGTGTCGTTCTTTTTGGATTGTAAATATGTTTTCAGTCATGGGTGTGGCCAGCGCCGCCGCTCCCACGGGCATCACACACCAAGTGTAATGAACAATTTTATTTAAATCTAATATTATTTCATTAGGCTAAAGAAAAATTATTAGGCAGGCACATTTTAGCCATGTATATGTAAAAAAAACAAACGGCCGAACAATCCCATATCACCACCACCCGCCCATGTACGGTCCGCGCGGCAGCGCCGGTTGATCGCGCGTGCGCCTGAGGCAGTTTGACAGACGGTAGTCTAGGCAACTTATTTGGAAATGGCCCCGAAAAGACAGCAGGAGTCAAGATCAGAGAAAAAAAGAAGAAGAAACTGCGAGATGATGCCCGTGCATCACTTGCAGGTATGTCCATGTTTAATTAACTTAAAAATCGAGAAATTCAGCGGCACTGGGTGTGGCAATTAAAGTTGGAGCATATTGTTTGCAAACTACAATTGATTAATTAATTAAAAGTATTTGATATGCTGTGTTGTTTTATTTGTTTAGTAGCATTAATATGCAGTTATTAGCCGTGTCCACTGTATTTTTTGTTGGTTTTCATGAGCCCCCCTTGAAATGACCAAGACCCCCATTGTCCCCCCAATCAAAATTGTCTGGAGCCGCCACTGCCGACATCCCCTTTAAACCGTTAATAATGTCCCTGCTCTAGGAAAACCCCACCACATGTTCAAGCACTCAGCGTTTATACGTTTGGCTTAGATCATGCTTTGTTTTGTTGTTCCGATGGCAGTGTTTTCTTAGGGTTTTATATTTCACCAAATGGGGGCATATTCCGTGAATTCTAGGGTCGTTGTGTTCTATAATGAGCTTAACACGGCATGAGCCAGCTTCTGGTTAAACAATCAAAGTGTAAAGTGCCACAACTGTTCACCCTCAGCTAAAAAACAGGTCAGTTTCAGATGCCACATTCTCATACACACCTGACTGAGCAACATGACTTTATTTTTAACTAAGTAATTAATCTGAGGTCGGTGGCCAGCACGATAAAGTCTGCAGGAAGCTCTTGTTATATCATACAACAAAACTGTGGTTTGAACATTCCCACAAAGTGTGACTCAGCTATACTTCCATTCAGTCTGTCATGACCCGGGACCCGTTTCAAAAAGCAGGGTAAGTGCAAACTCAGTGTAAGTTAACCCCAGAAAACGGGATACTCTGGGTTTTCAGTTTCAGAACGCGAGGTATATCAAACCTGTGACCGTGGGGTAAGTCAAGCCCGTTTCAGAAATCGAGGTATCTTATACTTAGAGTGAGTAACCATAGTAACCTACTCTGTGAACCTAACCTGGTCGGGAGCAGGTTTTATTCCACTAATAAGTTTGTTACAATCTCCGCCCCTTTTAGAAGCGTGAGCGGTGTTGAAATTGCCTTCGCCGTTTGTTTTTTCAATCGCTTTCCTTAATCGCGCACAAGTTCATAACACAGACATGAGATGTCCGTTTATTCAGGAACCCGTAGATGAGGAAGCTGCATTCATTCATTCAGAGAGAGTTACATTTACGTTGGGAGAGAATATGTGGTGAAGCCCGTTTGGATGTTTTATCATATCCGAAGGATTCTTTATTTGAGCTTCATCCTTACATCACAAACCTTACTCGTCATGGCCGCGCTCTGACATCTGAGCAGATTCTCTGTATGACTTTACGTTTCTTTACTAACGGAAGCTTTCTTTATATCACCGGGGATGCAGAACACGTTAGCAAGGCAACTGTATGTAGAGCAGTAAGAAAAGTGTGAACTTTACATACATTTTTGTTAAGTTTCCTGTGAGAGCCATCAAAGAGGAGTTTCATAGGATTGCAGGTGAATGGTGAACGTCTTTCTGAATTAGGCTGATCAAATAAATGTGGTCTTGCTGTCACCTCTGGAAGTAGATAATCATTCAAATACCCTTTAGGATTTCACAACGTGATTGTGTAGCTGTCTTACAAAAAGGATTTAGAAAAACCAGCCATGATTTTCTTGGGGGAGCAGGGGCAAGCATGGCCAGTTTTCTGTCTTCTATAGCCAGGTTCTCGGTTCTCATAACTTTCAAGGCCACTTTATTAAATATATCAAACATTTCCCAGTCAGGCATTCTACTAGCAAGAGCATTTTAACTCACCGGACTGAAGGATGTTTTTATATTTCATTTTCAGCTGCTGCCATGTTCTTTTTATTGCAGAAGGATTGCACCTACATGACAAAAATCGTAGATATATATATATTCTCTCTCTTTTGCTGCTCTTCTTTCTCTAAATGTGCTCATATTCACTGTGTTTGTAACAGTGCCTTCAATTCGACTGGCGAGAAATAAACGGAGCACTTTTTGTCACGTGGCGTGGTGAATCGTGTTATCTTCGCTCAATTGATGATGTCTTTTTAAAGCCGCGGTGAACACGCTTTACCTAGTGTAAACTTACTCAGAGTGGATTGAACTCATTGAAAGCAGCTGTTCTGAAACAGATAAACTCAGAGTAGCGATTATCTGAGTAAATCAACTCAGAGTTCATATTTTAACTCAGTGTTGTTTGAACCTCCTTATTGAATCGGGTCCCCGCTAACCGACATTTTCTGGTTCATTCCAGTGTATTACATATGTTAAGGGCTGGATTCTTCAGGGATAATGTGCTAATGAAGTGCATTAGGAAAGAACCAACACTTGATTCATGGGTACTTGAATAATTGGCTTTTTCATAGACACATGGCTTTTTCACTTACGTGAACTATTAAACAGACAAATATAAGAAATCATTATAAAAAAGCAGATGTTAACATTTGTTGAAAAATAAAGAATGAAAGTGTTCATTGCCAAATAATTTCCCCTAAAACAGATGAACAGAACAGTTTTTCATTATTCTCTCCAAATTTTTAATAAATCTAGATTAATATTAATATGGTGTTTAAAAGGAAACATTTTCATATGTTCTGTATTATGAATAAAATACATGTTTTTAGATTCCAGCTGCAGAGATTTCACAGCACAAGCGTGCCACATCTGTCTTTCTTAGCATGGGCACAGTGCGGAGTTACTGCATTGTGTATACACTGGATAAAGTACAAATGAAAAAGCAGACAAAAATCTGTCCAAACAAAGCATTTACATTAAATAATTAAAGTATACAATTTGGTTAAGTCTGATTGAAATCTACATAAAACGTATGAATTCACTTAGTGTTAGGTTAAGTAGATTCGCTTCATCTCACAAACAGCTTCCTATTTAAACAGATGCTGAACAAGCAGTATAACAAATAGGACTGGTTCAATAACATCACCAACTTAACTTATTAAAAACATAAAATACATATTATATATAAAAATATATGACTATGTGACAAAACATTTGCATCCTCCTCTCTATTATACATATACATTATACATAGGGTTTGTTTTCCATGCATGCATGTTGACGTGGAGATTATGGCTGTTCAGTCTGACCCACATAATTTCCTTGGAATCAGTTAGGATTATCGAAAGAGTGATCTTTAGCATTTGGTTTTACTTATAATTTCAGTCACATGAATCTAATAGCATTACCATTATATGGTAAATGGCCTAAAGACACACACTCCCACAAACACATATGCAAAAACTTGTCTGATAAGAAATGTAAATTACTTCACAGTCCATGGCTAAAGAAAATAACATAGGCAGTCAGAAGTGGTAGGACCTTTTAATAAATAACTAAATCTAACATACACAATATGATAGTATAAAAACACAATCTTAGCTGTGATAAAATTCGCTAGTTTCAGTATTCAAGAAAGTGAGAAAGAGGTCAAAAAATGGGTTCAAACCAACATCTCTATAAGAAAAACAACAAAATTATTCTGTTGTTATAAATTTAAACATTTGTTCTTGCAGATTCTCTACAATCATCATCTTTTTAACCTCCCACCAGTCAGTTTCATAACACAAGCAATTCTATTTTTATACATCAATGATAGACCAATCTGGCTCTTTCAATTTAGTCTTGGTAATAAGCATTCTTCTTGCAATTTGCATCCGCTTCTTTTTCCGTAACAAAAATGACTTACATTGCATTATACAACACATTTGTTTGTAAGTGTGCAATCCCCTGATATCAAACCCACGACCTTGGCATTGCTAGTGCCGTGCTTTAACAGTTAGAGTCTAACCACTGAGCTTGTACATTATCCTTTATTTATTTATTAAACACTTCAAAAAAAATATTTGTGCTTTTACTGAAAATCACTTTGTACGTACACATAACTTCATGTAAAATAAAATGCATATAAAAGTCTTCAGACTCTATCTGGGCTTGTTGAAAAGACTGAAATGGAAGATGTAAAGATAAACAGTGATGTATAAAGTACCTTAAAGCAATACTTGAGTAAAAGTACAAATATCTTGCTTTATAAATTACTTATTTATACACATATATAAATTACTTTTGTAGAAGTGAGAGTAATCTTTTAGAATATAACTCTAAAAGTAACAGATACATATTGTACTTAAGTATCAAAAGTACTTTTTATATTAAATCTTAAGTATTTAAAGTTGAAGCAAACGTTGTTAAAGGGATAGTTTACTTAAAATTGTAAATTATGTCATGATTCACTCACCCTCAGGTTGTTTCAAACTTATAAATGTATTTGTTCTGTTAAACATGGAGAAAGATATTTGTAAGAATGTTAGCAATTTTCTGTTCTGTGACATCAGATAGTTGGAAGAATTTAGGAACACAAACAGTTCTGGGGCACCTTAGACTACCATTGTAATTTTTCCTACTATGGCAGTCAATAATGTCACATATTTAAAAATTGCTAAGATTCTTCCAAATATCTTTCTCTACAGGTATGAAATGACATGAGGGTGAGCAACTTCTGATTTTTGGGTGAACTATCACTTTGAAAAAAAAACAGAAATTTAGAACTTTGAAAAAGCTCTTTCTCAAGCTCAGTAGTTTTATCTGGAACAACATGTTGCTAGATTGCAAAACTTTCAAAATACAACTTCAGACACCACATCTTTAAAACACCCCTCTAAGAGAACAATATGGAACAAATAAGCAAATCTGTACCTTACTTCTTTCTTTCCTTACATTTCCCCTACAGGAACATCCCAGACCCAGTCATTTGATAATTTATTCAAACTTTTGGACTTGCACATTGAGCTTGGTGACCAGAGACTTGCAGACTTGTCTATTTCAGTTTTGTTTCTATGCTTTTATTTTGTAGCAATGAACAAGCTTAGGGGAAATGTATCTGAGTAAAAGTATACATTTTGTTCAGGACATTTAGTGGGGTAAATGTCTGCAGAAATATGAAGATTCAAGTGAAGTATAGATACTGCCAAAAAATACTTAAGGACTGTACTTAAGCATTTTTACGTTGTTACATTACAACACTGAAGATAAATATTAAATTATTTTGAAATTCCACAGGTATTTCCCTGTTTAAGTATTGTCAGTTAAGATTAAACAGATTAGAGCTATTTTTGGCCAACTACCCCCATAGACTTTATCTGGAAATCAGTGCTCAGTTATCATAAAAAATCTGGAAAGGTCTATTCACTTCTCAAGTGTCTGATATTTCCATTCTTGGCAAAGACAATCTGGTGTCCCTTTATAGCCCTTCCACACTCCTGCCAAAACAGGGAAATTAAAAAAAAAGAGCAAGGGAAGGGTGTTGCATCCATGTAAGAACATCCATGAACTGTCAGATGAGTGACTTGGATTTTGTTTTATTAAACGGAACACTAATAGCCCTTTTACCCAAGAATAACAGAACTTGTTGAGGAATGATAAGTGTTTTTGTATATGCACTGGGTTTGCTTTGAAAACAATACATTAATTGATTATTTGACATATCCAATCACTACTCAAGAATTTGTTAAATTCAGCATCAACTTAATATTTTTTACTGTAAGGGAAATAGAAGAAAACTTCACACTTCTAATGATTAATATGAACCATGCCAAGAGAAAGTTTGTTGCCAGGGTAAGGTCATCCCAATGGGTACAGCCTTGTTCCGAGCCCTGACACAGTTGGGTAAAGACCAGCAATTTCCCTCTTGGTGCTGTGTGGTTCTAAAAACAAGAACACAGCCCATTTGTCTGCTGTTTTGCCTAAAAAGGTACATCATGTTCCTGTTAGTTGAATCATTTAGGAACAACAATTTTGTCCTGTCGCAGATGGTCAATTGCAAGGCTTGAGATAAAATAAACTATATCAAAATCTAAAGATTATACTTGCACAAGATATTGAATATTGACATTTTGTTGGTTGCCCTGCTGAAACGTAATCCAGGGCAGTAAGCCCAAAAGGTTCAGTGAATCAAAAAAACTGAAAAGTAATCCACAATGGGTTTAGTCCAATCATACACTCTGGAAGAGCCAGGGAACACTGGACAAAATAAAAAAAATGCAAAAACAGAAACGTAATCCACACAAGGTCCGATAATCCACTTGGCACTTCAGAGTTTACAATAAATCCACTTGAGAGCGCTCGAAAGAATCACAGGGCTGGGTACAACAGAAAGATCCCGAAGTCCTCCAGACCGCAAAGGAAAAAATACTGGGATAAAATCTGCTAGACTGACAGGGAAAATGCACTTGGATGAAATCTGCAAGACTGACAGAAGAAGCACACAGGAAATAGTCTTTAAGACCGGCAAGAAGTTCCTCGAGAGGCCAAGCTACGTCATAGAAATCCTGATCCGTCAAACCGACCAGCCGGGAACCCAAAACCACCGATGCGGGAGCATATAAGGGGTAGACACCATGTGGCAAACACAGCTCAGGAGCCCAGACGAAAAAGGGTGCATGCAGCAGCCTCAATTTGACGTTGTGACATGCCACTTCCGCAGCCCTTCGCACTTTCAATGCAACGGTTTGTCTGGCACAAAGAGTCAGCAGACCTGCTAGCCGTGCTGCCCACCACAGAACCTCCCCCCACGGGGGCGATGAAGCAGATCTCCCCACAGGATCTGTTGCCTACGCACAGGGACCTTGTGCGCCGGCACCTCAACTGATTGGGCCTACGGGTCAACCAGGACAAGAGCCCTATCAGAGCTTACTACACCACTGGATGGATACGATTTGCAAGGATGCTCACTCGTGACTCGCCCAGGCCGGTCAGTGTCGTTCTGCTGGAAATCGTCAACAGGAACTCCATTCTGTCAATCTCGACACAGCGTCGAGATACCAACAGAAAGGGAACGTCTTGGTTAAGGATGTAACATCGGTTCCCTGATGGAAGGAATGAGACGTTGTGGGCAGCGAACGAGAGTGCCTCTCAAGTTCCGGGCCCCAAAAATGAGAGTGCCTCTCAAGTGTGCCTTTCAAGTGTGCCTCTCAACGAGAGTGCCTATCAAGTTCCAGGCCCCTAAAATGAAAGTCAGTAGGGGAAGGGCAAACTATGTTACGTGGCTGCAGCGCTGCACACGACCGGCACCTGAGACTCCATATCCCTAGAAGGAGATTGTCGTGGTTGTCGGGTGAGACGACTCAACATTGTTGGAAAAGGTGAGTTTGTGATGTAAAACAAACGAACGACCATCATCATCAAGTTTTATGAAATTAATTAAAATCTTCATAAATCCAGGCTGAATTCCCTATCAATAGCTACTCTCGATGCTGCGTTTCAAATGCTAGGGGGAGAACGTCTTTGTTCTACCAGTTGTGAAGCACGTGTATCAAACACGCTAAAGATTATTTTGGCTTTAAATAACCTCGGCAGGTAATTTGGCTAATTACACCAACACCTGCAGGTTATAAATACGCGTGGTGCAAACGCGTCTTCAGGTTTTTTGTCTTCAAGGGCCGCTTTGTGTGCATGTGTGTTTTATATAGCGAAGCGTTTAGACAGAGTGTAACGCAAAGTAGGGCTTGTTGCATATAGGGTCCAAGCACTACGGCTATTTAGCTCTATATAACAAAGAGGAGTAATTTCTGCGGGCATGGAGAGCCCTGCCTCGGGGCGTTCCTTTCGCGACGCAAAAGTGTTAGATGAGCTTCTCGGGGCAGTGACGAATGCAGTGAACCGTCTTAAACTCGACTGGCGGGAGGAAAAAGAGACCCACAAGCACTCAAAACTAGACGACAGGTATCTGAGGGGTGGCCAAGTGGATGAGCCCAAATGTCGGGCCCTCCCCTTTTTTGAGGATCTCCACGTCGAGGTATCTCGGTCATGGCAAAACCTCATTCCTCTCGGGTCAACCT
Source organism: Barbatula barbatula (assembly GCF_947034865.1). Classification (NCBI taxonomy): domain Eukaryota; kingdom Metazoa; phylum Chordata; class Actinopteri; order Cypriniformes; family Nemacheilidae; genus Barbatula; species Barbatula barbatula. The sequence goes on along the minus strand of NC_136766.1, from coordinate 17,812,496 downwards.
CGATTTATTCTACTGTTGTTGGTGCGATACCACGTGGGTACACGATGGTGCCCAGTGTGGAAAAGACACTGTCCAACATTCTCTGGCAGTTACGAGGCTACCATGTCCTAGTGCGGGGGGACAAGACGTCAGTAGTCTCGTACATAAATCCCTCAACAAATTGGCCCAGCAGATCCTTCCCTGGGCAGAGGGAAATTCTTTGTCCCTCAGAGCGATTCACATCCTGGGGCATATGAATGTGGGAGCAGACTTGCTGTCCAGACAAGCTGTGAAGAACGGGGAATGGAAACTCCACCCCTAGATAGTCAGACAAATCTGGGAAAGATTTTACGAAGCAGAGGTGGACCTCTTTGCTACACAGGAGACAGCACAATGTCCCCTTTGCTTCTCTCTGAGTCATCCAGCTCCCCTGGGTCTGGATGCGATTCCTCAGATAGCTCTGCTCCTGGGAGTCCTGGCAAGGGTCTCGCCTCTTAATGATAGCTCCCTGTTGACCAACCAGAATCTGGTTTTCGGACCTGGTATCCCTCCTCGACAACACTCCATGAGCGATCACAGTTAGGAGGGATTTCCTGTCTCAAGCACACGGGGCGATACTTCACCCCCGTCCAGAGCTTTGGAATCTCCATGCCTGGCCCCTGAAGGGGACCAGCTGAGAGGTGCTGGGCTTCCGCCCGAAGTAGTAGAGACTATTCTAAGTGCTAGGTCTCCCTTCACTAGAAGGAGCTATGCTCTTAGATGGAGCGTTTTTGACAGATGGTGCATAGTTCACCATGCACACCCAATTCACTGCCAGATTGTTTCAGTGTTGGAGTTTCTGCAAGAGAAACTGTCCTCAGGAACAAGCCCCAGTACTCTCATGGTTTATGTGGCCGCCATTTCGGTTTGCCACGCCCTAATTGATGGGGTTTCCATGGGAAAACACCCTTTGTCGCCCGCTTTATTCGTGGAGCGAGGAGGCTGATGCCTCCTTCTAGACGGACTGTTCCGTCATGGGACTTAGCAATAGAGCTCGAGGGTCTGATAAGCGCCCCTTTTGAAAGTATGAAGTCAGCACATATCAGGCTTCTGACCGTTAAAATGTTTTTTCTAATGGCAATCACCTCTCTTAAGAGAATTGGAGATTTGCAGGCGCTCTCGACCTCGCCCTCCTGTTTAATTTTTGCCCCTGGGATGGTCAAAGCTATTCTGCATCTTCACCCGAGTTATCTGCCTAAAGTTCTGTTCTCCACCGTGCACCCGGTTGTTCTTGAGGCCTTCTATCCTCCGCCGTTCACGACCTCGGAGCAGGAACGATTACACCTACTGTGTCCAGTATGTGCTCTTCAGAATTACATCCACCGCACTAGCCAGTTGCGTAAATCCGAGCAGCTTTTCGTATGTTATGGGAGCCGCAACAAAGGGGCTGCTGCCACCAGGCAAACAATGTCACATTGGGTAAGGGATGCTATTGGTCTGGCCTATGAGGCCCGCGGTCAAGCTTCACCTCTAGGTGTCAGAGCTCATTCAACAAGGGGTTTTCATTTTCTATGGCCTTAGCAAGAGGTGTCCCCTTGCAGCAAGTGTGTGATGCGGTGGGCTGGTCCTCTCCGCACACATTTGTCAGATTTTATAATCTGGATGTCCACGCTACTCCAGGCTTACATGTCCTGGAGTCTACATCCCAGAGTTACGTCTGATGCCCCCTCTTGGGTTGTGCACACATACCACACAACCTCGGGGGGTCCAGACACCTCCAGTGCGACGGCGTTGGTATTCTCGTTCCCATAGCGTTTGAAACGCAGCATCGAGAGTAGCTTTTGACAGGGAACGTCTCGGGTTACTTGGCTGTAACCCTGTTCCCTGAAAAAGCGGGAACGAGATGCTGCGCCTCAATGCCGCACTGTAGGCGTGCCGGACGTCCTTTCAGACAAAATTGGAACCTGAAGCCCCTTAGGCAAACTAAGCTACAGGTCTGCTGATAGTTAAGTTTCTCACATTTCGTTTTAGCAAGAAGAATGAATGATGGAAGTAATGCATCACATTAATTATTTTATTCAAAATGGTTAAATGCCTAAATGCTATCACTAGTTTTTTTTGGGGGGTGTCCTTTTTTCAGGTCAGAGCAACTGCCCCTCAAAATTCATGTGCATGTCGCTGTTCAGGATTATGGTCAACGATGTGAGTCATATTATCCAAACACTGCATCATACATCGACAACCCAAAAGGGTAAAGGCTTCAAACTATACATTTCAAGCTACAGCTGAAATACTATGCCCAGCTGTTGTGCTGTACATTTAAAAAATATATATATTAAGTAAACATATTGTTATCGCTTGGTGGAAAATTACCTCAGTGCTATGAGAGCGGAAGTGGCTTATAGCTGGCTGAGATTTTAGTGGAAGTATGTCAACACCCTGCGTGCATATAGTCTATTGTAAAGAGGTTCAAAATACAATGGAATTATTTTATTGAGGCTGGAAAGCCACTTGATGATGCTATTTTAAATGCCCCATTAACTCAAAATAGAAGTTTTGCTTTTACGTAGTTTGAGTATGTTAACAAGTGAATTTCAAGCACCTTCAGTGTATATGGTATCCTGCGTGAAGTGTGGGACTCGAGGGGGATAAAATGGGATTCTCTGTTTCTGTTCTCTGCTTAAGTTTCTGTGTCACCCCTTCTCTTTCAGGCATTTTGGACTTCGTGGATGTGACGTACCGTATGGAACAGTAGTCCTTCTGGGAAGTTCGTACAAGATGGAATGATCAACATCAGGTGTGTTCATGTCAATTTGGATGGCTTCTATTAATATTCTTTAAAAAAATAAAACACAGAAGCGCCTATGAAGTTGCAAATCAAAAGCTACCTCTTATTTATGTTTATACTTTATGACTAAATAATTATGTTGGAGAAGAGAGTCTGTTGTTTTACTGGTAAATAAATTAAATTTGAGCCTGATCAAAATGTTAATTAATTTTTGTACTGTACTTTATGAAAAATTTACACGTGTGGCCCCATGATCTTGCATAAAATATCCATGAAATGTCCATCAGAGAACCAATATGTGTAAACACAATACAATCTCTAACTCAACTCTGTCAGACATCTCACAAATCAGTGCAGTAATACACTCACACCATGTCTATAACAACCTGCTTGTTCTTAATGGGTTTGCATCCGGTGTGGACAACATTTTTTATTATAATGAGTTCTAATGCGTTTCTAATGTCTTTTGACGTGACACTTCACGCTAGTCGCATCCGGTGTAGACACAGTGTTAGGCTTAAGCTTTTATGACACATGGAGTAATTTAAACCAGATGTTGTCTTATCTGACAGTCCAGTATCTTTATATCAGTAATCAATTGCAATCCAACAGACTCAGTTTTAATCTGTATTGAATCTGTGCTAAGTATCCAATAAATAAGTATCCAATAAACATCAGAGTTACCGTCTCGGTTACGTATGTAACCTCTGTTCCCTGATGGAGGGAACGAGACGTTGTGTCGAACCGACAGATGGGGTTCGCGCCTGAGAACCTATCATCTTCTGACTATTTTGAAAAGGCCAATGAAATTGGTGAATGAAATTTGCATGCTGAGCTCCGCCCCCGGATATCCGGGTATAAAAGGGGAGCCGGCATGCTCATTCATTCACCTTTTGTGCTGAGGAGCCTGAGAGCATCTCACGACTGGTGCAGCAGATGGCTAGTGTAGTGGCATGAGGGACACAACGTCTCGTTCCCTCCATCAGGGAACAGAGGTTACATACGTAACCGAGACGTTCCCTTTCTGTCGGTCTCTAGACATTGTGTCGAACCGACAGATGGGGTTCCTATTGAAAACGGCACAGCACAACACGCGAAGCGACGTTGACTGGCCTGGGCGAGCCACACGTGAGCGCTATCGCGAAATTTGTAACCTTCTAGTGGGCAGGCAGGGGCTCCCAGAGCTTTTGGCAAAGATGAGTAGCCCCTGCCCTCAGCCACCACAGACGGAGGCCTTGTTTCTCTAAGTGAGAAGCCGTCCGGTACCGTAGCGCTGTTCCCTCAATGTGGACATGCGTTACGGAGACCACTTCCCACCATAGGGGGGAATAAAGTGGAGACACCAACATGGTCTCACCAAATAGGGGAGAACTCATGGGAGGTATGAGCGGAATGCCGCAAGGTGGATGTCCACTTGGGGGAGGTCATGGGTTGCCACGAGGGGAACCATCTCATGACGACATCTCAGACGGAACCACCCTAGTGGGGGGTTACTACGTGTGGGGCACTAGGTCCGGATAGAGCTATATGTAATAACTCAGCTTGATGCCCGGCCATAGGCGGCAGGGCTGCTCCGCCGAGACCGCTGCCCTGAGTGCTTATTGATGGACGGACGAGTAGAGGCGCAATGCGCTTACTGGACACCCCACGTACAGGTTGGGTCTTTCTCCCGGTGTGGGAGCGCCTGCAAGTTCACCACCTAGTTCCCAGAGGGGAGCAGCGGGAACCTTGGGCACGTAAGTCGGCCGGGGTCTCAGGATCACGCAAGAGTCACCAGGCCTGAATTTTGGCAATCGGTGGACACGGAATGCTTGCAGGTGCCTCACCCTCTGGATGGACTCGAGCCCCAGCAGGAGAGCCAACCCCCCTCGCAGAACGAGGAAGGGGGCTCTCCGCAGGGCCCAAAAACAGGGGACCCAAAGGTCCACCTTAAGGCCCCAAGAGGGTACAGGGCGCGGACGAGGCCTTAGCCCCTCGCGCCCTAGAGGAACCTAATAATCAGGTAATGCCGCCCCAGAGGCTCACCAGCAACTGGTACGTGATAACCGCGATAGCGGGTACCCACGCTCCAATGTGGAAGGGGAAATTACTCCCCAGCCTCTCCTGCAATAGGACAGCACGTTCCTGAGCGAGCAATTCTGCGGGTCTTCTTCTCGAGAAGAGCACCAGGACAAGAAGGGGCGCCACTTAAAGGCATCCAGCCTTGTGGGAATGGCCCTTGCCTGAGTGATAGTCTCCACCACTGTGGGGGTAGATCATCCAGGAACTCCTCGTCCCATCCGGAGCCAGACCCAGAAGTCTGGCTCGACTGCCACAACGTCCCGACACTGCGCTCGTTGCACACCGCACCCGCACCCCGTAGGGAGGCGTCTGTCGTTACCACGACCGGCCTCAAGACCTGCCCGGGGTTAGGATGCGACCGCAGCAGCACACTGGCGACCTACTGCCAGTGTGCCACGCTCTCCAGGGAACTCGTCTCTGTAGTCAGTGCTGTAGCGGTCCCATGTGCATCAACACGAGGGGGACAGGTCACCCCCGAGGACACCATGCCCAGGAGCCTCTGAAACTGATTTCAGGGGACCGCTGGCTGCTGCCTGAAAGTTCAAGCAGCTCAGCACTGACTGTGCATGCTCGAGAGCGAGCACGCCGTCATGGAGACAGTGTCGAGTTCCCCACCAGAAAAAGGGGAGCTCCACGCCAGGGAGAGGCCCAGAAGGTGTCGGGACGCGGCAGAGACCGCCCCAGTCCGATCATCCAGCGACAAAGGCTGGGTCGGGCCCGATGGTTGGGTCGGTGCACCGCAACCCGACACTCACGGCGGTCCGAGCGAGCATGGCTGACACCATGACGTCTGCTCTAACCTGTGCTCGACCTCCCGAGGGAGGGAGCTTCAGGGAATCGCCAGAGTCTGATGCCGGCAGGTTGCGCTCCGATGTTGCAGGGACACCTCACCTCCACGGCTCGTGTCCGAGCACGTGGCTGAGGAATAAGACGGCTTAGGACCATCTTCGGGGAACTGCTAAACAAGCGAGACGGGGCGCGAGCGGTCCGCGAGCCGGCCGGCTGATGGATTAACGCTCACGATAATCCCCACATCACCCTCGTTGCTCGTCGTCGCTGACAGCAGGGCCGTAGCCGCTGCGGTCACAGAACGGGAAGCAGACGAGGTGGTGGCTGGATCTTGAGAGACAATGTCTGAATAGAAATCCGCCGGCAGTGCGGGCAGGACGAATCCACGAGGCTGCCACAGTGGTCGGACCCCCAAACACCTTCGGCAACCACCGTGTCCGTCCCCATCCTCGATGAATGTACCGCACCCAAGAGATCAGTGGGCAATGCCACGCTGAAGAAATTGCTCTTTTAGAAAAACACCTCTGGAACTGCCAGGACGCCCAGGGGAATCTCCGCTGCACCGCGTCGTAAAATTCGGCAATTCATAGAATGTCATCAGATGCAAAGGCTCCGAAGAACAAAAGGTGAATGAATGGGCATGCAAATTTCATTCGCCAATTTCATTGGCCTTTTCAAAATAGTCAGAAGATGATAGGTTCTCAGGGGCGAACCCCATCTGTCGGTTCGACACAACGTTGAGAGACCGACAGAAAGGGAACGAATGTTAGTGAGTAGTAACAGAGAGTAACAGTTACTCTCAGTAACTACAAGATTTAATATGTCCATATTTGCCCACTCATGGGGTAAGTTGTAGCAACAATACCTCAGTGTTTTTGTAAACCTTTTTGTCACTGCACTGCAAAATGTTCCTGATAAAACTTTGTCTAAAAAGTGACATGAGTTTAAATAAGAAAAATCGAACTAAAAAATAGTTAATTGTGTTTAAGGAATGTCACATTTATTTGCAAGAAAAATATAAAAAATTGCCTATATTAAATTATATTAGGTTTTTTTTTCATTGTGCTGTAAACACACGCAAACATTTACAAGCCAATATTAGGTCCTAGTACTTGTTATCCCTTGGCACAAAATGGCTGATTATCACCTAGGTATTTTGTTAGTTTTTTTTTAATGTTTCACTTTATATAAAGCTGTGACTGGATGAGTGAGGTTTTAAATGTCATTATGTAATCTCTGTGTTGTTACAGGCTTGAAATACCAATTACGAATGTAGGTACATAATCACTGTTTGTTTGTTCGTTGCATTGTTTGTTATTGTAATACTGCTAAAGACCTGCCAGCTGCAACCTTGCCTTTTTTAATCAAAGTGATCCTGTACAGTGATTTCAACAAGGCTTACCAAACTACAAAGCTAGGCCACTTTAATAAAGTTTACAAGAGACAATTATACAGACCTCAGCAAAAACTATCTTGTCTGGATTCCTAATCAAACATACCTGTTAATAAATGTTCATTAGACTTATCCAGATTCCCTTTTTATTGGAATTAAAAAACAATAATTTCTGTGTTATGGTAAAGCTAAAGTGATTCCTGCCTGGACTGTTTTGTTGCACATGTGTTTATGAGTTAAGAGGAGGCCATCTGTGATCTGGATTTCTGGAAACTGTGATATTATAACAAACAAGGTCAGGAAACATAGATGAAAGAACTAAGGAGTACTTTTTTAAAATAAATGTGATTTCCATGGCGACAGCAGGCCCACCGCAGAGATCAAGCAGTACACTGAGGACCAGCGAGTCTTGCTTAGGAAAGACTCAAAAATAATTTCAGGAAAGTTTAGTTCAAATAAATATGTCAAAAATTAATCTGTATTTTTATTTGTTTGTCATCTTTGAAAAATATTGTCATTTAAAATTGTAAACTTCTTATTGTCATTTACTCTGTCTTTGGATAAAAGCTTTTGCAAAATATATAGACATAATGTAAATGCAACCTGCTCTACATCAAAAACCAGGCTAACTTATTATTAAGAAACCTTTAATAAATACAACATTTATTTTTGTTAAAAAAAGATTAGAACATCACTTTGTTTTTGGTGGCTGAAGACATAGAAGCAAGTAAGTTATAGAATCAAGTCTTCTTTTGTGGCCTTGTTGTAGGTTGTGTTCTGCCTTTTGTATTCCATGAGACCAACAAAGTCTTTGGCTTGTTCTTCGTACGTCGCATACTACATCAAAGATGACCTCCTGCTTCGACTCTTCGAACACAATTTGTTTGGATGATTAGTATATCAGGATTCAATTGTCTGGGATCACTGCACACTAGAAGGCACCATATATCGATAGAAGAACCAGTGATCAGCAGCGCTGGTTTTGGCTGGTTGTTACAGCAAAATAAATAGTTATTTTTACCACTGCTTGAAGATAAACTCTAGTAGTTTCAGGAATCCACAGCATCTGGAAGGCATACATCTGCTGAGTCAGCACAAAAATGTTGTAGGAAAATATGATATTGTTGTGCTATTTTATTGCTTTAGTGTATCGTCTTTATTTCTCTCCACAAAAGGCACAAGGCACATCCATGTATAGACTTCTTTAAAAAATGATTAAAAATATGCAAATTAAAAAGTAAAAACTTTGCTACATTGACCATGACATTATAAAGGGCACAAAACTAAAACTGGAGATTTTGTTTTCAGAAGATTGGAGATTTAGAAACTTTTTCTAATATTGTTAACTGACCTGAAATATTTTATTGCCTGTATAAGATGACATTGATATTATCCATGGAGATTGAAAATAAAATGGATGTGGCATATTTGTGTTGTTTTTAATTTAAGAAATGGTATTCCAAAAGTTACATATCATAAACCTCCGTCTAGTGGTCTAAGTGTAGTGGTTTGGAGACCATCATCAGGCTGCACATCCATCACAGGTCTCCTCTCTCTTTTAATGATGTGTGTAGTGTTCTGTCACGAAATGGTTTTGGACAGAACCCAGATGCAGGCAGACGAAGGGTTAAATATAAATGTTTATTAAATCAAACACCCGCAATGGGGAAAACATGAACCAAAAACACTAACAAAACAAACACCTTCCACGAGGGGAAAAAACAAGGTCTATATAAAAGAGAAATAATAAGTCTACAAACTGGAACAGGAACAACATGTAATCCAAAGACAAGACATCCATGTTGAGCATGAACATTAGACAATGCACCGACACTGAACAGAGGGAAACTAAGACTATATAAAGGGAGACACTAACGAGGAGTGATTACATGGGGAGAGTGGTGACAGCTGATGGGAATAAAACCCTAATTAAAGTGAAACACCAAACAGACGATGGGAATGAAACCCTTAAGAAATTACAGGAGATAGGAGGGTGGGGCTGAGAGACATAACAGGAAGACACGTGGCATTAAGTAACAACATACATGGTACATTTACATTTATTCATTTGGCAGACGCTTTTATCCAAAGCGACTTACAAGTAGTTTTATACAGTGGCACATTACTGCAGAGCAATCAGGGGTAAGGTGCCTTGCTCAAGGGCACTTCAGTCATGACCTGCTGGCACTGAGATTAGAACCAGCAACCTTCTGATCACAAGCCCAACGCTCTAACCATTAGGCCACAGCTGACCCATGGCGGTACATGGGGGTCATAAAGGGATGGAAATAGTCAGAAACAATGCTCAGGTAGGCCATGGCATTTAACCGATGCCCAATTGGCACTAAGGGGCCTAAAAAATGCCAAGAAATCATCCCCCACACCATTACACCACCAGCCTGCACAGTGGTAACATGATCGATCCATGTTCTCATTCTGTTTACACCAAATTCTGACTCTACCATCTGAATGTCTCAACAGAAATCGAGACTCATCAGACCAGGCAACATTTTTCCAGTCTTCAACTGTCCAATTTTGGTGAGCTCTTGTAAATAATTAGCCTCTTTTTCCTATTTGTAGTGGAGATGAGTGGTACCCGGTGGGGTCTTCTGCTGTTGTAGCCCATCCGCCTCAAGGTTGTGCGGGTTGTGGCTTCACAAATGCTTTGCTGCATACCTCGTTTGTAACGAGTGGATATTTCAGTCAAAGTTGCTCTTCTATCAGCTTGAATCAGTCGGCCCATTCTCCTCTGACCTCTAGTATCAACAAGGCATTTTCGCCCACAGGACTGCCGCATACTGGATGTTTTTCCCTTTTCACACCATTCTTTGTAAACCCTAGAAATGGTTGTGCGTGAAAATCCCAGTAACTGAGCAGATTGTGAAATACTCAGACCGGCCCATCTAGCACCAACAACCATGCCACGCTCAAAATTGCTTAAATTTACATTTACATATAGTCATTTAGCAGATTTAAATCATTTAAATCACCTTTCTTTCCCATTCTGACATTCAGTTTGGAGTTCAGGAGATTGTCTTTACCAGGACCACACCCCTAAATGCATTGACGCAACTGCCATGTGATTGTTTTGATTAGATAATTGGATTAATGAGAAATTTAACACTATATATATATATATATATATATATATATATATATATACAATGTATATTATATAGGCATATATTTAATATGAAAGTCCAATAAATGAATATGGTAAATATCTCCCTCACAAGAAAAAATTATGTTTTATTTATTCATTACAACATGAGCGTGAGTAACTATTGATGACAGAATTTTTATTTTGGATGAACTGTATCTTCAATGTAATCCAGTGATGCAGATAAAGATGCTCAGATCACATGCATCTTGTATTATATGAACCATATAACATTAGAACGCGAGTACAAATCAATACATTTGTTGGCTATTGTTGTAGTTACAGAAATTAACTGTACCTGGTTAGGTTACGATACCTTATTTTACAGACTACATTATATAACATAAGATTTGAGTAATAATGCAAATACACTTTTTAATCAGACACAGGAGGTAACATTTCATTATTTTTTAAAGATTTTGATAAGGACAAAATAATCAAATCAAAGGAAAAAGTGAAAGCACCTTTGAAGGGACGGAACATTAAGAACAAGTTGTGTCCGGGTCGGCATGACTCGGGGAAAAATCGTACAAAAGTGTTTTTGCTTTAGAGTAGGCTACGCAAGCTTGTGTGAAAATGCGCATATAGCAGAAAAGAACAGAGAGCCCTCAAAGAAGCATCACATGCACTGGTTTGCATGCAACAAGGTTTAATTCCATGACCCTGAGCTTGCAATTGACAAAAAAACTATGATGCACTTTTATACTTAATTTGATTTGGTTCTTAGTAAACAATTTAAATGACATCTGATGAGTAGTAGTGTGCAAGTAAAAAAGTATCTGAGACAGTATTCACAATGTCACAGAATCTTGTAGATTTTCCATGTGTAGAATATTTTTCAGTGTTGGAGCTAAATGTCAGGACACACGGTTTACATCATTATTACATAACCAATAGAACATCAAAAGAATAATTCTTAGTGCACATTTTGGATGGATTTCAATACTTCTCATCTCCCCAGGGCCATATCAGTTTCACCCGTATGTTTTCCCTCTCAAGTTATGGATCAACATCAATCTGCCATATTCAAACGTCATCTCTAATGTCAGATATAATCTAGGGTAAATTCCAAACCTGCCCGAATGCTAGTATTGTGTTCTGTGTTCCCATAAGCAGTTTATTTTTGGTGCGCTTGTCCTCAGTTTCCCCAGGCCATCCTCTCACACTGATGAACCACAGCTGGTTCCTCACATTGCTGGGAGATAAAAAATGCCACGCCAGCAAAGGCCACAACTCAACAGTATCTAATCTTCACCAACCACAGAGAGAAAAATTACTAGCAAAAAAATATACAAAACGCTGATTGTTGTTTCAGGGAAACTTAGTTACAGTTCTCAGATCATAAAATCAGGGACTGATACTCCTTTTTTTTGAGCTCTTGCAGATTGTAGAACACTTTTAAAAGAAAATCAAAATATTTTTATTTTTAACAAAGAGACCACACCGCTCATACCTCAGGTTTATCATCCCAGTGTTCATGTTTACATCTTCATCATCATTTTATCATCTCTACCAAACGTCATTCTGAGATTTTCAAGTATTTCCTTTTGTCTGCGTGTGTGCCACCAAATGTACAGCAGAGTACCACTTAATATATTTCCATCCAGGACTCAAAATATATTTTTTTATACTTTATTTATTAGTACTGCCGGGGTGTGGCCTATTGCATGTATTACAGAAACTGAGTGAGGAACATGTTGTGCGAGAAAAGACAATTGAATACAGCAACACAAAAAAGAAAAGAAGAGGAAGGAGACAAGAATAGATCAGAATGGACCAGCGAGAGCACAACATGGTGGTGGAGGGAGGCCGATCATTGCAGCTACGTTGCAGCAATTGGTAGTACTCTTGACAGGAGGCTCAGAATGTGCCCAGGAAGGACATGAAAGCAGTCTCGCACTGATAAACACCCAGGAACATTCACAAAACCACCATTGTTCCTGTGTCTGGCATGGTCAACTTGACCGCTTTTTCCAAGTAGAGGAAGGACACAGACTATTTTGTGATTCCAAAGACACGTACAGGAGTGACGACTATAAAAAGAAAGAAAAACAGAAAATGGGCTGAAAAAGAGGCGATTATTAACAATTTATGTAATGTGTGTTTATATTAGTTTAACTTGTGGGGAAAATCTTTGAGGTTTGGCACAGTTTTGTGGGACTTGTGAGATAAAAGCCAGATTTTATATTTTTTGCCACTTCCAGGGCATGCTGACTGTTCGTGCAGGATTATTATCTGATTACTGTTATTGAGATTTACAGGAAACATGTTGTGGTGTTTAGTAGTAAATAATTTATGACTGAATGCTTACTTGAATGACAGTCCAAATCCTTGTAAACATGCTTTAGTGAATCTCAACAGAACATTGTCTCCACATGATTTCCGTATTTGTCTAATTTATTTTAGTTTGCCCTACTTCTCTATACATAACATTCTCCCAGGCTTCTGCCATGTTACCCAAACTGACCTGTTGTCCAATTTGATGTCTTGCTATCACCATACAGTACAAGCTTAGTTTCTTAGTTCTATCTTAAAGGTACACTCGGTCATTTTTTGACACCCCTTTTCATCTCTCTCCACTAGCTACCAGTTGAAGCCCATATCAGATTCAAGTCACTAATACTTGCCTCCAGGACTATCACTGGATCTGCACCGGAACCCTGTGTTCAGCAAACTAGTGGCATCTTGTATTGTCTTCTCAAAAGGGCAGTAAATCGCTTTCCTGCTCATTCTCCTTCACAACTCCCTCCTGGTGGAACATTCTTCCTAACTCAGTCCAGTCAACCAGATCTCAGAAAATTCAAAAAACAACCTAAAACCTATCTTTTCTGTGAATACTTGACAGGCAAATGATCAATAACATAAAAAAACAGAGCATTGTGTTAACACTGCAAGGTTGTGGGTTCAATCCTAGGGGATTGAACCTATGTCTAAATGTATAGGGAAATGCAATGTAAGTCGCTTTGGAAAAAAGTGTCTGCCAAATGCATGAACGTAAATGTTCTAGCCACACACACCAGTACCCATTTATTTAATCAGTGTTCAGCATTTGTGTACATATATAGCTCTCTGTTTGGTTATTTTTTTCAGGTCTTGCTTATGCTTCACCTCTCCGTGGACATAACTTGTTTTTGACTCCTATCGTCCCCCATGTTAAGTGTTCTGATCTTTAGCGCCTGTTATTTTTATTTTATTAATTTTGTCTCGCTTTTGTTGTACTTTGAATTTTGCTTGTTTTTTTCAATTAAAAACTCCAGCATTTGTCTTCTAATCTTCAGTGTCAGTCTTTGTTTTTCAAACCTGATACTTTGTATTAGCACTTATTGTATTATTGCCCCTGTATGACTGTTAAACCTGGCTCAAATATGTAACGTAAAGGGAGACGACATGGCAGAGTTCATAAAGGTTTCCAAATTTATTAAAACAAAAGACAACCAAAACAATAATTGAGCAAATCAATAACCTAACAATAACCAAAATAAAAAAATGAAACCTAACTAAACCAATAATAACAAAACATAACAGGGTTTGAACGTGGCTCTGGCGAAACTGCTCCGGTAACAGATGAGCCATAATGAGGCTCAGGTGCGCACCAATCAGAGAACCTGTCACACAGACATATATCCCAACACACCTCAACCTAACAATGACACATCGCTTTATTGCTGCCTGAACTCTCTGTAAATCGCTTCGGATTAAAGCGTCTGCTAAATGACTAAATGTAAATGTTGGAAGATCTATTGACAGACATGCAATATAAGTGAGCCGTTGGTTGCAATTCGCATCCTGACTGCTAAATTTTATACACTAGACCTTTAACTATCACCCATAAAACAGCATCAAAGCACCGTCACACAGACAATCCCTGTGGTCTGTCATATCAAATATTTACATTGCATATGCCATTTAGTGGGTTTCTATGAAACTTTTATTTAACAGCATGGTTGAAAATAATTTTGAGAATCGATTTAGTTAGATTCTCTCCAGATTTAAACTTTTTCCCCTCCTCCCATTTCTTGGAAGCTGCCTGCAGATGTTACAGACTTACACTTCTACATCTGGTCTCCACCTGTTAAGCAGAAACCAGATGACTTCAGCTGAACCTAATTAATGTAAAGTAAGGACATTACAGCTAGCCTAAGGACAGAGAACCATGATGACTTTTATCAGCCTTTCAAAGCACAAGAACACATTCAAATGATGAAAATAATTACATCATTTACTCAATTAATTCCAACTAAAACAACACTATGTTAAATTCTTTACACAATGTTTCAAGTTTATGTTAGGTAATATTAAACTTAATCCTCTATATTAAGCTATATAAATATTTTTGTGGTGTTCAGCTTTCCTGAAATTGCACGGAGGATTTAATTCCCAGCATGGGACTGGATAGTGAGAGTATACATAAAAATAAAATGTTCTTGTGAGCATAATATGTTAAGGTCTGTTATGTACCTTTTTGGTTTTTACTATATTGAGAAGTAGAGTAGGCTAACATTTACGTAAATATTCTTGTATATTTCTTTATAAATTGTGAAACTATATTTTTTTCTTCCACCTGCCAGCCCGATTTTATGTAAAGAATATATATATATATATACAGTTTATTTGCGTATTTTTCATGCTTGTGTGTGCCTCTGCTAGCTTGTTGTTAGCCACAAGTGATTGCTTTGACATTTACTGTATAAGTTATTTTGAAATGTGGACAAATTATCAGAAAAGAAAATGTGTGTGGATATTGACACAAACAGGGTACAGTGTGTATTCATACATTTCTGAATTGATACATATTTCTATGTGATGACATTGTTTCAGAATTCCTGTTTAGGAACTTACATGCATTTTTCATAGAGTTTAAGCCTCATAAAAATGGTTTGCCTCTAAGAAAACTTCAAAGTTTTATCCATTCAATAAGTACAAAACAAAACATCTAAAGCAATCTGCAGTATGAATCATATTTTCCTGAGACTTTCTTCTATTGTTATGAAAATGTGACACAAATCTGTGACTGAAATTACATGACCGTCTCGGTTTCACTTGCGCAGAGACAAGCAGCCAATCACGTATTCTGTGTCTGGATCATGCTTAATGGTTTCCTTCCTTCCGTGTGAAATTTTTTCTGTATTCATGAACATTTTACAAAGTGACTGAGACTATGAGAATCATTCTCTGGATAAATTTAAAATTATACCGTAATAATTATATGAATATGATGTTTTACATAATTACAGCAAGCATTTCAAGGCCACATTAGTCTTGGATCTTTGTGGGGGTTGATTAATTCTATTACCACTTGCCTCAGTAAATCAACTAAACTACATTTCGTTACACTGTACTTGTATATGTGTAATGACAAAGTTGAATCTAATCTAATCTGAAAAATCTAACTGATGTGTTTCATTCTGCTTGTTCTGGTTTTTGGCCATGACTTTGAAGACTCTTGAACACTTCAAGGCCAAGATTAACACAGTCCTATCACAGAAATTTATGTAAGTTATGATTTACGTTGTTTTCCCAACCGCTCAAATGTTTTGTGACCTTGGCGTGTTGAAAAACGAAGGTTGACATGAATTACTGCAATAAAATCAGTTACATTTGCATCATCACTCTTTGAAATTATGTTATCATGATAAAGATGATTGACAAAACCACATATACACGTTACCATTCAAAATTTAATCATTCTTTTTTCTAATTTTAACTCATTAAAGCTATGGAATAACACAAATGTAACTCTGGGAATTATGCTTTGAAGCAGTACTCTACAGGAAAAAGAAGTGATCACAGATTGGATGCAACCCACTTTTAACTATGTAATGGTAAAATCATTCTGGCCTGGTCACATACAGATGAAACTGTGAGCCAAAGGGGCAGGGGGCCAAGAGCATGGCTGGCAGCTTGTGCTGGGGCTCACTTCCACCTGTCGCACTTCCATTAAATGTGGTTCCAAGAATTGTGTCCTCTGTTTCAGAGAAGACTGACACAAAATGGGACAGGCTCTAAAGTGATGACCATACCCATACTCCGGCCTCTGAAAGCTGAAACCACCTACAATGGACGTTTCAGGTCCCCTGGGGAGATGTACCCAAATTTACAGACTGTCCCTCCCCATAATACTAAGTCCCTGTGAACCGGAAGTTGCGATAGTTTTTACTTCGGTATTCTGATGCATTTACGAGTGCAACAGAATATCGACTGAGAAAAAATAGTGGCCGTGGCTTGTGTTTTCCATTGCGATCTGATTGGATGGAAAAAAACAGGCATTGCATTTTTACGGTAAATGAAACCAGCAGCAGACTGACACTTGAAGAGGAGTTAACGGCTCTGCCCTACCCAAGCTGTCTAACTGACGTAATCTGAGACAGAAAGCCACTTCAGTACGGAAGTGCATTTTCAGATTTTGATTAAAGATTATGAGGGCACATGAATTTTAAAAAGTGGAAGAACCACACTGATAAACTACTTATAATACTGCAATTAAACTGTGCAATATTCCATGGACAAATAGGAATTGTATTTTTTTTATTTCACCAGGACTTTAAATGCACTTTTAATTTACTTCTGAAAATATGCATTGTCTATTATAAACAAGCGTTTGTTATTTTGAAGACACAGTCGCTTGCAGTACTGGGTTGACCGATGCACACCGTAAACATTAAATGGCCATGAGACTTTTTTATGCTATTGTTTCTCTGCTCTAGATTCTTTTTCCTGGTGCACCGCCTCCCTCTGAGTTCACTTCCCTAAACACAGCAAGGGTCAAATCTTTCTTTGTGGTGGAGAGGAAGAGTGTGCTACACCAACAGCAATCCCAAGAGACTCCTGTTGAGGAGCTGGCAACAGAAGTGAAGGATTCCCCTGACTGTCCTCATGTACCCCACCGAAAATAGCCCGCCACGCACAGCCCCCACTGCCATAATCATAATTCCTGCCATGAGGTAAATAGGCTAGATTTGGAATGACGCACCATCATCATCCTGTATGTATCCCTAGCATAATTTCTATTATCAAGAGAAAGTGATAAGAACAAGTTGTAAAAGCACCGTAAGTTAATATTCCAAAATCACATTCCCAGAGTGAATGTCTCTGACCTTTTCATTTCATCCCCTAGAACCTCCAAAGCTGGTGCTTCTGTGTGCAATTTTAGAGCCCAGCACAGATGATGCAAAGACTCATTCTCACCACAATTGGAAAGATTTGAGCAAATTCTTAAACAAAAAGACAGGAAAACGAGAGATGAATTAAGCTGGAGGGAAAGAAAATGACTGGGTGACTCATTCTGTGGGATAACAAGGATGAAGTTAATTGAATAGCAGAATAGGATTCAGCCAGACTGAAGCAGTTAAAACAAAACAAATCTGCGATAATTGACATATGTTATATATTTAACCGTTTCTCTAAAGCCGAGGGTCAACAACCACACTCCGGAGGAGCCGACACCAAGGACACCAGTCAGGCAGGACAACGATGGTACGCAATCTTTTCTCTTTATTAAGTAATTAAAAGCACTTAAAACAACATTGGAGCTCCACTCCAGGGCGTCCCACGTGGGCCTCAAACGGGCCAGTGGAGCGTCAATAGGGCCTGAGACAAACAGTCGCGGAAGGTAAGCGACAAGAGATAGACCTTCGGTCAGGGCGTCAGAGCAGCCATAGACTCCCTTCTTCTCCCACAAAGGGATCTCTTTGCTCACAATGCAGCAGCCAATTGGGCACAACAGTCAGCAGACTCTGGGTTTACTTCTTGCAGGGCAGCGGTGGACCAGACTTTCGTCGAAGGCTGTCGCCAAAGCATCCAGCAACTTCCTGTGTTCACAGAACAACAACGAGTAGGCGGTACAACCGTTACAAACCGACTTTCTCCTTCATAGTAGATCGGATGCAGTAGCCAACAGACTCGAGGTTTGCTTCTTGCAGGGCAGCGGTGGACCAGACTTTCGTTGAAGGGTGTCGCCACAGCGTGCAGCAATTTCCTTTGTCCACAGAACAACAATGAGTAGACAGTACAAGGGTTACTAACCGGCTTTCTCTTTCCACCGAGCAAACAGGGAGGAGGTGGCAGTCTCCAAGGAAAGAATCAAGAATCACAAGGTGGAGTGACTGGGCTTTCTTCGGTTCCTAGAACAATAATCAGAGAATAATCTTCCACAACTCAAGTACGGCTCATCCCACCAGCACACAAGGCCGAGCTTCTCCGTTCTCAAATACGGCAACAAACAAGCTAGGAACCCGGACACAGTTCTTCAGATCGGTAGATCAGATTTAGTTCTTGATGCCCCACTGGTTAGACTTTCCCAGACAAAGATTACAGAGTGATGGTAATGGTTAAATCTCCCACATTCGTGCATGCATCAATACTAGAACTCCTCACACATGCTCACTTCACACTTTCAGACACTGCAATGCCACACCACCTCACAGTGAACAACAGGCCTTCACTCCATCTCGGCAGGGTCGGACAATCCACGGCTTTTCGTAAGGGGGTATCAGGTTTCCAGATCGATCACATAAGGCCCGGTTCCTTACTTGGTCTCTGAGGCTCACAGCGAGAGAGAAATACACCCTGCCAGCAAGCACAGGTCAGTATTCAGCATGCTCTAGGCCAATCCTCATAACATCACTTTTCTCATAAGTTAATTAAGGTGCACTTAACTTCCCTCTTTGGTGACAGCATAGATCTTTAGCACTATCCTTAATCACCCTGTTCTCTCAGTCCCATTTGCCAGTCACTCACCCGTCTTCAGTGTTTAAACACCCTCACACTTGCAGCTGTTGCCACTGTCCACTGTCCACTGTCCACTGTCCACTGTCCACTGTCCACTGTCCACTGTCCACTGTCCACTGTCCACTGTCCACTGTCCACTGGTAGAAAGCACTAAAGGGAATCCGAAATCAAACACAAGCACACCAAAAATCCCCACCCTATGGCTTCCAGCTTCTCCTTTTATCCATCTCCCCACATGTGCTCGCCAATAACGGCCTGATTAGTGGTCACAGCTGGCGCTCGTCAATGTCGTTGGCCATGATCTATCACCGGGAACGGCCAGGTGTTACACCGGACGTCTCCCCCAGAGCAACAACTTCCGGTTTTAAGGTTCCTATTCATTTCACCCGGTGACATATACAGCAAAAACATTACTTCTTAAATCTTAACAGGGTTTATTATTATAATATAAAATGTAAATATTAGCCGCGCAAAAAGTTGTAGGTTTAATTCCACACATGCAAATTTACTGTATAACTTGAGTGCACTGTAAGTCACTGGGATAAAGGGTCTTCTCAAATACATAAACTGTGGTTACAGGGATAGTTCACTCAAAAATGAAAATTCTGTCATGAATTGACCCTTCGCAAAACCCTGCCCTCCCTTCGTTCCTGTTGCTATGTCCCACAAGCCTTCGGTATCAGCCATCCACTGCCAGGGTAAATGTGTGCACTCCCTGGGAAAAAAGTTATGAATTTTTGGAAGAAATTACCTCTGATTTAAATAAAACAGAAAGGTATGCAATATGCATCGAGGGATACATTAAGGATTTGAGATAAATGTAACTAATTATACCTATATTTTCATCCACACCAGCAGACGATAACCTTACATTAATTCTGAACTTGCACGATACACCAGGCTACTACTGTCACAAATTGGTACTGGTAAAGCTAACCTAAATACGGCATAGTGTTTATATTTACTCTTTGTGAAAACGAAAGTAAAATTTTAAATATTAGTTCAGTACAGAAATGAATAACAGTCCATCAGTGTCTTAATCTTTATTTGTGTAAAATACAGTCTATACTCAACCAGAATGATCCTTCCGCCATCTACGCAGCGGTACTTCGTTAATGTGTGTTGACTTTTGTTTACTGCTTAGTCAGGCACGCAGACGCCACTAGGGTCGGACGAACATGACCCCCTCAGAGTCATAGTGACCAGATCCGTCCCCCTCACTGTCCCTACAAAAGTCGACAAACATCGGTAAAACTGAGGATTAATCAGGCTTTCTGCTATGTACATCAGCCTAAGTAGTGGCGGACAGGCTATGAGTATGGCTCCTTAATTATTTTACCCAGAATCGGGTCGGCCACCAACGTTTACATGGCACCTCCCTTTTCTGCCAGTATGTCCTACGAAGGATGTCTTGTTTAATTCTAAACTGAGGATCCTCGGTATACCGCATCTTGACTGGGCGTTCACACCAAGCGCGGTAAATCGCGCTATTCGCACATAGTTTGACGCTTGAATATTTTACTCGCTTTATTCGCGCGTGACAGATGCAAATTCGTGTCATGGGAGGGGCTTTTGCCAGGCTGCTCCAGTCTCGTTGCGAAATGGCTGACATGTATTTTGTTGAGAGTTACCAGATATCCGACCTCCTCACTCACTTTCTTCCGAGCAAGATCCTTTTTATTACTAAGCCGATGTAAGTACAGCTCTGGGTATCCACATACAGCGATGATGATTTTGTCCTCCATTGTTGTTTCGGATTTCTGCCTCCGGCAGCTACGTCATGATCACATCACTACTAGAGCAAGCTCCTGATTGTTAAATGCGGCGCAAATATCCACCAAAGTTCAAAATGTTCAACTCGTTACACACGGGCCCGGACATATGTTTAGTTTGTGTATGTGTTATGGCCGGCAGTCGACCGTGAGGTGTGAAGTGTTTGAATGTTCGACAGTTCCTGCCTCCTTCCTTCCCTTCTATGGAACTTTATTACAATATTAAATCCACCAAGCAAAAATAAGTCAGTGCGGCGCAAGGCAAGAAACTAGCGACTTAGCCGGGTTCTTCTTCCTGTGTGAATATTTTTTGCATCATCAGCCAAAATGTCAGAAAAGGTTTATTAGATCAACTTCTGTTCAGTTAAACATCCTATTTGGAATACATTTTAAAACTGCTACATGCCGAAGTAATTCGGTTCTTTAATGAATTGCAAGGCTCAATGTGGGACGGCACTCTTGCAATTTGCAGAAGCAGCATTTAAGTCATGTCAAGTCAGCTTTATTTATATAGCGCTTTTTACAATTTCCATTGTTACAAAGCAGCTGTACAAGAAAACATTGACTATAAGCAAAACATAAAAGGTTATGCAAATCAAAACACAGGTCAAATATCAGACACACTATAAATTCCTATATGCATCGTTAATTAAATAGGACTATACAATTTTATAAAATTTAAAATGTGATTTCTAGCTCAGTTTAAGATTAGGAAACTAAATGTATGCTATAGTTGATGTCAGGTTTAATTTATGATTCTTTTGTGTTCAACAGATCAAAAAAAATTATAATGTAATTTTTCCTACTATGGTAGTCCAAGAAGTGTTTGGTTCAAAGTATTCCTCCAAATCTGTATGAATTTATTTTATCAGAGCAAAGACATTTATACAGATTTAGAACAACTCAAAGGTGAGTAAATGATGACAGAATCTCTATTTTTGGTGAAGTATCCCTTTAACAGAATATTAGCAGAATTTTTTTACGAATGGACAAGACAGCAAATTATATTATGGCACTATCTCAGCTTTTATTCATAAACAAATGAAAACATTTTATGTTCGTACCAATCTATGAGCTACGTTCTATGAGGCAATATCTAAAACAGAGCCATCACAAGCCATGCAAACTGAGACCACGTCTCCGCTCTCCCAGGCAGTGAAGTAAACTCAATAGATGGTCCCGAAAGCCACTCTATCAATCAGTGCAGTACATTCACATTATGTACGATTTCAGGACAAATACTGTCAGGGTTCGGTGTCCCCCCTAACTCGTTGAAAAGGAGCCTGTGAACATTCACATACAATTTCTGGGAAAGAGCACTTCACGTATAGTTCTGCTTCCTGTTTCTAATTTTTTCAAGCCGGTGATACAGTTTGTCAAGCGTGAGTTTTGCATGTGTGTGTGCATCTGCCAGATTCTCTAGGTCAAGCTTGCTCAAGTCTTCAGTTTCCAACTTGGTTTGGGAGCTCTCTTGACAGCAGTGCGTTCTTTGGCCTGAATGGTTCCTGTCAGGACAAATCTCAATCTTAGCCAAGAAATAGGACTTGTGGTGCCAGGGCCAAAGCATAATAACCAGAAAAAACTCATTCTTTCCAGCTTTATATTGTTTAGTCATAAGTCATGATCTTGTTTGGTATAAGGTCAGTGACACCTGGCATTAAACTTTATGGGGTGGTTTCCTGGACAGGGCTTATGCCTAGTCCCAGACTAATTTAAATGTTAGAGGTGTCTTGATTGAAAACAACCATAAGACTTTTCTTCTGGTGGGGGTTAGTGTCGCAATATACAATATACAATTTATAGAAATTACACAATATATTTGATCATAATCAAATGCATTACTATAGTATTTATTAAAAACAGGCTAACATAAAAGAACATTCTTCTTTTACTGTTTTTTGGATCAAATCAATGCAGGCTTGGTGAACAGAAATCACTTTTGAACAGTATAGTGTACGTCCAACAGAATAATTCTAACATTATTTACCAATGTAGCATTTACTATTTTCTCTAAAAACAACTGGATGATTGACACTTTGTGATAATAATGTTTGTTCAAAAAGACTTAAATGCAAGAAACTAGTTTATTAGATATTAAAATATAAATTGTGACAAGACCCACTGACAGTTTGTGTGTTAGTGTAGTCCTGCCATTAGGGGGCGGTGTGGCTCAGTAAATGCCAGTGTACACATTTGTGAAAATTTCTAATTCAGAAGACAGATAGAGAGCGAAAATGACCCCTCAAAAAAGTAGAAGCTTCCTCTTCCCGCCTGGGAGTGGAGGTTTATTATTCTCCATATTTCTTTAGCTGAAGTCAGCTTCACCGGAGTGACGCCAATCAAGCACTCATGTCAACAATGTCCTGCACTTAGCAGTCTTTAGACGTGGGGCAAGGCGTTTAAAATTTTAAGCGACATGAGAACTAGCCCATAAACAAACTTAATACAAATTATTTTAAATCATTAATTCAAAAAATTTACCGTATCCTGGCTTAAGCTAACCCCTGTCTGGGAAACTGCCCCAAATCTCCTTATATCAAACCAATGATAAGTGAACAAAAGTCCATTGTTGTTATTTTACTTTGAAGGCCTTAAAGGATAATGACCTGTTGCTCTCAGTGTAGGAGTTTAAAAGACCCCTTTACTGAAGCACTATTAAGGGAACTTAGATCTAGATGTGATGTGTGTAAAAGTGTGTGTGAGTGTCATTCCCAACCCAGCTGAACTCATTGGCTCCTATTTCACTCTCCTTATTCCTGACGCACACAAAACCCCACTCATGCGATAGTTTGAAATTTCACTTTCATATAAAATAGCTCAAGAACAATCCACTGTGCATTTAGCTTTTTTTGCTTGGGAAAGAACCCTTAATCCTATGCTCAGCTAAACACTGCACCTTGCGAGGTCCACTTCCTCTGGAACAGTGAAGAACGATTGAAATAGAGCTCATTGTTCTCCACACATCTTGGTCAGATATCAGATGATCCTGTTGGGAAGTTTTAATTAGTATGGAGAATGTAAAATGCTCCCCGCTGCATCCAAATATTACGTAACATATTCACAGAACATCATGCCTATTTTGCAGACGTGCTCAGCACAGTCATCTTTCCAGTCTCACCTCATCTGACGCTTTCTGAGGGACTAGGTTTCCATCCAAATATCTGTCCAAACCGTCTAGTTCTGAGAACTCTTGTGTTTGGGGGCCGGGGTGAAAACAGGTGCATAACTAATAATGCAGAACCCCCATTGTTTTTAACACAAACTCATCCAAAATTGTTCCTTGAGGAATTCAATAGCTAAGCCAGAGTGTTCCAGAGCTGCAGATGTGCTCATTCCCTGACAGTAGCAGTATAGGACAAGCTGGACATCACTGGCATTCCCATTGCAGAATCCTCTCCCTCTCACTGACTGATTTTTCTCCCAGAGTGGAGCACAGACCTCAGTTCTAGTATTTTCTGAATTACAACCCTATAAGGCCCACTAAGATGGCATTAGCAGGGGGTTTATTGGCCAGTCGCTTTATCACTCTTAAGAGTTTAAATTTGAGTTTGAGTCATGTAGTGTCTACAGTGTTGGCCTGAATGATGAGTTGTACAGATAATTTCCACCTAGTCATGTGATACATGTTTTCTGCTTAATGCATCTGCCTGTCTATGTAGAAAAATATGTCTGTCTGTCAGTCACATGCAGCTGTTGTGGTTTTTGTGCAAGCAATACAAAAAAGGGGCAAATTAAGTTTGTATACCCTATCTAATCCATCCCTTTTTTATTCATTCATTCCCTTTGAAATGAGAAAAGCTAAATTTGAAAGAGTGTCACTGCAGCTTTGTAAGCTCCCTGAATCAAAGATCTAACCGATTGATTTTCTAGAGTTGCCAGTTTCAGGACAAAATAGGCATATAGACAAAATTATAAACATTTTTTCTTTCTTTACAAATGAGGAAATTTGTCAAAATTATCATTTAACCAAATAAAATAATACTGCAAAGACTTTAATAATCCCACTGTTCACACTTTGTGAAGTCCATGCTAGCTTTTGTGTCTTGTTAATAGACACAGAAACAGAACAAAATATTTAAATGCGACATTTCCCCTTTTCATTAAATAATTTACAATGGATTTTAACTAAGTGACATTTTTAAATCCAACAAAAAAATCTAGAAAGACTTTTGTTGTTGGGATGAAGGATGTTGCTGCCATCTACTGGATCACTACCTACATTGCGTACAGTGATTCCGTTCAATAAAAACAGTCCAACATTATTACAGTATTAGTACAGTAAGTACAACCGACTTCTAACGAAATATTATAAAACAAACACAAGATTATTTTTATTTTTGTTTTCAATGCTTCACTGTGACATATTAAAATATGTATTTTGTTATTTTTAACATTGAGACTTTTATTCTGAAACAATAGGTGTATATAAGGGTTTTCCCGGATGTAGGTGCGTCGGTCCTCTCTGATGTCTGGCATGCTGAAAATACTGGAGCTAGTGCCGTTTATTTATTGTGAAACGTTTTTAAATTAGTATGTTTTACAAGTCTGTATTGATCACATGTATCGGCTGCTTTTAAAACAATCGACAGAGGGTCAGATTCTGCGCTTAGTGGAATAAGATGTGATTTGTTAGCAGATGATGCTCAGTAACCATATTCAGACTCGTTTAGCTGACAGCGACCCTGTGGCTATGTCGTCCTACCATAACGTTGTTTTTCAATCAGTTTTACATTATTTGTTGGTCTACCACATCTAGATGACGTTCACTTATTAATTGGCTTAATGTGTGATGTGAGACTGGTTACTGATCCACCTCTAGGGTTCTCAGTCTACCGTTGGTTAACAGATGTTTGTATTGTGTTTAAGTGAGAGTTAGCCCCAGAGGTCGTTTGCAGAATGAAGTGTCAGGTTAGCGGAGGTTTTTCTGGAAAGAATAGGCAGTATAGGTAATGTTTGCAGAAATGTGCTGTGGATCTAGATGCGGAGGAACAGCACAAAGTACAGTCATCAATACATGAACAGGTGAGTTGAGCTAGCTAAATAATATAAAATAAAATGATGTTATTTATATGAATCTTGCATGCATGTCATGATTTAAAAATCATAACTATTCAAACCTGATTTGTTTGAATATTTTAATGATAGGAGTAGAGAAAGAAGGCTCCCTTCACATGGATGTCTGCAGTAAGAACTCAAACCGCACAGCCCCTGTGAGCGAAGGGGAACCCAGGCGAGCCGATGTGCCTCTGTGCTCTCGCACCAATGGTTGGAGCTGGCCCCCACACCCCTTCCAGCTGCTGGCCTGGCTGCTTTATTTATACTTTGCTGTAACTGGCTTTGGTGTGTTTGTGCCTTTGTTACCCACACACTGGATCCCAGCTGGATATATTGTATCCTTATTGTGTAGTTGTGGCCTAAGCGCTGGTCAGTCCTTTGAAAACTTTGTGGTATTCTGTGGTGTTTAACTATTATGACCGGTAACTTAGGATGTTTTTTTTGTTTAACCTATTATGGCTATTAGTAAATCTTTAACTCCGAGCTCAGTGTACAGGGATCACATTTGTCAGTCACCTGTTCATGCACCTGATGGCCGTCTCTATCGACCCTGCAGACTACAACGTCAGAGCTAAGAGTTACAAGGGACCCCTGCCCGTGTTCGACCGCACCAAGCATGCTCATGTCATTGAGAACTGTCACTGCTACCTCTGTGAAGTGGATGTGTAAGTACAGACAGATGCTTTTGTCTGTTTATCTATTGTTGTGACTGCATGACATACAAGAAAGTGACATGACATCAACAAAGAGAAACTCCAACCAGGTCCAACCTGCTTTCTCAGTCCTGTCTCCCTGGCCTATGCAACATGGATATTTGCACAGGACAACAATGTTGTCTAGGGCGACCCAGAGGGCCACCCCCAAACACAGCTCTCTGTCACAACTTGTATCTTTTCCACTTCAAAAGCAGATCTTTTTTCTCCACAGCCTGTCAATTATCAATTCCCTGTAACTTTCTTTTTCCAGGGGCCCTAAATCAAAACATTGCAGTGCGTGTAATAAGTGTGTGGCGAGCTTTGACCACCACTGCAGATGGTTGAACAATTGTGTGGGAAGCAGAAACTACTGGTGAGTCATTTTGACTTCCTCTGTTTTTTGGTCATTGTGTTGGTCTGACTGTCACCACCTGCTGTTTCTGTGGACGGCAGTTGCTAGAGAGTATGGCTGCTTTAATATTATGGGTGTAATGTATTGTAGCCAATTTGTTGCCATGAAAAATGAAGTGTTTATGTGACATTGATGGTAATATCTTATTATGAAGTGGTAAAGCGAATAGGTGGTCAAGTGCAGTTGCATAGCATTGTAAGTAAACAGTCACACATTTACGGAGTTTTATTTGCTGCAGCGAATCAGTTGTTTGTCCAACCTTATGAGGCATATGACATTTTCATTAAATGAAAACATTTGTATCAAAAGATGATGCCACAGGCAGGGTGAATATTGTCTGAATGAAGTGCTGTATAGCTGATGTAACGCCTCGTATATGAAAAATATATAGGTTATTAGGAAGTCTGGTAACATTTGACTGAAAATATTAACTGACATCATCAAATGACATTTACTGTAAATCATATTCTCTCAATAAATGTCTTATTTCTCTTTATCCTGACAGGCTATTTCTCAACAGTGTGATTTCCGCTCTTCTTGGGATTGTTTTAGTTGTAGTTATTGCCAGTTTTGTCTTCATAGAGTTCTTTTTGGACCCATCAAAACTCCGATCCGACAAGCACTTTCAACAGGGTAAATGACACATTCTACACACACCAGCGCATGTCCAGTCTGTCCGCTGCTTCACTTATCTCCGTCTCTTTCTGTAGTAAAGAATGAGTCTGTGGTGTGGTTTGTCTTTCTGCCTGTGGCTCCGGTCACCACGGCAGGTCCAGCCATCCCTGCTCTGGCAGGACTGACCATTGCTGTGGGACTATTATCTGCGCTTTTGCTTGGCCACCTACTCTGCTTCCACATATACCTCAGTAAGTACACTTATGTAGAGCAGGTTTGTTTAAATATTTTATATATATTACTGAATGCTTTAAAAAGGAATTTGCTAAATCTTGAAAATGTTTGTAATATGTACATATATATTAAATGCTGTCTCATTTGTTAGTCGCTTTGCGATACAAGCATCAGCCAGTATCCAAAGTGACCTACAAATGAGAGAGCATATTGATATCTTTTGAATGAGCTAACATTAAGTACAGTTTAGAAGCGATGTTTCATAGTAGGACTTGAGGTGAGGTTAGAGAATGAAGATGAAGATTTGCCTTATTAATATGTACAAACAGAATTAGATTGAAGAAAACCTGACAGGTGGGGTTATTAGATTTTAACTTGGTAAAAGAATGGTTTCATACCAATAAGCTTACATTGAATAAGAAGAAGTCTCGCTGTATGATTTTTGGCTCACAACGATGTACTTATTTGCCTTTTGATTTGAATATTACTTTTGATGATGGCTTACCTCTGGAGTTTGTTGAGTCTTTTAAATATCATGGTGTTTGGATTGACCATCATCTTACTTTTAAACCACACATTGATTATATTGTTAATTGAACATGTTGTTGTTTGCACTTACTGTATCAATCAATTTATTGTCTTGCTTACCAAATTAGGAAACGAATTGATTCACAGGTATTATTGCCTCTTATTGATTATGCTGATATTGTCAATCAAAATACTCAGATATGATACCTATCTGAGGCCTCTTAATGTGTTTTAGAACTCCTTATGTAGATTTTTTTGGATTGGATTAAATTTATTGTCATTACACACATACAGTGCAACGAAATGTATTTGCTTTAAGGTGTCCATATTGTACACATCATTTCCATATGTATAAAAAATTATTTAAATGTGTTCATTATATGTGTCCTTGGTATTTGAAACAGTTCTTGACCCCGTATCGATCTTCTTATTCATTTAGACATGTGCAATTTCCTTTATTGGTACCTAGAATAACTAGTGAAGCAGGGCGTAGGTCATTTCAGCATAAAGCTTCCATTGATTGGAATAATCTTCCTCAGTTTTTGAGATCAGTATCTTCTCTAAAAAAAAACAGGGCTAGCCTAAAACAATATAAACTTTTTCCTCTTTTTTTTATTAATTTTATTTTGTTTATGATATTGTTAAAAGTATGCTGTGGGAGTGGGGGAAAGTGTTTTTGTGTTGAATATTTTGTTTAACATGTTTGTATGTATCTTGGGCCCACATACAAACTTTTGTTTTATGTTTAAAGGACTTGAAAATCAGATGTAAGAAATAGAAATAGAAATTTGATTTAAATTACTGCAGGCTTTGTTATACTCAGTCAGTCATGATTTTGATGAACTGCACCTCATCATGAGCCACAAGGGGGCATTGAGAGGAAGTAAAGACACGGTAGAGGTAGATGTTCCCAGTCTGCTGCAGAGTTATTTCAGACAAAATATCTCCAAAGTATTTATTAACATGGCATGTTTCAAGATGTTTCGGAATATTGAAAAACGATATAGTTACCTGTATTAATATTGTACTCTATATGAATGGTGTATACATTTTAAATTAGAATTTAATTTCAGACTTTCTGTCCGTTTTCTTCACAGTGTGGAACCGACTTAGTACATATGAGTATATTGTGCGACAGCGCCATCGAGATGAGGTCGGCGATTCCAGAAAAAACCCTTTGGAAAATGAATCTGCCCTTCCAAAGGCGAATATTATCAAGGTACAATCCACACAAACATGTGCTTAGCACAGCTAAAATTAGTAACACACAACAGCAGTTTGTTTGCTTTTGTTTGTTTTTGTTAAGTTTAACTTGTTACTTTTATGAATGACTAAAAATGAATAAAAAAGGTTTTGAGCTGATGTTTGCCTGTGTTTTATTAATGTTTTGCATACTTTTTTGAGATACACATATATGACCCTAGATGAAAATATTATTAAAACCTCTTATGGGTACATTTTTCAAAATTTAGATTGTTACATCACCTGAAAGCCGAATAAACAAGTTTTCTATTTATGTATGGTTTGTTAGGATCGGACAATATCTGGCGTAGATGCAACTGTTAAAAAATCTGCAAGTGTTGCCTGCATTGCCAGTGTGGCTAGCTCATGGCAACCTAGTTGTTTTAACAACCAGGTTGTTGAAACAACATAGTGTGGGTACAAAATCATCTGTGCAGTTGCTTCTCAGAGCAATTAACACATTCCCAGGAAAACCTCTCCACCAGCCTGCTGCCAAATCCTCACAGGGGCGGCACATTGAGCTCACATTGAGCAATGGGAAATGAGCACACACCATGAGTTCACTTCCTACCACAGAACACAAGGTGTGTGTTCTAGAGACTATAAAAGGACCATTGGTGATGGACTTTAAATATAAAGCTGTAAGCAGGCGTAACAATAACATTGCTTTTAAACACAACCACCCAATAGCCAAAATCAAAATGTGGATTAGCTTTGAATGTAAGCTATTTTGTGAGATGTGAAGCTTACAGTGGTGAAACCAGTGGTAATTGTTTAACGGTCAGAGGAGCATGCAATTTTTCAAGATTCTTTCATACGTGTACAGGTTGAGACTTCTTAAATGTAATTTGACCCCAGTGGTACACCTCATGAAAGGACGTGTGTATGCGACTTCACTCTTCTTAAAGAACAGTTTCAGGGTTTTACCTAGCTCAAATGAGGTGGAGGTGGTGCCATCCTGATCTTGTACATATGAGTAGGCCTACCATATAAACCATTAACCAAAATCGATGAAAAGGACAATTATTAAGTTATATCAAACCTCAAATGTATCCAACCAACAGAAACGTTGCTTAAAATCAAATATAAGCTTTTTGTCATTTCAACTAACATTTCACCCTACAATAGCCAACTGAATTCGCCAGTTTTACTAAACGACCAAGGCTCCTTCTCATCCTGCGTTCTCTTGTGGTTCACTTGTGGCTTTTAATTATTCTCTGTTCTCTGTTATATTCGCTAGTGACTGAATCGTTTTAACTGTTCAACAAATCTGTTCAAATGAGTCATTAGTTTGTGAGTCGTTCTGATCAAAATTGCGTTCATACTGGCGAACTGACTGTGTACAGTATAACGTTGATTCAGGGAGCCAACTGCACAGCTTAAAACATAACAGCATGATGTACAGCAGGTTAATTTAAGGAAACTCCAAGATATTGAACGTGCTTGGATGCAAAAGAAACAATATTATTAATATCAATAATCTATGCACACTTAATTACTTGCACTATTGTCTAGTCTAAATTATTATCTGCTCATATCCACCTGTACATTAATGTTCATAGTGTTAATGTTCATAGTATATAGTCATCTGTATATATTGTTCATAGTACACACCTACTGTCATATTTTCATAGAACATACCTACTGTAACTTTTTTTCATAACTGTATAATATTTTCTCAATATTGTATTCTGTATTTATTCTAACTGTATATCCTGCACTTGCTAATTGCACTTCTGGTTAGACCTAAACTACATTTCGTTACACTGTACTTGTATATGTGTAATGACAATAAAGTTGAATCTAATCTAAATATTCACCTGAACACTCGTGAAATACGGCTCCTAATAGCTCCTGCACTGCGACTCTTATATAATATAACGAATGATTATGAAACAGTGCCTCTGTTGTGGCGTTATGCCGCAGCTTCAGTTAAAATCAGTCTGATGAATGCATGCTATTTGTTTTTCATCGAAGACAACCAACATCATTTGGCCAGAGTCTGAGGCGGCCGCATCCATTTTATAATGCAGAGAAACCCTGTGTTTGCTTTGGCTCGCTACACAGATGGTTGTGTTGGGCAGGGCGGCCATCTCACTAATCATACATATCACCACATACTGTACACGTGTACCACAAGTACCCCACACACCCAGAAGACACAAAGACTTGCACGCACATACTCTCAGATTTTGTTCTCAAAACGACAAAAAATACAATCGTTTACATACGCTCTTTGCAAATAGTTGTTTATTGGATGGTTGGAAAAAATTAGGTTTAGAAAAGACGTAAAATATAGCGCAGTGAAAGTCCTGAGAAGGTGGATGAAAGCCATGGTCAATCACTTTGACTCGTTCAAAGCTTCTGTTAATAGAAATACTCATAAAAACTCATTTTTTTTAATATTCTGTTTGACTTGTGATATGTACTAGTCAGATTCTCACAAAATTAGATAATAATGTACCTTTGTGCTTGTCTGTCTCTCATTGCTTTTGTTTGATTGCTTTGCTGCAGCAACAGGTCAGTTACACTGGAACATTAGGCTACACCAACCCAGAGATGGAGGTAGAAGATCCCACTGCCATAAGCTCGCAAGGATCAGCGTAAGTCCTGCTAGACCAGTGACGTAATGGGATTGACATGTTCTGATTGACAAGTTCACCCAAAACTAGAAATTCTCTATTCTTCATCATTTAGTAACCCTTTTGTTGTTTAAAACCTGCATATGACTCTTCTTTGCAAAACAAAAGAAAATATTTTAAAATGGTCTCCAAATTTTTGTGTCCAAACAATGAAAGTTAGTGGGTGCCCATGTTGTTTAGTTACCAACGATCTTCAAAACATCAGATTTCTCGTTCAAAAGGATAAAGTAAGTCTAACAGGTTTATAATGACATATAAAACATATTTTTGGGTGTCCCTAATTGAATAGAGTATTTTGGGATGCCTTACATTAACTGCATTTAATGGTACAGTAATTTAACTGCTAATTAAATGGCTCATTTTATAAAAACTGGACACCATCCCAAGATACCTCTTTTTTCACATGCTACTCAAACTGCATCTTAACAACTCTTACAGTATAGTTTCAATCTTCTTTATCTGTCTTTTAGTAGCCTGAACCAATGAACTACAATCAGTAGAGATCATAATGAGATCATAAGTGGGTGAAATACATGAAATCTGATTAGTTTTTTATTTATTTACAGTAAGTATAGTATTATGTCTAAGTTAATACTGTGAGAGATCAGCTTAAAGGGTAGAAGCAAATCTTTTATGAGCTAGCGTTCTTTTTATAGAGTCTTTGTCAGGCATTGCATAGCCTCATATATTCAATTGTTCTTTTTCTTTAACTTTAAGGCTTGTAATTTGACCAGTTATTCAGAAACAGTTATTGGAGTCTGGTTTGCCCAGGTGTCCTATTGCATAACAAAGCATCAGGCAGAATTCACTGTAACTTCATAATGCCAATTACAAAGAAGGCTTTCACAATGTTGCCATAGTGACTGTTTTCTAAACAGAATGTTCTGAATTCTTTCCCATGAATCTATTGACAGTGCAGCTTGAAAGATATTTTCAGTGCTACTAGTGACGTTTCCAGGTTTATTAAACAGTGATGATCTGACTGTGAAACTGCTGTAATCCAGTTTTATGCATTATATTGACATAGATGGTTTTAATGGAATGTGTCTAAAAGGTTCAGTGAAGTCCATCCCATACTTATTCTATTACTATATGAAGCTACAGCTCTGTAGGATAAGAGGGTTTATTCACTATAGAATTTGAATGTTAGAGGTTGTGATTGTAAAGCCTAACATTTACACTGTCACTTATCCTTATGTTCAGTGAGGTGAATATTTGATATGGTCCTGTGCAAACCACAATCATTGTGTGTGGCACAAAGAGTAAAGTGATTCAGAGGAAGACAGAAAAGGGACTTACGTTTTGGGAGTGTCAGTTGTCAAATGAGATCATCATAAGGATACATCTAAAAAGAGGTGTGGATATGTGGTTGCATGTGGACGTAAGCCAACAGTGGCCTGAACAGTAGCTTAAATTCCTCTCTGATGCCTCTTATGTGACCGATAAGCAGTTATGGGTGGGTGATGGGCAGTACAACAAGAAATTTTGCATTTGCTCCACCCCTTGTGTGTCTAATAAATATTTTAAACAATTCAGATTTATATTTTTATGCCTTCTGCCAGAAAGTCTGGATTACTCTGTTTTGGGACATACTGGACTGTATTATGTAATACAGCCTTTTTTTCTCAGTTACACAGATTTTCAGTGTCTGTAATGTAAAAAAGAACTTTATTATATATTTTGGGTGTCTGTTTGCAGGCGTTATGGCAATGGCAGGGTCAGAGGCTCATCTGAACAAATGGGTGAAGAAGATCTCCTTCCTGCTGGCCTACACTCCAAAACATCACCTTGCCCACACAAACACACACAGGTGCAACACAGTAGCACACACACCAGCACTCACACTAACTACACCTAAAATAGGTTTATATCAATATCATTTTCAGGGTTTAAATATACAACTTATTGTTGATCTGTTGTGTTTAGCTTTATACTTTGACAGATGTTTACTACTTATTTTTACTCCTCTGTAAGCCTCGATAAGTGGTTAAATTTTCTCATGTATTTGCCTAGAAAAAAAAGAAGGTGCGCAAACTTGCAGCCGAGATGAGCAGTGACAGGTCCACTGACACCAGCGCCACCAGAGGCATACCAAAAACTTCTGCTGAGCAGGGTAAGACATTTCAAACAGTGTATTTATCAGATTGTCTGTATTTTGCTTTAGTCTTATGCCGGGGCCTCACCAAAATATTTTTTTAAACCTTATAAGAGTTTCAAACTGTGAGAGGCCACAAACAGGAGGACAAAAATCCTAGATGCATTCGTCTTGCTCCTATAATGTGTGGTGCGCCATGATGTGATGAAGAAAGCACACCACACAGGACCACATTTTCAAACCGATTCCTGACTGTGAACACAGAAATTCTCTCAAATTATCTCGAGATTTCAGAATAAGCTTTTTATTGTTTCACTTAAGATTTTGTTATTTATATACATGTTCAAGATAAACAACAGCACAGCAGTAGCAACTTCTTTATTGCCTTCACAGTAATTAAAAATCAATATTAATACCGTATTGTAAATAGCTGATGACATTATCACCTGAAAGAGTCTACTGGCTCCACTAGCTCCACTGGACCTATTTTTTTCTGTACCTTAAAGCATCAGCACACTCTTAATTCAACCACTACCGTCACTGGCACACAGCATGTTTTTTTATTGATATTATTCATAATTGCAATGATAGTGTTTGTTATGCTTTTGACAGAAAATGTACAGAATGAAGAAAAGGGTTTGTTGAAGTGATAACTATGGTTGTTATACTTCTTTCGGCTAGCTTTCTAAATTGGGTATTGTTTTGTTCCATCACGTTGAATATTTCGGGCGGCTCTGATGTTCTTACGATCAGACCAAAGGAAAATCTTATAAAATTATCTTTAGAGCCATTAAAGATCATTGGAACTTTACCTAGGATTGTCAGAAGGGTAGAAATCGGCCCGATTAATTTGTGGTGAGGCCCCGGCATGAAGAGTAAGTGGTAAATTGTAAAAATCAGACCATAAGACCATAATTACCTGGTAAAGAAAAGTATTTTCTTTTCGTGATTCGTGATTTTGTTTATACCGCACTCAATGTAGAGATAAAATAAAAATAGTTGCACTTGCTGTGTAAGAACTTTTTTCAAATGTTTGAAGTACAGTACGTGTCAGTTTTCTTAGCCTCTTTCCCCACAATTTCAGATGTTTTTGAGTATTGTGTGTAGTTTCCCATCATGTTGGTGTTAAAATGTAATTGCTTCTTATGCCATTGTCACACTAGACTTGAGCATGCGACATCTGTTCAGACAGTGCTGCAAAAATGGGCCAGAGCGATTCCTCCATCTTTAAACTTTCTGTACCAAGAGGTCATGTTTGATCTTCTATTGGTCTAACGCATTCACATGACGCGAATTCGCAGGTCAGAGTTCACCAAACGTGAACTTTGCTATGCAGCGAAATAAGAAATATATAGTGTCATTGTTTAAAAGGTCACCTTTGTGATCTGTGTCTGTACATTTGTGTCCTTGCTTTACACAATTAGAGTCCTCTGTAGCTGCCACCACCGTGTCATCCTCAATTGGTCAACGCTTACCCTTCCCAGCATATCCCCCACGGACCTCTCTCCCCCCTCTTGCGCCTGTACAGGCATCTGGCCCCCCAGCTGAGTATCATTCTGACTCTGCAGAGTCTCTGGAGGAAATTCCTGTAGCAATGGCTCGGCTCGGCAGTGCCGCCCAGGCGGGGGCTCCAGCCGCTATCTACACATCTGCCTCTACAGCTTCTGCCGCCACCTACCCCTCTTCCCTCCAGTGCACTTTGCCTCCCTTGGTTGTTGGGCAGCCTCTACCCTCCCCTCAGCCCAGGACCAAGAGGAAGGTGATAACTCATAAAGCTTCAGAGCAGAGATTTGAGATGGTATGCCATAATGCATCTGTGTTTACAAGTCGAGAGAGCAGGGAAGGTGCTGTGCCTCAAGAAGGCACCAACGCAGTAGAAGGTCACAAAATGGCGAAAAGGAAACGAACGGGTAAAAAGAGAAGTGTGGAAGATTCTAAGGTCAGCTCGAGATTGGGAACCCCACTGGCATAGCTACTACTACACTACAGAGATGCAGTGGTTCTAGTCAGGGCTTGTTTTTCTTGTTTCTGTATCAGAACACTCCAGTTGGTTTTGAAGAGGATTGCATAGACTTGTGCGGCACTGAATGCTGATGCAATCTATGCAAGAAACACTGAATGTCAACGAAGAAGCTGGATGCCTGGATCCAAACACCTCTGAGTAAAGACATTTCTGAACCTTTTCCTGCATGGTCAAAACAACTAGGTTGCCCTTTGTTGATGACATTCACTCTTAACTCTTCAAAACGTTGCTGAAGACATGTATCATAGTGGGCTATTAAAGGTCTGATCTGGGATCAGAATTATATATACTGAAATAGTCTGAGGTTATCAGAAGTGAAGTCATGAACATTGATGCAGAATCGAGTAATGAATCCCAATCCTAGGCTTAATTCCAGTACATTTCACTATGACTTAATGTAGCAGTGCACAATTCATTTTAATGCATTTCACACCTTTTATTTATTTTAAATGTAAATTGCCAAAGTTTTACATTTACAGTAGTTTTTTACAGTATTTGTGTAATATCCGAAAGTTTCCTATTTTTTTAATTCGTATTTTTGTTTCTGTTATTGGTATTATGTTTGTTTGTTTTTCATTTTCAATAAGCTTTTCTATGTCTCATTGTTTGAATTAGGTCCATGTATAACTTTTGGAATGTGTTCTCTAGTACATAGTACAGAGTGTACTTGTAGTTATATTTGAACAATACAATCATTATGTTTTCTGTTATTATAACCATAATACTTCAACAAATCAATGTTGCATATTTCGCAGTGCTGCAAATTTTTGACACGTTGACTGATCCTTCTCACATGCTGTTTACACAACCCTGTCACACTTTTTCAGTCTGTTAGTTTTGATGAGATCATTGATGGTTTTAACTGTGATGTATAAAACTGCTGTAATGCAAAATGATGAGGAGGGGGAAGCAATATATAAATATGGTTTAATGTTATTTAACAATAACCAGAATTTCAGTAAATTTTTGTATACAATTATTTTTCTTATTTTCATTTAGACATTATGTTCAATCTGAAGAACGAGTGTTTTCTTTTTAAATATTTGTCTCCCTTCAATAAATATTTGCACTGTAGAAAACGTATACAATATACAACAGTTTTTATTTCTCATTGAAGGGATGAGATTGGGAGCAAATAGATAATTTGTTCTTAAAGGGATAGTTAACCCGAAAATGAAAATTCTGTCATGAATTGGCATGCATCCTCAAGTTAGCAACAGATGTCTGGGGTTTTTGGGTGGAGTATCCCTTTAAAGGGGTATTTTACCCAAAATCGTTTCATCATTTATTTATCCCATTTATTTAAACTTGTAATGCGATATATATATATATATATATATATATTCAAAATGTTTGTGTCCATACAATGCAGATTTAATGTTGTTTGGTTTCCAACATTCTTTAAAATATCTTATTTTTGTTCAGCATTGCATTGTGGGTTAAAATATGGTTAATATCAATAGAGGCTTTTATTGAAAATATGCACACAGGATTGGAAAAGAGGAATTTACATTTTTATTTCAATTATTCGATTCCAAACCTTTCGAATTCAATTCCAGAATTGGAATTGAGTTTTGATTCCCAGCCCTAATGGTAACATGCCATTCTTTTAACTAAAAAAATATTTTATTTATATCATATTTTTAATGTTCCACGTTACTTGTGTACACCCTGACACATTCCAGAAAGTAACTCCAGTGGTAAAGTTAGTCACATGACCTTTATACTCTTTGGCACATCACAGTGTCCATAGCAACGCTTGGACAACACAAACAGATCACAACACAACTGTAGCTCAGTTGAAAAATGATATAAATCCTGTTGATTACATAAATCCACTATTCACAATGTATAGCTGTAGACAGTCAGGCTTGCATGTCACCCAAACACCTGCTCTAGCCAAGGCTTATCTGTTAAGAAGACTAGTATTCCCTGGCAGGTCAGAGATCCTTTAGACAAGATCACAACTACAGAAGGTGAAAGCAGACAAAGTAAAAAAAGGAGAAAGAAGTATTTTTCTTCATTGTAGGCCATGTGTGTGTCTAACCAAGTAGCTGTATTTACCAACAATAAGCCTATTATATAATTTGCATGTGTGCTTGTGATTTTCTTTGTTTAGAGAATGTGACTATTGTCTTGGTTTGAAAATAGCACTGGCCTTTTGGATTCTGTCCAGCAGTATAAAATCAATCCAACTCTCCATTCTCTTCTGTTTTTAAATAAGGATCATGTTCCACCCTACAACTAATATCAAACTACTATATAACCTTGCTGTCTGTTCTTCTGTTAAAAATCGTACAAATCTTTTTCATAGGTATATAAAAGATTTATAGAAATGTTACAAGCCTTTAAAAGATCTAGTGTTTTAAAGTTTGATTTTCTTTCCTAAAATCATACAGTTTTTTTATTCAACTTTCTTTTCTTGTCATACTTCCACCACAGTCCTTTTCCCCTGCTGTTTTGAAACCCATGTGACCAATTTTGCAATATTAAGTGTACTCAGTGTAACCATAGCATCAGAACGTTATAACATCGTAACACTGTCAGTCAAAGTTCCTCTGGTGAGGAGAGGCATGCCGTAGAACATGTGACAGGACTCAGAGTGACAGCAGTAGCATTACTGATAGAAACCTTTTGGCTGGAGTCTGAGGGACATTGCACGCAATCGAATCAGCAGAGATAACTGCAAAAGCTCAGTTTTCACAATCCATTTATAATGCAGTCCTAGCATTGTTGGAGGTAAAGCTTTACAGGCTGCACTGTACATCATAAGCAAACAAAGGATCTACTGTATTATGCCTTGCATTATGACCACTCATGAATTAACAATAACAATTTTGTAGACACATACTTTAACATTTTATAGGCTACAATCCTTAATTCAATTTCTTGCAAAACCCTGTTACATTTAGTTCTAAATTAAATAAATCAAACACATTCATTACTCAGAATGAACTCTAAGTCTAAGGAGATGCCATGGGTTATATCCACCTCTAGGGTCTTTTTAATCAAGATGTATGTTATTTCACTGACTTCATCATATTAAAGAAGAAAGAACAAAAAAGTAAACAAAAGCTGAAACCAGATAAGTCAAAAGATCTAAACCAGATTCAAACCAGTATGTCCATTTCCAAGTACTGCTGCACGTATCTTAAACGGCCAGCGTTTGCTCTAAACATATTGACGTAATTAAATAGGAGTAAATAAATAATACACAATAATCTTTGCATGCGTCTGAGGCAGGCATGATGAATAAAGAGTGATTAAAAAACGAAGTGTGTGTTTTTGTGTCACTTATCAATGTCTCTCAGTATGTTTCATTCATTTCCAATTATGATCTCATCTATAGTCCCATGCAAAAAAACCTAAGAAAATAAGCCATGCTTACAGCAACGGTCTCCGTGACAACGGTTAAAACAAGGCTGAATTATGAAGTGATTGTTTGATGCCATGTGCTTGACCCTCGAGCGTCTCCCCCGCAT
The DNA here is from genome assembly GCF_947034865.1 of Barbatula barbatula. Classification (NCBI taxonomy): domain Eukaryota; kingdom Metazoa; phylum Chordata; class Actinopteri; order Cypriniformes; family Nemacheilidae; genus Barbatula; species Barbatula barbatula. The sequence goes on along the minus strand of NC_136766.1, from coordinate 17,772,825 downwards.
TTGTCTGTTTCTCCCTCCACCCGCACACATTAGGTCACAGCATTGTTGTGGACACCAGTGATCATTGTTGGATAACTTTAGACCGACCCAGTGCAAAAATTAGGACCCTTAATGACTGAAGTGACTTGAGACTAGTGGACGGAAGATTCGTTCCATCACATATCAAACACGTAAAGACACGTGCAAAAACACAAAGGCCCCAGCTCCAGACCTTTTGTTCTCAGGTGCACATCTGTTTCCTGTTGGCTGTGTGCAACTTTAAATGAGCTGAACATGAAGAGCCATTAAAGAAAAGCAGCAAGTTAAGCGAATGTGAAGAAAATAAGAGAAAAGGAAGCCCAGGCAATATGGTATTTTGGACGGAAGCAGCCGACAATCTTCCATCTCCTGACCACTTCCTCGCGCCCACGTTGATTCAAGCCATGACAGAATAATGATGATGAAATATTCCAGATTGATGATGTATAGCTCATTGAAACCATATCTGATTGTGCTGCCTCAAAATGCCTCAGAAAGTGCAAATGAAAGCAACGTTTTAATTAATTTTGTTATAAACTACAGTTTATATAAAAACAACGAGGTGATAAAGAACAAGATGTAAATTGGATGTTATAGTGCAGACTGCTTGTGGCATTTTTAAATGACTGATGAGTTGAAATGTAAGTGTTTGGCATGTTTACCTTGTAAACGTCACGTTATAGTAAAAACAACACAATTAACTTCCTGCATGCGGTTTTGCAGTTTGATAGTTCGATAAGTTTGGATCACAACAGAGTGTTTCCATGGCAATGCACAACGCCTACACCTGTTTAATGTGTCAATCATCTAAAGGTCATACATTCTTACTTGCTGCAAGCTTTGTGCACTTTTTGTTATTCAAACATAAAAAGGTTTGTTAATTGAGCTCAAGTGTGTCTCTTAGGTTGAACTTCATTTTCTTACAGAAAGAAATAACCCAAACTCGTGTGTTTCCATATTAATGGTAATGCGTATAACAGAGCCTTCACTGAGATTTGTTTCAGTTCAGGATGCGAGAGTTTATTGGCCAGCCATTTCAAGTTCAAGTTGTGGATGAACTCTTGTTCCCAAAGTTTGAGCTACTAATTTAATATGACGTGTCACAGTGGCTGAAGCTCAGTTCAAGTATTAAGACATGACCTTTTATGTATCTATAAGCAAAACACTTCCCAGGTTATTTAGTTACTTTCTTTGGGAGAAAACAATTAATTACTTACCATCAGTGGCATAACTTTGTTTTGAAAAGTGGTGGGGACAGAGCTGACAAAAACAATACTCTAATAAATTGTTTCTGTAATAAATCGTTGGGAATATTTAACAAATAAAGCGGGCTGTCCGTCCATTGGCTACTCCGCTTTTTGACTCCAGCTCTCATGGTATCTGGTTCCCAAACTGTCATTTGGGGAAGGTCGCTTGGCTGTTGCGGTGCCTTACACTTAAAAACAGATTATATCTATGACTAGAAATGTCACTTGTTCATTGGTTTTACGCGTTTTCGTGCTTGGAGAATATTGACAATTAGAAGATTTTGTAAAACAAATGTTGTCTGGAGCAATTTGTTCTAAAGGCTTTCATACAAGTAATATCAAAATGGTGACTTGCTCCCTATCTCAAAACAAATACACAACACATTCAATGCATTGTTGATGTATTGGGTATTTCTTTCTCATATCAGTGTTTCTGCTGGATGCAATCTTGTCAAGTGAGTGATGAAAGATTGATCATTTAACTAGATCACTGTTTGGAATGGCAACAAAACAAGCACAGCTGCTTTTGAGGGCTGTTTATCTCGAAAGCCCCATGGGTTAAATCCCCACAACACACAAAATATTTTGTTCCGTGCAACAAATTTGCTGTGTTCTAGAAACTTGACTAACAGGATATGGATAAATCAGTGCTGTGATGAAATATAAGACATAAAAGAGATAAATGCAAAGCATTGATGTGTTTAGAAATATAAATGTAAAACAAATCAAGAGGGAAACAATAAATCTGTCAGCATACTGTATAAATGAAAGTGTTCGTTGTATGTTTAAGTCTTTGTAAGTTAGCATTTGGCTAACAGCTTGTGCATTTTGAACAGTCTATTGCACCCTCATAGAATTGGCGAATAATGGCTGCATCACACACATTTTTATATAAGACTGCATTATTCAGCTTAATAAAACATCGTCATCCTGCATTCTGGTCTATGTTTTGCCATTGTTGCAGAAAAGTTGACATGACAATGTAATAGGACATGAAAGAAAAAAGAGCTTTACAAAACAGATATGAATAAAAAGAGATTTTTATCTCTATAAAATTATTTTAAATGTGTGTTTGTAAATGTATGTTTATTTAAAAAAGGGGTCAAATGGTTGAAAATGTCACGTGTGGTCCCTCCCGATCACATTTGGCTACAGATTCTAACTGATTTACTGATTCTGTCTTCATGCAGTTTGTCTTGTTCTTTGGACATAAAGAGGAAAAAGACATAGGGCAACCCTGGAAAATATGAACTAGAGAGAGAGCAATACATAAAGCTACAGAGCAACACTTGCTGTCTGGCCATCCACACCAGGACCCTGTCAGGTTCAGACTTAACCTGAAAGAAAGTGAATTACTGGAGTAAACCTCTAATATTCAGAGGCAAGCCAAAGGGAAGACACAAATGTTTTTAACACAACACATTCCTCATTTATTTAAAAATAACTGTTAGAGCAATGCAAACAAAATGGAAATTAATTGGCCTAGCCCATAAACTGTTTTTACACATTTAGTTACGGCAGCAAAATTCTTATATTGGATATAACTTAAGATACTATACATGTATGTGATCTTATTAAATTAGAATAATGTTAACGCTTTTAATATTTCCATTGTGTGGCTTCACCTTTAAATCTGTGTTTATCTATAGATGAATAGCTTGTCCCATTGATTTTTGCAGGTTCTTTCTAAAACACACACACACAGTACATGAATTGCGTTTTATACGAACACATGCAACAAAGGAAAACAGAATATAAACAGAAATGCCCCACCTTGCATAGTGTACAAACCCTTTCTCTGGCTTTGCTAGGTTGCTATGCTCAAGCCTTGAGTTCACCCTGAATGATCAATTGCCCTGGTCACTACAACTTGAGTAGGCTTTCTTTCTCTGTCTGTCTCTCTCTCACACACACACTCAAACGTATACTCCCTCTCTCCCTCTTTTATTGCCATCCCTTGATGTTAAACAGGACGTCTCCATAGATACAGGAATAAACAGATGATAACAAGACCTCAGCCCTTTAAAGCCCATTTCAGAAGGGAGTAACAGGAGAGTCAGACTTACTGAAAGAGAGAGAGAGCAGGAGGGGATAGAAGTCGTGCAGACAGGGTGTGTGTGGATTGGCAGCAGCACAGGTAAGAGCAATTTTACTGTTACTTTCACTTACACTCACTTAACAATCTTCAAGATTGTTCTTTATACAGTATGCAAATGCACTTAACACCAGTAAACAAAAATGCACACACATGTTAGTGCTGGCATGGAGTGCCACTGCTTTTAAAGAAACTCCTGGACAAACACATATTGTAGCAAGATAGACTCATTTAAATAATGCATCAGTATGCAGCAGCTGTGGTTACATGTTGATGCGATCATTGATGGTAAGCTGTATAGTACTCTCTAGGCTACTGTAAGTGTACTGTGTGTACAACCACAAATGCATGAACAAAGCAGTGTTATTTTAAAACAATCGATGTCTTCTGTGCTAATACGTTGCAAAGATCTTGCCCCTAAACATTACAGCAATCTGAAGACTGAAACAATAGTGGTACTAAATGGGTATTCTTCTTTAAACCGTCTTTATTATTGCCAGGAATTTCCTCTGTCTACGCGTCATAACCTTACTGTAATGCACTTGTAGGACTGACCAAACAGAATGCGTTCTTTGGTTTTAATTGACAGGTGTAATGCACAAAGAAGAAAGTATGCAAACATTTATCAACAAATATGTTTTAACCTTGAAATTAGTTGAAAAACTTGGCAAAACAGCATTATTTTTATATTTATATTATTTTTATACGTTTATATGAAATGGGTTGCAATCAAACACGTAAATGTGTTGTTTATCAGATGATGTCATTTTATGGTTTGTGAAGTCATCAACTGCATTACATCACATAGTTCCCTCCATTCCCAAATCTATTAACTTCGATGTGAAATATGCTTCATGTACTAAATTCTGGCGTCGGCGGTTAGCTGCAAACGCTTAAAGCTGGAGTGGTGGACAGTAAGGCCATCATGTTGTTATTTTGTTGACTAGGTTTGTGTGTGTTGTGTCTGAATGGGTGGGTAAGTCTCTGTGTTTCCCTCTTTTAAATAATGGTTTCCATGGACACTTCCACAGAGTGTAGCAAGTGAGGGAATCTCTACATAATTAGGGTGTGTGTTTCAGAGAGAGAGAGCAAACGTTTCTGCGAGTTGATGTATGTGTGTTAGATGGTTGAGGCTCATGCTCACAATGATGTCTTTATTCGGCTGTCTGTGTCAAGAGGCAGAGCTGCAGACTATGAGGATAACCCTAACAGGCAAGCACGTACAATCTCTCATACACACATGCACAAACAGAACTCACATGCAACGTTAAACACAACAACAAAAATAATATTAAAAGCATGATAACTACAAAATGATTGTTTAACAACCATGTTACAATGACAGCATACGAATTCCGGAATAATTAGGTAAACCTATAAAACATCTTGTCCTTTGGATAAAGAAAAGGACCCCAAGTATAGACCACACTTAGAAATGATATATACATTATAGGTTATACATACAGGATACTGTATACTTTTTTTGTCATAGCCTGTGTGCACTACAGTATGTGTGTGTTGAGGCTACAGACGGCTGAAAAGGTTGGAGCTGAACCCAGTGCAAGCCCACCCACTATTGCTGTGCTCATCACCTCTGTATGAAGCAGCTAGCTGCCAAACCTCTGACATTCATCTGAAACATTCCACAATAACTCCAAGATACATCAGACCATCTACACACCTCTGCCTTCTATCGACAATGGCTGGCCTGTGCAGAAAGTAAAGCACTGGCCTCATTGATCTATAAGGAAGAGACGGGCTATAGGCAAATAACAATCTGTTGTACGAAACTAGCTGTTTAGCCACCCAAACATAAACCATGGGCAAACCAGTCACGTGATTAAACACAACTGCCTGCCGCAATCTCAAATAAAGAAGTAACTGTCTTACATAATTTTTTTTTGCAAAACTCCAAAGTGGCCTTTCTTTTATGGGGCTGATGAAGTCCTGAATGAGGGCATTAATGTTCAGTAAAAAAGGTCTGAGATTCGTTGTGCACAATTTGGTCAAGACCGCTGGTGACACTTGACCTTCTCTAACGCCGTGACACACTATACATACTTTACACCTTACGCTTGTGGACTCACTGTTTAAAATGGCCTCATTCTTACATATTCTCTATTCCAATCACATATTGTCTCTGCCTTTATTTAATTATCTTTGACACTGTTTCAGTTTTTCTTTCGCTCGACCCCCACTTCCTGCGGCTATGATTGCTACATCAGTGCATGAGGTGCTTTTTCGTCTGGGCTAGATCTCTTCAGTACAGCCTGAGGCTTTGAAAGTTCTGTGTATAATAAACATTTGAGATTACTTTGAGATGATAATACCACAGTAGTCTGTGCTTTTATTCTTTTCACAATCAAGGCTTTAGTAATGCTTATTTATCATGCCACTCATGAAAGGTTAATATTATGTTGCTTTTATAGAAATCTTTCCATTAGATCATGGCCTTATACTATTTGTTTGGCAGAATACACAATATGGCAGAGAGCACAGACATGGACGAGCTCCTGCTGTCCTTTAAGAGGTTTGCCATCCATGGTGACACCAAAGCCACGGGGAAAGAGATGAACGGGAAAAACTGGGCTAAACTCTGCAAAGACAGCAAAGTTATTGATGGCAAGAACGTCACCGGCACCGATGTAGATATCGTCTTTACCAAAGTCAAGTGAGTTTGTCAATGTTTGTGTTTTTAGAAAAGCTTTGTACTGCACAGTGGTCAACTACAATTGTTTTTATTGTGCTTTATAAATACTTTTTGATTTGATTGTTGCACAAAAATGATAAAATTGCAGAAGATGGCATTATTTTATTTTGCCCGTACAAAGACTGTAATCTACAAAACATTATATGCTTTTTCTGAGACTTTTGAATTTTTTTTCAATAAATATGATAATCAATAAATTTAAAAATAAACAAAACTATATAAGAACAGGAGTGAAACTTATATTGGGATTTTGCTATAATACCATGACAAAAGTGTACCATGCATAGAAAATGTGCAGTAATATTTAAAACTGAAGTAGTAAAGAGTAATATTGTAGTTGGATCATTATAATTAAAGTTATATTTCCAGAATTAAAAAACCCTGAGTATAAGCTAATATCTCCAATCTCTCAGTAAGCAGGCCGAATATAAGTGTAATCATAAGTGTCGATGATAATTTTGGGAGGAATTTGTCTAATAGACAAGAACATTTTCGGACCATTAAAATGACTAATTGTGCCTTATGCTTTAGAGCGAAGACATCTCGAGTCATAACATACGAGGAGTTCCAGAAAGCTCTAGAAGAACTGGCTCCAAAGAGGTTCAAAGGTCAAAGCAAAGAAGAGGCACTACAGTCCATATATAAGTTGATAGAAGGCAAAGAACCCACCAATGTTGGTGTGACGGTAAGGCAACGGTTTAATTCATGTGAGAAATATCCTATAGCACTTAACATAATGTTTCTATGCATATGTGTTGATATACAGCTTGACAGCATCAATTCAAAATCAATTACTATTACATTGGAAAAGCAAAATTACAATTTACAAAGTAACTACTCAACTGCTTCAGATTACTACATTATAAGAAGGCACATATTAACTTTGTTGTAGCATGAGTATTTTGGTTATGAAATATGTAAATCCTAAATCTGTTCACAACACTAGGGGGCTGTAAACAAATCAGACCCAAAAAGTCAAAGTTAAGAACTGCTGATGTCATCATCCTTTATTTCATCTTGATGCTGTCAGTTAAGCTGATATCTGATCTTCTTGAGAGATAAAGTTACACTGAAGTTATGGGAATATGTCATATCCACCCAATAAAAACTTGCTTTACTAGGGCAAGTTGAAACATCCTTATAAAAGGTTGTGTCAACCTCTTCCTGATTATTAAAGAGGTTATGTACGGTTACATTTGTTGTTCAGTTTTTGTTCCGTTCATTATATAATCTTCAAAGCCTTGTTGTTGCTTTCAAATATATTCTGTCTCGTTCATCTTTCTTTCTATTCTTAAACCATTTTAGAAAGTGGCAAAAACCGCTGCTGTGGACAGATTAACCGACACATCTAAATATACCGGCTCTCATAAGGAGCGCTTCGATGAGAGCGGGAAAGGTAAAGGGAAAGGTGGTAGGGAGGAGCTTGTGGAGCACACGGGATACGTATCTAGCTATAAGAATGCTGGAACTTATGAGGAGAAGACGAAGGCCAAGTAAGGCCTCTTCTAACACTCTTCAAAGCTCTGAGCTCAGTCTTCATCAGCACTTATGTCTGGGCCAAACTTGAACTTTGACCTGTAAGGCCACCAAGAAGAGTGACACTTTGACACACAGGTATTGTTTGTCTTTAAAGAATATGGTCAGTTTTCTTGAGATGTTTTTCAGAAGGATTTTTCTCATAAAAATGTCAAAGTGCAGTTAAATCAGCTTCAGGAAATGTGCATCTTAACATCACACTGTTCCAGAAGGGAAGAAAAGATTTTCCTATAACATACATATGGAAGCTCTTCATTCATCGCTACACATCGCTTTTCACATGAATGGGCTATATGCGCACTCGTTACTTCCGCGTTTCACAGGAGGAGCCCGCAACAGTTTCCGGGTTGGGTTGACTTAAAGCAGAGAGAAATGGTAAATTAGAAAATAGTTAATAGTTAAATGAGAAAATAAATAAAATTATACTTTCATAAGTGTACATGTCGTTGTAAAATATCGTAGAACACCACTACCACAGCATACATATTAGGACGAAATCTACGGAACTCTTGACAGATTTGATTTGTAATTGAACACAAAAATGGTTTCTGACTCTTAAAAGGATATTTGTATGTATGTCAAGACATTCAAATAAAAAAGGCTGTCAGGATACGTGATTTTTTAAATGTATGTAAATGATTAGCCTAACCTCTGCTGTATGTAGACTACAAAGTACTTTTCATTACTTGTGTTTCATTACGTTTCATTTGAAACGTGGAAGTAACGCATGCATATAGCCGATTCAGCTAGAAGTTACATAAGAGCTAAATCATTCTAACAGGACGTAGATTTATGTTTATCTTCTATATGTCTGCTTGTTTAATGACTAAATTACTTTCAGGATTTCAGTGTCATTTATTTTTTTCTATTTTAGTTAGTCTACTGTGGTAAGAAACTGGAACTTACATGATGTTGCATAAACTGTTACTAAATATCATTTGGTGTATTTTTGTTTTGTGTTTTACTTATTTTAAATAACACATTAATATGCTACATATCTTTAGCAGCTGTGTCCCACATCGCACACTTATGCACTATTCTACGCCATTTTGTAGTATAGAGAGTTCACATTGAAACTTCCCAAAGAGGTGCACTTCAAGGGGTGCGTCCAAAAGCTCTAAAAAGCTAATTTCAAGGTAGGAAGGCATCAAGGCACGTCCGAATACAATGTTTGCTTTACTTCCTGTCTCCTGAGATACCTCCATCAGGTTAGATTTTGAAGGCAGATGTATCCTTTGCTGCCTTCATTGTCCCACAATTCTGTGTGTGTGTGCTCACACGGGGAATGTGATTGGTCGAGCAGGGTTGAGTTAAAAAATATTAAATGGTGGCGAAGAACGCTGCTATAGAACAGTTTTTGTGTAAATAAAGTTCTATTGTCTCTTTTTTAGAAATGTCATTGCCTTTATATAGAGAAATTACTATTGCAGTTTTAAAATATTCTGTTAGTTATCACAAAGGCACCTGTTTATATTTCAGACAGAATTTCGTTACGGTGCCTCTGAGGGCTGTCCAAATGTGTTTCTCTGAGCTGCGATCACACCAAAACGCTCCCTTCGAAGTCATTGCCTCATGAGACAGCGAGGCAACAAGTCAGCTGCCTAAGCTTTCGGACGCTGCCGGGATTGAGATACGTTTTCTCTTGTTTGGTGGGTGTGTCAAGAATGCCAGCCCAATCAGCAGGAACATGTATATAACTCACGCGGTATTAAAGAGACAGTCGCACAATGGGTCTAAGCAAAGTGGTTTGAATGTGTCGGCTGCAGCTCGGTATACCCAAACAATTGAATGTATTAGAATATATGTATTTTGCAGTATTCAACATGTATTTATACCGATTTCATCAGGCTCTGAGAATTCTTCCAAAAGAACACAAATAATGGCCTTCTCAGCTGCCATAGTTCAACTCTTGCGTCATCACAACATGGTGTCACCACCGGTTCCATTTAAAACCCGTTTAGCAACTTTTTGTCGGTGCTGAACGCAGCTCTGCCCAGAAGGGATATAGCTACCTCCACTGGGCAAGCGCATAGAAATACCGCATATTTTTTTGTCAAGCTGAAAATAGTTGATTACTATTTTTATTGTTATTTTAAGGTTATGTTTAGCGTTGGGGTAGGTGTAGGCGTTAAATTCATACACTACATGGTTTAGTGCATAGTTTAAGTGCACAATGAATAGTATGTCATTTGGGACACAGCTATAGTTCTGGTTCTGTAAAAACAGTGCTAAAGAAATTATTTTAGATCTCTTTGGTTCTACAGCATCTAGCTCTATGGTCTTTGTATTTAAATTCTCAGTACTGTACCTGACATCTTAAACTAAATTCAACAGGGTGACTATATTTTGTCCACGATACAAATGTTACTAAGCTCTTGTTACTTGTCACTGTCTTTGTTAAAAAATAAAGTACTTACTGTAACAGCATGTAAAACACGTTTTGCTTTCAATTAGGCCAAATGCTGTTTATCCAAGCTCACATTTATATCCACCATGACACATAAAATGCAAAAGATGTAAGGAATGCCGGTCCATTTGTCCAATGTTTCCCTGAGGGACAGGCAGACGCCGCCGCTGGTCCCTCTGTTGTCAAGGCAACCGCAGCGCACACACAATAACAGCCCGGCCCGGCACCTGGCTCCAGCAGCCTGCCTCTGCCCTCTGTGTGTTTGTAACCAAACACACTCGTTCATGGCAACGTTTGTTTGCTTCATCTCCTTGGAAGCCTTTAATCAAAAACATGTCGGTCCATTCCTGCTTAGGCTTTTGTTGCTGCTGTCACAGGCTGATGAATGGCATCACGCAGCCATCAGTCAGATGAATGATTGGTCTGTTGACTGTTGAGCCCGACAGGCTTGACTTGATGCTGTTGATGTCATCTGCCATACATGTAGTTCAAGTTGTCGGGCTGTATGTGGAGCGCATGAGGGATATATATATAAGTATTCTCAATTGTAACGACTCGATTGTGCCACCTATAGTGGCCTGAAAAAGCATTTGCAATAAATTACGAAATACTGGTTCACATGATTTGTGCAATATGTATTATACAAAAGAGCATGTAAAACAATTATCTGACAAGATGCATACATATTGAAAAGAGCAGAAAATGTTATAATGTACAATAATGGTAGGTCAAAATACTCCAAACTGAACAATAGATATACGCTTTATAATGTAAGAATAACGTTATAAAACATAGTTATTTCCTTATAACTGAGCTGTGATTTTACCCTAGATGCTAATCATTTTGCATTAAATAGTTTGCGCGATTGGTTGATTGTCTATGGGTGTGGTTTCTTAAGTAGAATAAACATAACAACACATTCAATAAACAACAAAGCCTGAATATTTATTTCAATGAATGAAAATAAAACAAAAGATTCAGAACTTTAGAACTGAATGAAATTTAGGCTACATAAATTGCCACCACTCTATAATAAAATAGAGACCGCGTTCCCCCATGTAGATGTCAGTATACCTTTCAGCACATTTCTACATCATAAACATATCACAATACCACACACAAACAAAATAATCCTGAATATGCATTATACAAAGTTTTCACTGTAAGTGTAGGCATGCATAGCATCATCTATTAATCAATTCGTTTTTGAGACGTTAGACTGGGTTTTCACAGGGTCACAAATGTTTACGTGCTGACCAATACTGATAATGCTAAATGTAGATAAAAACGTTATAATGTAATAAAATATCACAAATGTGGTTGAAAGGTTGGAGACATATAGCTAGCAGTCTGGCTTCAAAACCAACCACTCCACTGAGACTGCACTGTTATCGGTCACAGAAGCACTGCGGCTAGCCAAGGCGGAATCCAAATCCTCGGTCCTGATTCTGCTAGACCTATCTGCAGCATTTGACATGGTCAATCACCAGATACTGCTAGCAACCCTGTCATCTTTAGGCATCTTAGGCCCCCCTCTCCGCTGGTTCCAATCCTACCTCTCCAGCAGATCATTCACAGTGTCATGGAGGGGCTCACTATCCACTGCTCACCACATGATCACTGGGGTCCCTCAGGGATTGGGACTTGGACCGCTGCTTTTTTCCACTTACATGACATCCTTAGGACCCATCATACTGGCACACAGCTTCTCGTATCACTGTTATGCTGATGACACCCAGATCTACATCTCGTTTCACCCAGATGATACCACTGTAGCAGCTCGCATAAAAGCCTGACTATATGACATCTCAGCTTGGATGAAAGAGCATCACCTCCAGCTGAACCTGGCCAAGACAGAACTACTAGTGTTTCCGGCACACCCCACGGTGCAACACAATATCACCATCCAATTTAGAAATTTCACAGTCACTCCCTCCGAATCAGCCAGGAACCTCAGAGTCATATTTGATGAACAATTGTCCTTCAATGATCACATTGCAAAGACAACGCGATCCTGTAGGTATGCCTTATTCAACATTCGAAAGGTTAGACCCTACCTCACTGAGCATGCGGCACAAGTCCTTCTCCAGGCCCTGGTAATCCTCAAGGTAGAACTACTGCAATGCTTTCCTTGCTGTACCTTGCTGTAGTGGTTGCTATCAAACCACTTCAGCTGGTTCAAAACGCAGCAGCACGCCTCGTCTTCCAACAGCCCAAAAGGGCTCATGTGACACCCCTTTTCATCTCTCTCCACTTGCTACCGGTTGAAGCCTGTATCAGATTCAAGTCACTAATGTTTGCCTACAGGACTATTACTGGATCTGCACTGGCATACTTTCACACCCTCCTACACCCCATCAAGAACCCTGCATTCAGCAAACGAGCGGCACCTCGTACTATTGCTCTTTTATGACATATCGCTTATTTCTCCCTGAACTCTTTTTAAGTCGCTTTGGATAAAAGCGTCTGCTAAATGACTAAATGTAAATGTAGATCTATTCTAGCTACCACTATGACGTCATGGAATTTAGAATGTTTGGCGCATTACCTTCAGTCTATATAAAGTATAGATCCACAAACAAAAATATCACTCCATGTGTTAACATATGAGAAATGAGTGGCTCTTAATAACATCTGGAAAAACAGAGAGATTTTAACTTAACAATTTCAATAAGACATTATCTGAAAATGAAAAAATATGATTTCATTTAATATGCATATTACTATGCATTGAATGCACTACATAACAAATAAATACATATCTGTTTTTAATTAAATAAATGTTACTATAGGAAATAAGTTGTATTGTGGTGAACATACTTGTAGGCCTACATTTTCTGAAATGCATCATTATTATGTTTCGGCGGGTTTATGTAGGCCTATTCTACAATAGTAACAGATGTTATATGTTTGTTATTCGTTCTACAATGATAATTTGCACTATACTAAACTGAAAAACAAATCAAACGTCTTTGAAAACACAATGGGTCATGGCAGGTTTTCTGTGGAAGTTGGCCTCTTACAGCCTAATGATAAATGTGGTAGGCAAATGTACTGAGACAGCAGGGAAACTTACCTGTGAGTATATCTTCCACAAATATGGACTTTAACAGCTTGGGGGCAATGAATTGAAAGTTTATGAACAATAGATTAAATAATTAGTCTGAAATTAATCTCTAAAGCAGCATTGAATGAATGTACAATAAGAGACACTGCAGTAAACCTCCCAAGTTTACCTACGTTTAATCATTTTCACTTCTTCTGGCACAGCCAATACTACACTGTAAAGCTTTCACTTTCTGAATATCATATTATTGAATTACTTAATAAGACTTTGGTCACACCAGAAGACTTTGATGTTGTCAGCTTTTCACTTTTCTGTGCAGAGATTAATCAAATTTAAAGCATTCAAGACACTTGAAGTGATTCTTCTTAAAACATATTTTTTGGGTGTCTATAGTAATTTCCCTTGTCTTATAAAAGTTTTTTTTTCTGTTACAAACTGCCACTGGGTGTTTGGTTTTGAATTGAATGAACTCTCCTAAATGTTTTGTGCTACGGGAAATTAGGAAGTAAAAGTCATCACAAAAGGGTCAGAAATTGTGGTTCTTTATATAAGCAAAGCATTGCCTCTATACAAAGCATCCGATAAAGTCAGTTGTGCAAACTAATGGCACATGTGCCTCCGAGCTACAGTCCACATCTGGCAGTATGTGCCCACATGAAGCACTCAGCAGAGGGCGATGCTTGTCTGAAAGGCAAGGATTCATGTGCTTGAAAACTGATAAATAACAGATCTGTAAAAATCTGCCTGTGGGCAAGTCCTTATCTTCGTAAGTTCCTGATCAATATAAAGACTACTCTGATCACACGCTGTTTTCTCTTCTCGTCGATGAGTGGTTTAAATCAAGCTTGCTAACACGGTGAGTGATGTTGTTATTATATGTACACTCTGTCCATTTTATATTCACAACTGGGGTTATAGCCACCACAGGTCGTGTTATAATTAAGTTCGTGTTTGACATAACGGAGTGTAGAATTCTGGAACTAGTTGTCACGCTCCAGTGAAATATACCTCAAGATGATGTTTTCCTAAAACATCCATTGCATGTTAACATACACCGATATGTCTTGATTCAGGAATGCAATACTTTCCTTTCGAGTTATTGTCACAAATGGCTCAAGACGTTACAACTTTTTCTGTTATGGTCACGATGGTGTTTATTGGAGTTATTTATAGAACTGACACATTTCTTGTGTATTAATACAATACAAGTTTTATACTGCGATTACTCACATCGCGCATGTGACACAATTTGTGACACTTGTTTATTTAATGAAGCACAGTAAATCATCATCCAGTTATTGTCTGAGCTTTACAGACAATTAATCGCCATATGCGATAGGCTACTTTAATTATTTAAAAGTGAAACATTGAAATGTGTAAACAGTGTGAAAACCTGTTGTTAAATGAGTGTTGCTCGTTGATTGCTAATTCATTGACTAATGTTAACTGAACCATAAAGTGTTGTTATTTAAACCATAATTGATTGATGTTAAAATCATTTCACTAAGCTATAAACCTAATACAAACGAAAATCCGGTTCTATTAAATAAATACGCTAGTAGATGTTTTTTGTCACATGTTTCTGTATCAACTCTCATTGAAACAAATCTTGAATAACTTTTTTTATTATCAGCGTCATAGGATGGTAATATATAAAGAAGCAGGTATCAGTGGCCAATGGATACAGCTGTTCATATTCATCATTCTCTCACTTCTTCACGGGATAATATCTGAAACTAGCAGAGCACTGGATATAATGACCAAATATCCACTAATTGATGGGTAGGACTCTTTCTCACTGTTTTTAGTCTGCACACAGTAAATATACCTGGGAAATATTCATAGCTGGAAATACCAGTAGAGGATATTATGCCAGACAGAGAAAGATGGAGTTATTAAACAATAAGTCTTTTTTATATTTCACTTATTATACATTTTGCTTTTGCTTAGACACAATGACTTGGCACTGCAGCTGAGAATACATCATCACAACAAACTAAGCCAGCTCGATTCACACAACATTCCTTTGGTGGCTACAGATATCAGTCGCCTAAAAGCTGGTCGTGTTGGAGGACAGGTCATTTTTCCTAGTTGATCGTAATAGAACTCTGGACCTTCAAATAGTTCTGCAATGTCATCTGCTATTTATCTTCACTCTCTTTGTATACAATTTAGTATTATGTACTAACTTATTTAAAGGGATAGTTCACCCAAAAATTTTAATACTGTCATCATTTACTCACCTTGGAGTTGTTTCAATTCTGTATACATTTATTTGTTCTGATGAACACATAGAAAGATATTTTGAAGAATGTAGGACAGCAAACAGTTCTGGGGCACTTTTATCTACCACTGTCATTTTTCCTACTATGGTAGTCAATGAGGTCGAAGAACTGTTTGGTTAAAAGCATTCGTCCAAATATCTTTTTCTGTGTGAATCTAAATAAATAAATGTATAAAGACTAGAGAGTGAGTAATGGGCTCTATGCATGCGTGACTTCTGCGTTTCACAGAAAGAACCCTTGGCAGTTAAGGGTTGGGGAGACAAAGCAGAGAGAAATGGAACATATTTGAAAAAAAGTTACATTTAGCAGATGCTGTATATAGAAGTGGGATTCTACCGTATTGTACTGTTATAACGAAATGTTGTGAAACTTATGAAAGTATCATTTCAAATATGGTATAAGGCCTTCAATACATCACTATCCCTTTAATGCACCTAGCCACCAAACAGCTCTGCCCTTGACTCCACAACGTTTGCACAAGCAATTTCTTTAACTTTCTCTGCAAAACTGTTTATCACACTTAAATTTTTTATTCTGTGGTTTATCGTATAAATAAATCTGTGTTTTTTATTTTTCATTATTATTATTTGTATTATTAAACCCATAAGAGAGAAGGTTTATTAGTTAGTCCATGTCTGAAATCTACAAAATATATGTCTGCTAGGTGTTTGCAGCATACGTGTTGTGTACAGCTCAAGACAAGGATGCTGTTAGGCTGGCCTTGGAACAGATTGATGTTATCCGTCGTCTTTGTACTGAAAACACAGAGCTTGAACTGGTGACTACAGCTGAAGGTACTTTGACCTATACTGTAAAACTGCCAATATAGCTGATAAGGCTCAGATGAAGGGCTTCTGGTCGAGTCTTGTCTTAGACCTGTTGTATTATTTTTATTTTCACCCTCGCTATGTGAGTTAAAGATAAAAAGTCTCAGTACTTCCATCGTTGTAAATTACTCTCTGCAAAGAGTTTCAGTTAACAAATCTGTAGTCGACACTTATTCTTAACAGTATGTTAGATGAGATTAGTATTTTAGTTGATTTCACAAATGTTTCTCTTCTTCACAAATGTTTCTAAGCTCTTTTCTTATGGGATTACTGTTTTGGAGCGATGAGTGGAAAAGGATTACACAGCGTAAAATTTGTGTTTCTCAGGTTTTAATAACTCTATAAACAGTAGAAAAATCGCATGTCTAATCAGTGTGGAGGGAGGTCACACCATCGACAGCAGTTTACCAGCATTGCGCATGTTCTACCAGCTGGGAGTAAGATCCATGGCCCTTACACACTCCTGCAACACACCATGGTAAATACTCATCTAAACGTACAAAACCTTCATGAATCACTGATAAACATTGGTTAGGAGAAACACACATGTTACTGTCTTATGTCTTATTCATATTTCATACGTTTAAAGCAACACTGTGGAACATTTGCTCACAGGTTTCCCCATGTGGTTGATAAGCACAATTGTCTGTTACTAGTGTCGTAAATACAGTTGCTGTATAAGCTTCCCAGAGGGAAGCACGATACACGTTAATTTGTTGAATAAGCTGATGGAACAAAAACGATTAAACAAATGCAAAAACGTCATTTGGAAACTCTGCCACAGGCAGGGGATGGGCAGGGCTGTACCGACTCGCACACAGAATTTACAGAGTGTGGTTGTAATGAGATCCATAGAAGGGAAGGAAGGAGGCAGGAACCGGCAAACGTTTAACGAAACTTTAATAAAAAAAAAACAATAAACAGAGAAGTAAAAGACTGGCTCACGGTAGACTGCCAGCCATAAAACATAGTCAACAGTCCTACCGCTTGTCCTCTTAAGCTCCCGATCTCCTCCATGAGATATGTGGGACCGGTGCGCGCACAGCTGATTCCAACTATCACTCACTCCAACGGCCCCGCCTCAAGGCTCTCGTCTCGCCTTCCTCACCACAGTGGTTTTAGGTAGGAGTGGTAGTAGAATTGGTCCGGTTTAAAGTTGTTCTACCACTAAAATAATTGTTGAGACAAAGTTTTAAGGTCGAAAAACTACAAAGTGTTGCATTAACTGTGCATTCTCCTGTAATGTCCCATTCATAGGGCTGAGAGCTCAGCAAAAATATACCAGCATTACCAACGGAAGAACAATAGCCTGACAAAATTTGGTAAGGTAAGGTTTTTCTCCCCATTCTAAGAACATTCGTTGCAAAATGTCAGCAATGATAAAATTAGAAGAATATGCAATAATCAATAGTTTAGATCTGTATTAGAGGCCTCATTGTTTCTTTTTCTATATCTGGAGATGCTTATTTGTGCATTGTCTTTGAACCGAAAGATCCACCTGTTTTTACAAAGCATATTTGGCTTTTGTCTTGGAGCTACTCAAATATTTGAGACAATGAGTTTTATATTCCGTTCACACAGTATACAGCTGATTTGCTTTCATTATTACAATCAAAAGATATCACTTATTTAAACCGCTTTATAGTATCGTTGACCATTGACTCAATTATGTTGACTATGTACGTTTTGTTGTTTGACTACACAATGTATCCATTGTAATACTTGTTTTATAATTATGCTTTTAGTCGATTTTGAAGTTTAACATACTTAGTATACTTAGTTTAACATACTCAGTTTGTGGTATGATTCGACCCATGTCTGTTCCCTTCCCGTCATCGGGCAGTGGTTTCTGAAATGAACAGGTTAGGAATGCTGGTTGATCTGTGGTTTGTGGTATGATTCGACCCATGTCTGTTCCCTTCTTGTCCTCAGGCAGTGGTTTCTGAAATGAACAGGTTAGGAATGCTGGTTGATCTGTCTCATAGCTCATGGGAAACAGCCAAAGCAGTGCTGAAACATTCTGCAGCTCCTGTTATTTTCAGCCACTCCTCAGCATACGCTATTTGTAACAGCACACGTAATGTACCCGACAGCCTGCTACTCCTGCTGGTGAGATCACCTGTGTTCACAAAACGTACAATAGTATTGGTTTTATTCTCTGAAATACAATAAAGAGATAAGTGTCTTTTTATCTTTCTTTTTCAGTCCTTACTTCTACTCTTTAACTTTTGGTATCTGTATTTGAAAGATGCAAAATGAGTTGTGTAATGTATGAGGTTTTCTTTAAAATACTCAATTGTTACAGTAAAAGCTATTATACATTTCAGATGTTTAAATACAAATTTGAGTTGCTCTAGAGCAATAGGGAGGCTCAGAGTTTTTGTTAAATTGCCCGAATGTCTGTGGTAAACAAAACCTCTAAATATTTTCAGTTTTTTTTCTATGACATAAAACACACCAATTATAACCCGCTTGTAACCCGTAAAACATTTGTTGCTTTTGAAGCCGAAATACAATCAGCAGAAGTAAAAAGCTGTAAACAGACTACACTTCAGGTCGCTCGATATCAACTTTACCACCACCAAGCCTCTGACTCTTACAGACTTTATTAAAAATGTGTTCCCTGGTAAAAAATGACTCCGCGAATGAATCCACATCTACGTTTTAAGAGATTTGTGCCCCTGTTACATTAATTGTGAGCTTTATATGCGCGACCCCCTGAAGGAAGTAGTCGCTTTTAGCAACTTGACAGCAACCGCCGTTTTTAAGACACAACTGTGGTTTTGTTACCACAGACCTTATTTAGGGCGATTTACTAAAAACCCATTCAGAAAACGCATAGACTTTGAAGCGATGATACTGGAAGTCCTAAAATGCGAACTCTCTTCCAGGTTTTGCTTACAAAAATATGTCATCTCTGAACCTCACTATTATGATTTTTTTTCTAAACGAACAGAAGGGTTTACTTTGTTTCCTTTCTAGAAAACAAATGGCGGACTTATCATGGTGAACTTCTACAGCAATTTTGTGGCATGTTCAAATAAAGCAAATGTCTCCATGGTGGCTGGTGAGAAAAAAAACACACTGTACATAATATAAAAATTGAATGTTATCTTATTAATCTTATTCTTTAGATCATTTAGATCACATAAAGCGGGTAATAGGAGCAGAAAGTATTGGGATCGGTGCAGATTTTGATGGCGCACATGGGTAAGTCATTGCAAGTCAGTTTACAGTTCAGAGCTATCATGTGTTTGTTTACTCTGCTTATCTGCTTATTGTGAATTTCCTCAAAATTCTTGAATTGTTCTTATGCCGCATTCTGGATAATTTGAGCTTTCAGCTGTTAGCAGAAACTTAATGTCAACACCAGTTAACACTTTTGACAAAATTTAGAATTAGAAAGTAATGTGCGCAGATTCCACAGAGACCCGTGACCCTAATCTTATATGTATGTGTTTATGCATGCCCATATTATGTGTGCCTGTATATTACAGATTTCCTCAAGGCCTGGATGATGTCTCCAAATACCCAGCTTTGATAAGTGAGCTGATATCAAGGGGCTGGATTGAGAAAGAGCTGGCCGGAGTGTTAAGACTGAACTTCATCAGGGTGTTCAGAAAGGTTGAGGAGGTCAGCAAAAGTTTTTTTTTTAATTCAGACATGCCCAGTTAAAGTCAACATAAGTTGGAATCAACATTATACAATATATCCAGCCTTTCCTCTTCCAAAAAATGTCCCCATAGGTTGTTTATCTAAACAGTTTCCTACGACAAACATTGATATCAATCAGGATGCAGGTTAATATTTCTATGTTTTGTTTTACTTTTTCAAGTATAACATTTACAAATGTTGCTTTTAAATGTGTTTATGTCAGGAATGTGGTGGGGAAGAACCCATGTGCAGGCAGCAGTTAAAGGGTTAACAAAAAGCATTTAACTATACACAAAACAAAGACCCACGATGGGGAGACAAAGAAACCAAACAAGAATACAAAACACTTCCCACGAGGGGGACAACATAAGAAAACTAGACTTACACTAAAATGACCGGAACAAGACTAACTAATGACACGGGACGATACGATGCGATGCGAAGCGACGCGATGCGATAACACAGGCATCACAACTAGGCTAACAAGTAAAAACGAACGAGCACAGGACAATAGACAATAAAGGCATTATATGGGGAACTAACATGGAAAGATAATAAGTGGCAGGTGTGGGTAATGAGACACAGATGGAAAGCTAGACTAGGAACAAGAGGGGCTGGGAAACTAGGAATTCAAGACATAAGGAGGCAGAACCATGACAGATTATTTTGCAGATGCTTTAGTGCATTCAAGTTATACATTTATTGCACTATGCATTTTACCGAGGATCGAACCTATAATCCTTCTGCTGTTTTCTGTAAACTTTACTATTAGGTTACTATTATTGCATATAACAATGCAACATAATGTCATCTGGTCTATTTAACTGTTCTTTCTTAGCACTGGATAACTTTGTGAGAAGTAGTCAACACTATCTAAACATTCCGACACAACCCCTAGGTTATAAGAGTCATGTAAATCATGTTGAGGTTTTCGATCACGGTCTTTGTACATTCCCATGTAAAGAGTTCTAATGGCATGCATAAGTTGGTTGTTGATGACAATTGGTTACTAGTCACAGACCGACCAGTACAAAATGAACATGATGGCGAGGAATAGCAAGAACGTCTTCGTGTGGAAAACGTTAGATTAGGTAATCCATGTTATTAGGCTTGTTTTATTTCATTTGGAGCCACGCAGATCGATCGACGGATGACATTGCAGTACTGAGTGAGCAGTACTTTTTTCCACCATATTTGGATCTTTTGAAATCTTTTCTAAGTAGTTTTTCTTATTTTTCCTAGTCAAGTATTAGATGTTTTTTTATCAAATCTATATTTCTAGGTATTAAGTATTCTAAAAGTATTTCCGTAAATGTGGTCAGAGCTTATTTGAATACCTTTGGAAAACTTTTCACTTTCTCTGCTCTCTCTCTCTCCATATGTTTAGGTACGTGATGATATGCTTAACACCTCACCAAGTGAAGTAGAAATCCCAATTCTGGAGGCAAACAACAGCTGTCGTGTGATCTTGACCCGCCCAGTTAGGACAGAGAGTAGCTATCGAAATCAGAAATCTCCTTTGTTGCCTATAAGAGCTTTAGCTTGGTTTATCCCATTTTTTGTTCAATTAATTTATTATTAAAGCATCTTCCAGGGGTTGTTTTTTATTGCCTTGTATTCTATTATATCCTAAATAAAACATTGGTTGAGTAACAAAGTAAAACATCAAACTAACAGTGTGATTACTGGTTTTAATGTACTTTGGCTTTAAAATAGACATTCTTTGCTACTCAAAAAAATATTAGGTGATATAACATAATAAAACACATGTTTGTAAATGAATCTATTTAATCTGTAGTGCTTTAATTGTTAGGGCACTTTGTTCATTGTTTTCATAGATATAGAGTTTAAAAGTGTATTTCTCAAAATACACTACATAAAGCCAGCTATTGTTTCATTGATTAAATGTTTATTCGTTCTCTTTGACATGGAACACTATACAGATTCTTTATAGAACATGAACATTATGTTCCAAATGGAACATTGACGTTATATTCCAAATACAATGTTATTTGTCAATACAGTCTTCAACATTTCTTCTATTTGTATAACAAATGTATTTTGTCTGTACAATAATCATGCTATACTAAAAATAAAGACTTGTATGTATCAATATCCAAAATGTATCCTTATTGTGAGTTGTATACTAAAATGCATCTTCAGTATTTTTCTTACAAAACAGTTCACTTACAAAACAGTAATTTTGTTGTTTAAAATAGTTAAAAGTCTAGTTGTTGTATATATTACAAAATCTACAAAGCTATTATATCCAAGATCTATCCTGCCCCAATTTTTTAGGTTTTTACCTAAAGCTAATACTTTCAATAAAATGTAGGGGGGGGTTCTATAAATAAACAAAGGAACAATAAATAAAATATGAGCACTCATTAGTAAATTTAAGTTCAGTACTTAATATTCTGAGTGGCAGTCTTGGAGGATTTTAGAAGCATTTCAGAACTTGATCAGATCAGACCTTTTTGTGGTTGACAAATTTTCACACTCAGTACAAGCTTGTCGTTTCATTTAATTAGGTTACCCTTTGCACTGTTGCATGGAGTGTTACAACTCCATCAACAGAGACGTGTTCATACTTGACATAAGGGAGACGCATTCATGTTTTTTCTACTGTACACTTCTCAACGGCACAGAAAGCACATTAGAATGTAGTTTGTAGACACACGGAATGAAGTTTCCACCTAATGTCATATTTCTGGGATGGTGTCATGTAGAAAACACAACTTCCCTTGCCAAACTAATTTTCCCTCAAATTCTCTCACTAGTTTTGTGTTTTTCACATTTAAAACTTGCCAAAAAGGCATTTGAAATAAAATGAATTAGTGCACTTTAATTTAAAATCTAGTCTGGCAAAAGATTGTCTGTAGTTCAGTATGCAAATTCTGTAAATAAGACTTAATATGACTTGTAGCAGGCATAGTTTAACACAAGTGGTTTGTGTATTGATCTTTGGCCTTTCATAATAGGCCACAATTTTCAGGAATAGATGGTGATGACCTCACGACCTCCACCTCTTACAAGCAGCACTCTTTCGAGACCCTCTGTCAACACCTCAAGAAATTCCATATCTGAGACCTCTGAGTCAAAGAAATTGCTTGAGATATAAACAGTATCTCATTTAATTGTTAATATCTGCTAATCACCTCACATGCATTCCATTTTACAAATCTAAGATTACACAATATGATATACAGTTCAATATGAGATACTATTAAGTTTGGGTTCACATAAGTGAAATTTAATTGTGACAAGATATTAATTTATGGATAAAAGCAACCAATAAGAATATGGAATTAATGAGAACTTCAATACTGTTTACTGATTTTACAAATTCCAGACAAATGATTGGCTACTTTGAGGATGGTCAAATATAGCTTTGATTTATTTTGGATGTGAAAAAAAATATATTAGTAAAAAATTTGTAAATACACGTAAATTATTAATAGGAGTACTATCAGACAATTTTGCCCAAATCAATCATCCAGATCATACCACTAATTGCATTATAAAGACACAAACAGAAGCTTAGATAATATAATACTAAACTCTCCTTCTGTATGAAGACTGGTAGCACTGTTTAAGGATACAGTTTTCATCTCCCTCTTGATTGCGTGGAGGACCTGGCATGTTTAGCAGCACCAGTCTGGCATCATGGGATCTATTAACAATGACCTCATTGAGCTTGACAGCTGTGTGCATCCGCCGAACATTAGACTGATCACTGTCAAAAACACACAGATAAAGAAAAACGTTTGTATGGTTTCCAGTGCAGTAATAGTGCAATCATGTTCTTATCCATGCGTGCCTACTTACGGTTTGATGCTGATTAGCTCTCTGAAGTTTTCTGGTGCATTGTTTCTGTTTCGTCTCTCTGCTTCTACCTTGTCAAAGGTCCAAGTCATCAAGTTCTTCTCTGGCAGTACTTCAATGGTTTCTTCCTCCTCATCTGAGTACAGACTGCCCATTCTTACTAATGAGTGTCTGTCCTTTACTAGTTGGGCCTAAAGATTAGGGAGACCGAATGAAAGACTTTGTCATTCGTCATTGCCATATCTCATGTTAATCTTGACTACTTACAGAATAGTATGGCACCCTTCAAATATCAGTAGAGTCTTTTGTTAGATCACATTTGTAAAAGACAGATACAGCTGTATGATTATTTCCGAAAACATACTTAGCGTGCCCGGGGGGATGAAGGTTGAGGCGGAACAAAACAACAGTGTTTCACTTACCGTGTGCGGTTCATGTCCGGCATCTTTTAGCACTGGTTGTAACAAGTTGTTATAAAACTGATTTTCATGTTTGAAAAAAACTTTACGAAACCATATACAAATGCTGGGGGAGTGTATGGAGCATAGAAATACTACGTCATACGTCAAACTCGTTTTTTGTTGACCATGTTAAGGATGAGAAGCCAGCATGTTTAACGTTGTTAATAGGTCAGAATGCCTGAAACACCATTACATTCCCTCTTTAAACTTTTTCATTGTACTCTACAATGAATTATAGATATGCTTCCAGGCAAATACTAAATGTTTTTGCACCCTGATTAAATATAGATACACACCTCTCTGTCTCTTTCTGCACTGGACAGTCTCATTTGTTTTAGCATCTGTGACCTTTGCTCCATCATCAGTGTCCGTTCATACGTATACGCTGAGATGTCACTGTCATGCTGGAAATAAATCACAAAATTAGGCAGTGAAATTAAAATAGACTGAAATAGACATGACCCGCTTCTGTTGGAATGATGATTAAAACATTTTAAGAAAAAACAAACATACCATCTCAACCACCTCCACCTCTGCTTCCAGTCTGAGCTGGTACAGAAAGGTTGCCAGGTCCTTCTTCATCTGAATGCTGTTATCGTCCATTTGGGCCACAGTGAAGATACGCATCTTACACTTACGCCAAACCTAAAGTACACACATTTTTAACACAAAAGTAACAAAACAATTTGCTGCAATTATTATTTATAAATTGTTTTAGTTTACCTTATGTTGTTTGAGAAGGAATGGCAGGAGCATAAGCATGCCACCATCATGGACGATCCACCAAACATCAATGTATCCATCGGTGAAGCGCTCGTGGTTGCTGGGATAGAATGACACATTCTTTGGGACCATCAGCGCCAGGTGGGCAGCTGTAGTACAGCGCACGGTATCTATGGTTAAGCAAAAACCAAGAATATTTTCCCATATATTTTTTAATTCAAAACAGATATGTTCAAAACAACAACAACGGCATAGTTTGATTACGCTGTGAAGGAGCGTGGAATAATGGGTTCTGTCGTCTTAAAAAAAAATCTAATTGGATGGCGGATGATCCGTACAGGGCGTGCTCTACGGTTCGAGCTCTCGCTCTCTCTCCAGTTTTAGCGCCAGCGCGCTCTAGACCTCTCTCTACAGAGTAAAAAACGTTGGGTTATTTCTCTAACCCAACCGCTGGGTTGAGCTAAGTGGGTCATTTTACTGGGTTATTTTCTAAATTTGGGTAGTTTTTGTGTAACCCAGTTCGCTGGGTTACAGATTGGGTCATTTTATTGGGTTATATTTTCCTCAGTGTGTTTGCTAACCCAACTCGTTGGGTCACATGTTGGGTCATTTTTACCGTCATCTGACGCTGGAGTTTACAATCGTCTCGGGAATGAGTGGTTTACAGCGACGGCAAATTTGTTGGATTTAGTTTTTTAAATTTAAAGTTCACGTTACCCAAGTTTGCCCCAGTGGTGATGGCTAGCCTTAATAAAACATTACCAGAAAGACTATGGTAACTGTTTAGAGAAGTTTTGCTTATTGTTAATAAAAATGCCTGGTGGAATCTGTACCGATAAAGATTGTACGTCACAAAAATCACTCAACTAGTAACGTTAACGTCTGCTTTATATATATATATATATAAACTTTTTGTGATTCTGCTTGTTATTGGCAAGTGTCATGACTAACGGTCACTCATCACTTTAAGAGTAAATTAACTTTAATTCACTACAGTGCTGCTATTGTGTTACTTGAAGACAATGTAACACTGGTGATTTTGTGGATTAATTTACAGTATAAACATGTTTATATTGTGTGCATGAAATGTTAACAATCCATGCCAATTATAGTAAATTATTTCTTTTAAGGTTGGAACAAATATGGTGCAGTAACTGAACAGTGTGACATGCCAGGATACACATATCTTGGTGTTTGGGAACAAAGAGAATTACTCTCTAGTTTTCACCATTTTCGACGGAGAGGCAGTTGAACAGGAGACCTTACTTAAAGCAGTGTATTTATGCTTCAAAATGTTCTACATCTATGACATAAACTATCCAAAGTCCTCTGCTCCCATTTGGGAGTTCTTGCAGCATGCAGTCTATAATATTCCTGGAGGAGTTCCTTCAACACATTGCTGCCTCCTAAAAAACTTTTTATTCAGTGAGTAGTTCCACTAACCAGCAGACATAAAAGTGTAGGTGTCTGACACAACGCATGGATTGTAAAATGTTAATTCACGAGTTCGCCCTCGCAAATTCTGGCTGCAGGTAATTAGGATTTATGCGTATTTGGCGTACTGTCCGGGGAGAGGGCTCCGGGCTCCGGGCTCTGAGCTCCCGTCCGAGCCCGGAGCGCTCCCCCTTTTACAGGGAAGGGAGCCCAGAGCCCGGACCGAGCCCTGTGTGCCTATCCCCCCCAGGCTGCCAGAGGCAGGGGCGAAAAAAGGGGGGAGGAGTCGGGGTGGTGGTGGGATGCGAAATCGGACGAGATGATTGAGGTGAGGAGCTTCTCTATATTTATATGTGTTCAGCTGACGCTGGTTGGATTATCAGTCTGATTAGCGATTATGTGCTCGGTGTGCGGTAATTTGCCAGGGCTACTCCCGAACTTTGTTTATTAAACATCATTTCACGAGTTCGCCCCCGCAAATTCTGGCTGCAGGTAATTAGGATTTATGCGTATTTGGCGTACTGTCCGGGGAGAGGGCTCCGGGCTCCGGGCTCTGAGCTCCCGTCCGAGCCCGGAGCGCTCCCCCTTTTAACGGGGAAGGGAGCCCAGAGCCCGGACCGAGCCCGAGCCCTGAGGGCCCTTACTCCCAAAAATTGCGGACGGCGCCGGACAGTGCACGGAGGTGGGCCCTGATGACCCCCAAAAGATGCAGAAATCCGGTGGACCACGGACGGTGCTTCGGCTGGGCAGGTTAGGTAGGACGGTTGAGATTTCTTGGCATGGCCTGCGGCAGTTTCCAGGAAGCAAGCGGAGGTTTAGAAGCGGTGGGTGCTCGGCGATATTAGTGTGAGATTCCTGTAGTGCTGAATGCGCTGGTTCCTGAGGCTGTTATCACTGCATGCTCTGTGCGCTGGCTCCTGGGGCTGGCGCTACGGTGAGGCCAGGACCCTTGAGCGACCAATGCGCGTTGCGTGACCGATGCATGAAATAGCTTGTGCTCTTGTGTAACCAATGTGTGTTGCTTGACCAATGCACGTAGGTGACTTGGGCCCTAGTGCGACCAATGCGCGATGTGTGACCAATGCACGTAGATGACTTGGGCCCTTGTGC
Source organism: Barbatula barbatula (assembly GCF_947034865.1). Classification (NCBI taxonomy): domain Eukaryota; kingdom Metazoa; phylum Chordata; class Actinopteri; order Cypriniformes; family Nemacheilidae; genus Barbatula; species Barbatula barbatula. Next base: position 17,745,426 of record NC_136766.1, on the reverse strand, counting down.
GACCAATGCGCGTTGCGTGACCAATGCGCGAGTGTGACTGGGACCCTTGTGCAACCAATGCGTGTTGCGTGACCAATGCACGTAGGTGGCTTGGGCCCTTGTGCGACCAATGCGCGTTACGTGACCAATGCACGAGTGTGACTGGGGCCCCTGTGCGACCAATGCGCGTTGCGTGACCAATGCATGAGTGTGACTGGGACCCTTGTGCGACCAATGCGCGTTGCATGACCAATGCACGTAGGTGGCTTGGGCCCTTGTGCGACCAATGCGTGTTGCGTGACCAATGCACGAGTGTGACTGGGGCCCTTGTGCGACCAATGCGTGTTGCGTGACCAATGCACGAGTGTGACTGGGACCCTTGTGCAACCAATGCGCGTTGCGTGACCAATGCACGTAGGTGGCTTGGGCCCTTGTGCGACCAATGCACGTTGCGTGACCAATGCACGAGTGTGGCTGGGAACCTTGTGCGGCCAATGCACGTTGCGTGGCCAATGCACGTAGATGACTTGGGCCCTTGTGCGACCAATGCGCGTTGCGTGACCAATGCACGAGTGTGACTGGGAGCCTTGTGCGACCAATAGGGGGGGGGTTAGGCAGGGAAGTGTAGAGGGAAACCTGGCCCTGCTCTATCAGCTGCGGCGGCCTCATGGGTTTGCTGACCGCCTGGGCTGCTGGCCATGGACAATCAGGTTGGTCCGGAAGGGCGTGGCCTCTTTGGCTGGTGCTCGGAGGTGGACTCGCGCGGGCTGGGCGTCTTGTGGATGGTGCGAGGTCACCGCTCGGTGAGGAGTCGTTCGAGTCATCCTCCCGGACTTGGCTCCTGCTTGCTGGAGTGGTGCGGCGTTTCTTCCTGGCGGGTGGCGGGCTTGGAGCCACCTCCGGGCGGGGATGCGGATGTTTCCGGGAGCGGCTGGCTATGTTTGATGAGGTACTTTGCTGGCCGGTCCGCGCCTCGGGCTGTTCAGAGATGAGTAGGTTGTATAACTCGGGTTTTTTGAGTCTCCTGGCATACTGGATGTAAGCGTCTTCTAGAGCTCGTTTAAGCGCGGGGATCGTCCATTTCTCTATGGGCGGGATTAAGCGAGATGCTGGAGAATGGGATGACGCTGTAGAAGACCCGGAAGACCTGGGAAGGGAAGGCGTCCTGGTCGTTTTGCTTCTTGGGGTGCTGGCTGCCTCGCGGAATGGAGGACGGCCGCGAGGTGTAGAAGTAGACGGTTTCTCTGTCGAGGGCCGGGTGGAGTTTGCTTTCGGTTTGGTTTTGCGCTTCCGGGTACCGCTCGGATTTTTGTTTGGGCTCCACTCCCTGCTCGCGGATGATGCGGCTGAGGGGTTTTGCTCGCTTGAGGAGTCTTCGCCTGACGTTTCTGGGGCAGGGGTAACATTGGAGGTAAAGGAAGGTAATTTCCTGGACTCTGCCATGGTTTCCGCTGCGAATCAATGCGAAATCGGACGAGATGATTGAGGTGAGGAGCTTCTCTATATTTATATGTGTTCAGCTGATGCTGGTTGGATAATTAGTCTGATTAGCGATTATGTGCTCGGTGTGTGGTAATTTGCCAGGGCTACTCCCGAACTTTGTTTATTAAACATCATTTATTGTATGCTTTTTATCATACAGTATTTCTTTAAGTTATGTCCTCTGTGTAGACAGATTTTGCCTTCTGAATTTGTGTAAGGCATGTGCACATTTTGTGTTTGGCATTTGCGTTCAGTATATGCACATGTTCTGAATTGGTGCACAGTGTGTTTACAGATTTTGTAATTGAATGAATGTGTTACAGTAAATGCTCATTTGTGTTCTGAATTAGTGTACACGTTTGTGATTTGATTGTGTTTTTGGCATGTGCACATTTGTTCATGTACGGTATGTGTACTTGTTTTGAATTTGTGTTATGCAAATGCACATTTATGTTCCGATTTGGTGTACACGACACATTTGTTTATGGTGTGTGCATTTGTGATTTGAATGCGTTAATAGAATGTGATATTTATTTTGTACTTGTGTAATTTGTAAGTGCACATTTGTGTTCTGATTGTAATGTATGTATTTTTTTCTATGTTTTTTCTATGTGTAGGTTTTTCTTTTTCTTTGTGTATTTTGAACCTTTTAGACAAATATGAAATGCCAACCTCACCAAAATGTGATTACATTGTATTGGTAAACAAATTGTACAAATAAACTATCTGAATTTGAAAAGTATGCTGTATTTGTTAAAATTATGTCAATTTACAGTAAACTCAACTGTTGGGTTACTTTTAACCCAATGGCTTTTTAACACAATTTAATGGGTTAAAATAACCCATAGTTGGGAAGGTGCTACACCAACCCATAGTTGGGTTACTTTTAACCCAATGGCTTTTTAACACAATTTAATGGGTTAAAATAACCCATAGTTGGGAAGGTGCTACACCAACCCATAGTTGGGTTACATTTAACCCAATGTTTTTTTACCCAATTAATTGGGTTGGAATAACCCATAGTTGGGAAGGTGCTACACCAACCCATAGTTGGGTTACATTTACCCAATGGCTTTTTAACCCAATTAATTGGGTTAGAATAACCCATAGTTGGGAAGGAGCTACACCAACCCATAGTTGGGTTACATTTAACCCAATGGCTTTTTAACCTAATTAATTGGGTTAGAATAACCCATAGTTGGGAAGGAGCTACACCAACCCATAGTTGGGTTACATTTAACCCAATGGCTTTTTAACCTAATTAATTGGGTTAGAATAACCCACAGTTGTGAAGGTGCTATACCAACCCATAGTTGGGTTACTTGTTGGGTTATTTTTAACCCAACATTTTTTAGAGTGATCCGCAGGTCCTAAAGCTTTCTACTGGAAGTCTTTATAATATTAACGCAGGTCCGAGCTCCTGCCTGACTCATATCCTTCTATTTATACTTAAAATCCACAGACCCTTTATCTTATGTAATAAATAAGACATTGCTTTTTCTACAGTCTTTCTAATGCCCACATGATCTCTTCTCTGCGTCAACATGAGAAGACATGCTATCTCAGCCGACAAACATCTTTTTGTACTGTGGTGGCCACCGTCGTGTTTGGACTGAGAGATTTGTTGCAAATCTATAATACAACGCTAGTGGCCGCTGAGAATCAAAAACTGCGCCTTTAAGATATATTCATTTTTTTTAAATGTATGTATTTGTACGTACAGAGCATGTTTATGTGTGTTGTGCACACTGTGCCACATAAAAAAATGGGTACATGACGCCCCTGCTCCCTAACAACAACACAAAACAAGATAGTGGTGGAGTTAAAGACGCCTAGAAGACATCTCAGCTTGGATGAAAAAGCATCACCTGAACCCTGCCAAGTCAGAACTACTTGTATTTCCGGCACACCCCACAGTTAACATTCTTAACTAAGTCCTGTCAACCACATCTCTCACAACATTAAAAAAAAACTATCTCTTCTGTGAATACTTGACAGGCAAATAAAAAAAAAACGTGATTGAGCCCTCTCTTTCTTTCTTTCTTTCTTTCTTTCTTTCTTTCTTTCTTTCTTTCTTTCTTTCTTTCTTTCTTTCTTTCTTTCTTTCTTTCTATCAACAGGTATTGTTCTAGCTTTTGTGGAAACTTGTAACTTGGTATTAGCACCTGTTGTATTGTTGCTCCTGTATGACATATCGCTATATTGCTCCCTGAACTCTATTAGTCGGTATAGATAAAGCACCATAGCCAATCATAAAACAGGCTCTAGTCTGCTTTCCTGCATTCCACGATTTTTGACTAATGGTTGCAGGCTTCCCATCTAGTGTATTTGGTAACGCGTTTATGACGCCATTGCCAGGTGACTTCCAGACATGGCCCCCGTGTCACTAGTTAAAATGACAATTTTGAGATATTGTATTAAAATGAACTTAATATATAACACTGGCCTAGCGGTTTTGGGATATTTTACTGCAAAAAAGTGTATGTAATATATTGTGACAAGCATCCCGAGCTCACATCAGTGTTGCCCTGGAAACCGACGAGAAACACCTGGCGACACTCATCACGGGCTGATCAGTCACAGCTAACAGCGATCGGCCAACGGGCTTATAAACAGCCAGCTCACCAGAAGAAGGTGAGAAACTTCTCCATGAGACCAAGACTAACGCTTCCTTTGGCTCAATACAGAGTACTGCTGGTTACCGGTCAACCCTGCCACAAGGACCACAAGGATACGCAGGCTCACAGCACAAGGAGAGCATCACGGAAGAGGGACTCCCACACGCACTATCACACCACAACCTATTTGTAAATAAAAACCACCCTCTGGGGCTTTTCATTTTAGCTCTCCTTGTCGTGTAATTTTCCACCTTGCTACGATATAGTAAATATATTTTCTTTGCATGTGGGCAATAGAAAGTGCGTTTGGATAGGGATCAATACATTTTTAAATAACCTGTTAGAAAATTAACAAAGAAAAAATGCCCACACTACAGGTACTTACTGATAAAGGTTTTCCAAGCGCGAGGGTCTTCACTTTGTCTCCAGCCATATGGCCAACCCATGACCACCGTGTTATGCTTCATGCCTCCCAGACCACAGGACTGGATCAGGTGTGCAATCCCCTCTCTCACTTTAGAGGCTACCACCACTTGACAGAAGCCCTTAACGCGCTCGATTTCCATCATGTTCTTTATTGCCTTGTGACAGGTACAAACAAAGCTAGTTTTCTATTCAAGTTTCAAGATAAATTTATGTTTGAATTCTTTAGTAACGCACTCCAGTTTTCTGACAGATTTACTGCACATTTACAACAGGAGGGCTTACGGTGGATGTAAATAAAGTTACTTCCTCACCTGTTCCGATGCCTGTGTTTCTCCATAACATTCCAAGAAGTTTCCCTGAATTACAGATCCTACAATGGTTAAGCCTTTTCCTGCTTTTAACTGTGAGGCAAAGGTAAGCATTCTGGGATACTTGACATGCAGATCTTCATCCAACTTCAGCAGAACAAGCAGCTGTGGCCTGGGAAAATAATAAAAAAATAGTGTGATTATAGTCAAATTAAGAAAATGTATATCTGCATTGCAGTTTGAAGCTGTTAAACTTCAAAAAACAACAACGTGTGACAGGGCTGTCGCTAGTGGGGTGAAAGGTGGTGACAATTGTAGGGGCCCCCACTGCCCAGGGGCTTCACAAAATCCAACAGTTATACTATATAGTCACCTGTTTATGTGAATTGTATACATGAGATTTTAATGAAATCCACAAAAGCATGCAATTTGGCGAAAAAGTTTTTCTAAATAATTGTGATTCCCCCTCCCCAAAAATGACTACTGGTTTAATCTGTCTGACATCTAGCTCGTGAACAAAACCAATCAGAGTTGAGGTGGCAGGCAGCTCAGCTGAAGTATGTTTGATTAAGTTATAGAGCAGGACAATGAGTGACTGAAAATCTATTATATATTATACGATACCATATTGTTTTCATCAAACATTTAAGTGGTCTATTTATTTATTTATTTACATGACTGTATTCTTTTAAAATTTGTAATGTCAACTGTAATGCAGTCTTTGATAACAGACTGATTACATCTGTTTTATTATTATTATTTAATAATGTATTATATTTGATTCTTTTACTTCATGCATTTATTTAAGACAATGTTTATATAACATTTAACTTTTAAAAGGTATTTACAACAACATTACCATCTTCTGTTAAATAGACTACGTCGAAGTGGTGTAAAACCTAATAAAAAATTTCCCTCTATGACGGTGGGGGCCCACATTCATATTTTTTAGGGGGGCCCAGAATTACTGTCAGTGCACTAGTTCAAACTTCTAAAGCATCATATATTATTTTAAGGCAAACAATTTCTAAATATGTGTTTTATCAATGCATTGAAAATCAATGCATTGTTGGTCTGAGCAAAAAAGCAAGCTCGCTTTTGGAAAGACAAACCTCCAGTTTTTGGTGTGGGGCGGTCCAGCTTCCAGGCGGAGGAGAGAGTAGCGTGCCGCACTAAGAGACAACCCGCGGATCCCATCTCCCCACTCCTTCTCTGCTCTGAATGAGAGATAAAGACAGTAAAAAATGTAACACATGTGATCAGTGTTCAAGTGCACATTCTACAATGTGATGTTAAATGAATTTCATTGGGAATCACTTACCCCTGATATTCAATGTACTTGTAGATCATACCAGCAATGCCCATGGCTACAATGGCATAGTACCATGATGAGATGAACATAAGGGCTAAACACGTACTCATGCCCAGAAAAGACAGAGCCCTGCGAGAAAGAGAATCAGAGATATTATATATCAGAAAATAATAGCTTGCTCAATGATACAATTTCACGCCCCAAAAGATGCACTTAGTAATCATTTTTCTAATTTTTTGTTTTAAAACATACACTTCAGTGATATTATTGAACACGTTCTATCACAAAATAAACAAATGTATTAGCTAAGGTTAACTTGCACATTAAACAAGTGTTATAACTGTACAATTGTACATTCAAGGAAATATCAAAATGCACACTTACCAGTGATAGTATTTAAACCTTGGCCTCCAGTTTGGTGTTCTTAAAAGAGTTTGTACGGCACACGCCAAATTTACAAAAAGATAACACATCAGGAAAAACCTGTTAGGTGAACAAGCATATTTACATTTAAACAATTGAAAGATAATATATATAATGACAATTAAGAAACCACAAACTGGATATTAAATTAAACTAATGTTTGAAATGTACTGTATACTGCTGTCAGAATGTAAAAGAGAGGAGGCTGAAAACAGGGCAATAACATTGTACCATCAAATGATTTGTATAAGTAACTATCTATATTATCCATATAGTATCTAAGTGGTGACAACTACGTTTTAATATAATTTAAATGAGCACATGTATTTCTGTTGTGTGTTAACAATGCTCACATGGAGAGAATAGGAGCAACCATATCGAGTGAAGCAATGAGGATGCCGAGTTCTGCTATGAGTCCTGTCAGTAACAGGGCCCACGTTGGCTCTCCGTTAGCTTTACCATGTCCAAAAACCTGTGTTTGCAAACACACACCTATACACATTAGACAGGAAGCAGTCAGCTTTGAACATCACATATTTACATTTTAGGAAAAACATTTTACATATGGCCATGCAAATTCCTATATTTACAGCTTGTGACCCATACAGCTTGTGTGGTTTAACATTTCAGAAAACATTAACCAGGAACTCAGAATACATTTTCATCTCATTCAAATTCTATTTAACTAGGTCAGTCAATGGCGTATGGTGTAAAAAGTAACGTTATATTACATACTAGCTTAATAACAAAAATGCTCCTATTTCATTTGTGTGTGTAAATAATCAAATGAAAACAGGTTTAAAAAATTAGTAATGTAATTTAGTTATTTCGTGATTGCAGATCTGTAGGACTCTTACTCTAAGGAAAGGAATGATGTTATCCTTAGCAATGGCCTGCAGAAGGCGGGGGGCTCCTGTCAGGGACTGAAGTCCTGCACCTACTGTGGAGAAGAAGGAGCCAATCACAATGACCCATGGAGAGGGCCAAGACAGTGTACCAACTACCATGTTTTTACTGACTGCTTCTCCAAATCTAAAAGATACCACAAGAACAAACAAGACTCATCATATGTTTGTTTTTAATACAAAAATTAAAATAAAGTGTATATGTACTGAACTTAAGATGACATACTTATCTCTGAGCACCACACCCTCAATGCAGGCCCCAAACAAAACCACAGAGCTAAAATCTTTTACAGTAAATTAGTCAAGGATATTTTTTATGGACATGGTACTGAATAAAGAATAACTTTTTTAATAACTGATTTAAAAACAACTGAAACCATACCAATACAGGATACAGACAAGAGAGGTGGTTGTAATGGCCAGAATTGTCCCTATAGGTATAGATTTCTGGGCATCTCGAAGATCTCCAGATCTGTTTGATCCAGCCATAATACCTAGCACCCCAAAACACAGAGACATAGAATTGAATCCAAATTCCTCTAATAAACTCATTTATAAATTGTATACAGTAGCACAAGCCTGGGCACATAAATGTGTTTTCGGGTCCATAGTGGACAGACAGGTTTTACCTGTTGCAGAAGGAAAAAATATTCCCACTAGAAGTGTAAAGGAAGTGGCAATGTCAGCAGTCACATAGAAGCCAACACTCTCCAAGGAGCCATGGACATCAACAGAGGAAAGACTTGCTTTCTCTAGAATCTGTCCTTTCTCCATGTAATCCCCCCACATGTTCTCTACAATACACAAAAGTACTCACACTCAGACAGGAGCTTGGATATAACAACCACAACTGTATATCATATCATATTAGGAATTAACTAGGAATTTTGCATCAACTTTTTAATGACATGTCGTATTTTACATGTTTTCCACCAGACAACTGTGTGCTTCTACCTTTGATGATGCCACTGGATAACCCAGGAATGCCTTGTATCTCTGTAACATTGTTCTGCAGAAAGTATTCATCACAGTGAACTGTGCTGGAGTTTTCAGAGTTGCAGAAGTTCTTCCACAGGTTGGTTGGAACAGTGTCATTACCAACAACCACTGTCTTGGCACAAACATCAAATTGATGCCGAACCAAAGTCCGGTTTCCTAGCATGCAGACCCTAGACATAGAGAATGAAAATGTATCTTAGTGATGTACCGATCTGTGTCGAATGTATACCCATAACTATTCTGCATCTCAAGTTCATCTCAGCTCATTCGCTTTGAATTTATAGCTTTATGTAATACAATATCTCTCTCTAAACATTCAATTTAGATATTGGTCTTTCGGACGATATATGATTAAAAAAGGCTTACGAAAAGTCAGGAGGGTGGAAGATAGATTTTACAGCTCCGGCATAGATGGAAACAATGGAGATTATGACACAGGCCAGGAAGAGAGAAGCAAACTTGTTGACATACTTGACCCCCACAAAAACAACCACAGCCATGAGGCTCAAACAAATTGTGCCATAAACCCGCATATTATTCAGCATTGCACTGCCCCCTGGGGGATGGAATATGGCGGCTTGAGGAATCAGATATTTCTGTGGATGAAAAAGTGAATTAATGATTATTGTCAGCGCTGGTTTTTGAAAGGACCCATAGTTTTATGATCACTATAGTTGCTTTAATACATAGAAATATTATCTGTATGAATGCATGAATGTGTGAAGATAAATAACAGATTGCTGTCATAATGACAAATGACTGACCAGAAATATTTCAATTGCTCCCAGTATGTACATGGCAGCCGCAAAGGTTGTGCCCAAATAAAAACAAAGCCCAACTGCACCACCAAACTCAGGGCCCAGAGAGCGAGATATCATGAAATACGCTCCACCAGCTGCCAATAAGAAATAAAAACAATAAATAATCAATGGCAAAAAGATTACTAAATAATAGCCATGAATCAACCTGATCATCATCAAATAAAAAATATATTTCTGCAACACATGAGTTGGCCTTAAAAATAGGCCTTAAGTCATATCAGTCAAAGTAATAGTATTATGCTGTTGTCATAGAGAATTATGCAAAGAAGTATGATAATAAAATATCTAATTACCTGGGACTACACCATTGGTGGCTATGGCACTCATCGATATTGCAGTTAACATTGTCTGTTAAAAAAAGTCCATTTGACATTTGACCATAACATAAATTATATTGATAATAATATCCAGAAGGGGGAGAGAGAAAGAAAAGTCTGTGTCTGTATCTGAAATGTGTAATGCTACACTAAAGAAAGACATCTATTCAATCAATATATCTGTGACAAATCCAGCAATGTCTTATTTCATTAATACCTGTAACTTCATTTCATTTAAGCTCATACGTTTTTGCAGTGTAGATCAAATACATTAGATAGTACATGGGACAGTACAAATGTATTCTATTTAGTTTATGTAATCTCAGAGGACTCATTTATTACAAGCATTTGAAAATGTAGGCTGTCAACTAAATATGTCTAAGTTAAACAGGTCAGCCTTTGTTTTATAATGATATGATCATTCTGAATAATTTCTGTGAAGTGTCTGATCAGTCTAACATTATTCTCACATCTTAATTCTAGTTTAAAAAACAAAGCTAGACATCCCAACCTGCAAAAACTCATTTTCGGGAGGTAACAGTAACATTACGGTGCCCCCAACACTCACCTCACAAACTCACCTCATATTTTACAATAATCTAACCCACCACAGACAGTCGAAAAATCGATGTGGATTGAGCCCACCTGTCATTGTATGACATAAGCATAATAATTTTATTATAATGTAATCAATCCTATGTAGCATTTTGTCTTTTTTGGAAATTCTGTCATAGGGCTGAATGACGATAAAAAGCGAGAGCGATTGTTTATCAGGCCCCCCAAAATGAAGAGGTCGTTTAGCAGAAGGAGAAACCAATCACGCTCTTGGATATGTACGAAGTTGAGGCAGTTCTTCTGAAATATTCATTTAATCCCTAATTTTAATAATATATAAACATTCAATTAAAATAGTAACACGCTTAAGTTAGAAAGGCCAATAAATATGTAAGTATAAAAAAGATGCATTATTGTATTTAGGCCTTTTTATTTTAAATATATATTATTTAAAATAAATTCTTGACAAAATCGATTTGGCATTAAACTTTTAAAGAAATATTAATTGGCATTCTCAATTACAGTCATGAAGTGGTATTATTACTACTATTTATGCAGTACCACTGTTCAATAGTTAAATGTGTACTTTTTTGGATACACGGCACACCGTCTCTATTAATGAAACACAATTAATTACCACAAATTAAATATAGTTAAACTATCAATTCATGTTTAAGGGGATACTGAGGTGAGCTTTTCATATTTAAGTATATCACAATTCATACAGAAATTAGATTAAGGGCTGTATTATAAATAAATATAACAATTTACTTGAAAATAGTGTTGAGGTTGCCTTTCCACAGGCCCGAGATTCTGTGCTAGGCCCCGATAGAAAATTATGATTTCCAGAATACTTTATTTAATCTGTGGCCGTCAGGGAGCCGCTAGGATTATGCGAGTGTTTCCCGGAAGTTCTGGGAAGGGTGGGATGTCTGCAAAACTACAAAATATGGCAAATTGGCCATGATCAACGTAAGGTGGTTTGTTTATGTGGAGGCATCAGCAACAACAACTCACACATGAGCAGCACATGAGAACTATGAGAAGGGATTGGGCGACACCTGCTGTTCCCACTATCCAGGTGAGGCGCAGAAAGAGAATCACGCCAAAGATGTTTTGCAGACATGGCAGGTACACTCCCATCAGCGTGCCCATATTTGGAGACTAGGGAAAAATAGTAAAAAAAAATGTCATTTATCGTAAAAACATTTGTACAAATTGATAAAAGACTGATGATTGGGGCACTATGGACTAAACCAGCATTCACTAGATGTAAGTGCATAACATTTCATCAAGATTATCAGTATATACAAAAAGTAAACTTATCAAATGTTGTAATAATAAACAGCCAAATCTTTTGGAATGAAGTAAAATACAGTTCTCCCCACTGCAGAGGGTACGTGGGTTCATGAAATGGATAGATGGATAAAAATGCATGGATATAATATGACGTAATCATCAAAAAGGTATGACATTTCTTACTTGAGGGAGTTTTCTTCTTGATGCATCTGCATTCTCTGCCTCCTCGTGCTCTTTGACACCCTGAGTAACGTTTGTGTAACTGACCAGTCGGCTAAGGAGAGAAGAGACCTTTGGCCGGATGTCCAACTCTTCCTAAGAAAGGCATTTCAGGACATACAACACCTTTTTTAATTTGAATTAGGCCTCTCAGTTCTGGGAAGTTTGGAAAATCAGTTTTATTACATTAAAGTAATTGATGAAGGTTTTGGAATAATATTATATTTTACATTTACAGTACGACAATAAACAATAACTAATTGCAAAAAGGCAAACCTCAAATAAGGCCAGGTTTTTGTCATAGTAGTCATTTCGTTTAGATGCTGAGTCTGAACTGCTGAGAAAGGGACTGTCTTCTTTATGAGCTCCATGACCTGGAGGGCAAAATAATTTACACATTTAATTGAATACATATACCCATGTCAAAAACAGAGATATAGAAATATAAAGTATATAGAAATAATATAAATACTGTATACTATAAATAATACATATTCAAAATTACACTTAGACACACTATCCAAAGCAACATGTTTTTGTAAACAGTGGCCAGAAATCAAGCTTAACAAATAGTGTATAGTTAAGGTCTTAATCATGTAAGGATTTGGTTGTAATCATGAAGTAAATGTATGATAATATACAGAGAGCAATTTCTAAAGAATATCTCAAGTATGCTAAAATCTCTTTTCTAGTTTGAGCCTTAAGTATTATATGGAGTTTCATATTTCTGCTTCTCTGACTCTCTCACACACTATTTCTTTCAATAACTCTTCTTTTTTAATCCAGACCCTCTGAACCAAAACACATATGACTCAAATTAACAAATGTCAGTACAACATAACCAAAGCAATATTTTGAAAACCCTGCTAAATAGTTTGTTTTATTACAATAATTGTAATCAAAAATGTTTATTGAACACACTAGTGTCCTTATAAATGTTTTTGGTTTTAGTTGGTATTAGCCTCATTCAGTGAAAGTGTATAATTTATTATTTGCTGTTTAGATGGCAAGTCAGCTATTTCCTGGCAATGCATTCTAGGCAGCACTGAGGATGGGACAAATGATAGCACAGACATTATTCTCTTTATTAGTTAAGGCATTTCACCTTAAGGAAATTCCGAAAATATCTGACAATTAGTTCGGCAAGCTGTTGTTCCATTGCTTCAATGTCCAAAGTATAATCGCTCTCACAAATAAATCATGTCATTTTATAAAAGAGGATAGAATCTTGTCTCAAGGCTGTGATGAGATCTTTGTTTGTATGCTATTGGTTGCACTCACCTGATTCCAGGGTTTTCATGCCATTATTGGTCGAGTTTGCATTAGTATTGCTGTGGACCAGCATGTTGTACAGTATATGTAAGCAAGGCAGCAGCCTAAGCTGTGTACAAAGTCTCTATCCAGGCCAGAGCGAGAGGGAGAGGGTTCAATATCTCTCTCTCTCTCTCTCTCTCTCTCTCTCTCTCTCTCTCTCTCTAATGTGTATCCACACTAATACATCTTGTGTATAGTGCATAAACTACAACTAGTAAAATGCCCATGAACATAATTCATACTCTACTACAAATACTGGACAAGCAGAAATATTTATACGCCGCTATAAATGATAAACACACAGAGAGCTTCAGGCACTGTTCCATTACAAAACCCTGTTTCCCAAAGTCAAATACAGACATTCACACAGAGTCAATATAATTTGGTGGGACTCTCAGCAGAATCACACACCAAGTGACACGTCATTTTCATGTTTTGAATAAAAAACAATTAGTTTTAATTATTTAGCAGACAATGCCATCCATAGTGGTTTAAAAATGAGGAACATCACCAACACATCACACAACACAAAACGTGCAGGGTCCATAACAGTAACTAAAACAATCCAAATATCACAAATTTCCAAATACTAAAAATGTTTACAATAAAAGACAAATAGAAGCATTTATATGAGTGCCCTCAAATTTTGGACCGTAGGCTATACTGTGTATTTGTTGCATAAGGTCCCAAGAACTATGAAGCTGGCTAAATGCTGCCCTCTGTAGCCTTACAGTAGTCTTAATAATAGGCCATTTTCACAACGACATAGTATATGCCTACTAGCTCCGGTTAGCCATTGCACAAAAGATTTCTCAGGAAAATGCAGGCTTGTTCAACAACAACAACAACTATAGTCTGAACAATTGACATTATATATTTGTTATAAAATTCTGCATGAAGTTTTACAACCATGTAGATGTTATGATAGCAATGATCCAGCCTCTGTTGGACGTTGATATTCTCTTCAGCCTTAAAGATTCTCGCAGTTGTTAAGACTTTGTGTGTCTGTAATGAAGAAAGGACGTTAAATTTACAATGTATAAGTTGTATCTTACAAACCAGATTCTAGAACTAGAGTCTGTAGTCTAGAATAGATCGAGAATATTGCCTTTCTATCACTTACAAAAGGTATTTATAGTTTTGTTATTCACACAGCCCGCTGATCCCAGAAAATTGCCCCAAAAAATGACAGAGTGCCATGTGTGTGAACCCAAACGCATCCCGGATTGATCCGAAAAGTGATTCCGGAAAGGGGACATAGTAAAATTAACGGGATCAAGAAACAATGGCGTAAAAGCTGTGTAATGATGATACACATCTATAATAAATCGTAAATAATTTGGCTATGAAAATAAATATAGTTAAGCAAGTAATTTTTGTTCGTTAGTAAATCAAAAACAAAAAATAGGCCTACTATTTGTCTTTAGCTAAATCATAGATGAATGACAGACCCAGGTGTTTTGTGTGGAGAGAAACATCGATCAGGACATAAGATGTGTTCTCTCCAGTTTTGTCATTGGCCCCGCCCCTCTCATTCCTTGTATTGCTTTCCACCTGTGTCTCATTACCCACACCTGCCCAAATACATTAAAGTAAATTATTTAATACCTATTTAATACCCTCATGTCTATTGTCTTGTGCTCATTCGTTGCGCCTATTTCAATGTGTTTGTTATGCCATGTACCCAAAGTTTTACACAAATACCATGGGTAAAACTATGGTTACTCTTATCAAAACCGTGGTAAATATGTGGTAAATCTTCATTAGAGATTTGCAATTCAGCAAAAAATTCTAATACCACCATTATCCTAGCACCTTAGCTAACGCAAAAAAGACCCAAATGCTTACCTTCTTACCAAACAGTAACTGCTAAATTAAGAATTTGAAGCCATTGTCAAATTTCGAACGTGTTGTGAGAAAAATACAACCCCACCTTCACTAATAAACAAATATAGAGACAATTTGACAACTTCAACAGAGAAGTAGCGCTGCTGGAAGTTAGCAAAAACTTCTTCATGGCAGAACGGAAGATGCGTGATGTCATGTGAAAAGAAACTGTTGTGTAGTTGCCATTTTTTTAGGTTTCAAGTTCAAACATTTGCATTTTGAGCAGGGAATGTTTAAAAGTAGCTTTGTTCAAAGATCTGATATGTTTACTTGATTGTTTTTACTCTTTACATCTAAACCATGTCCGAAGCAATTACTTGACAGCCCCCATATACAGGAAAGTTTCTTGTTTTGTGCCTACAGGAAGGGGAAGCTAAAGCTTTATGTTGAAAAGTCTGAACATGTTAATAAGACTGTCCTAAAACTTGTGCAGATCAAAGCTAGAGTGCCAGCCTCACAGCTGCTGTATGAATATATATATTTGCTTGGGTGAGCAAATTATTACAGAATTAAATTTTTGGGAGAACTGTCCCTTCACGTGGAAAACAACCGGTTGTCTATTGCTTGGAGTTTACAGTATATTGATGTGCTATTTAAATTCTTTTTAAAAACATATTCTGTAAAGTAAGAATGCATTTTATCCACACTATAAGGGTTTAAAATTGTCACTAAACTTTCATAGTATTAAAAAATAAAAGTACCATAGAAGGAAGATGAAAGCACATTTGGTAGCCAGCTGTAGTTTAGTTTAAACATCTGCAGATTGATGAGATGACAGCCCAAAGGTAAACCAACTTTAGTGCATGTAGTAAATTAGCTGACATTACCTCCGAAGTGGAACACAGTAAATATGTTCCTACACACATAGGATGGTTTCAATTGAACTAAGCAGTGGATATAATGTGCACGGTCTGGTGCCTTGCATGTTCATTCATATTCATATATGTGTTTGTTATTTGCATGCATATGAATTTGCTATTTTTAAACAAGAACATTCATAACATCTAAAAACGTTTTGTGTTGGAAAATGCTAAAGTTGATTAACCACAGACAAAGTACTACCTAAGGAGCTTATGTGTTAAGTTGGCCAAACATCCCATTTATTGGAAATTTAAAGTCTTCATTATGAGGGAAGTCATGCTGTTTAGACCGATCAAGCTCAAGATTTCCTTTGGCAATGTATTGTGTTGTGGTGGCATACCTGATTAATTGACATGATCGTCACAATAATATCGGGTGCGGGTACATTCCAAATAACATATGCATGTCAGTGTGTGTCACTGCTTGTGATGTTTAAAATTAAGTGTTAAAAGGAAGAAATAAAATTCACCCAAAAATTACAAATCTGTAATTATTTTTTCCCCCTTGAGTTGTTCCAAATCTGTAGCTAATAAACACAGAGAAAGATATTTGGTAGAATGCTTGTAACCAAACCGTTTTTGGTAGTGATTACCATGTTCTGATGAACACAGAAAAACTATTTGCATTCTTCAAAATATTCACTGTATTATACTATATTATTTTGTGTTCAACAGAACAAAAAAAACTACAAATTAATTTTCCGACTATGGTCAATGGTGGCCAAACACTGTTGGGTGACAAGCATTCTTCCAAATATCTTTCTCTGTGTTCATCAGATTTTACAGATTTGGAGCAACTTGAGTTTCCTTTTTGGGTGAACTATTCCTTTGACTCCTTTTCTGATAAAGTGTAGTTAACAGACCTACATTGTAACCTATCCTGGAGAATGATGTCCCTGTTTTCACTAAGACACATCAATTTCATGCAGATAAACCACAGCAATGCTAACCAGCTAGAGACTGACATTTCATTTTAGCCATGTCATTTGTTTTTTAACGTCAATTTATGTTTGGAACGTTGTAAATTCAACTCAACAATATTTGCTAGTTAAGTATGCAACAGTGTCATTATGACAACCAAGCATTTTGCATGATCTTTTCTGTATTTACTTTACATGTGACAGGGATAGTTTACACAATTGCCCATCACTGGTAAAATCTTTTGTTCATTAGAAAAGTACAGTTGAATAAGTATGTGGAATTCTACCCTGCTGGGAGAGCTGAACGTATGCAGACTTTGATGTAGATCCAGAGGGAGAATAAGCTTTGTACTGTACTGATAATAGCACATCATAACAACAATAATTATAATATGTATATTCAAATTAATAATATTCTAAAGAATTATGTAAACAAGAAGGCCTATATTTGTTTTAGAAACCTTGATACTTTAACTTACTCCAAAAAGAATTACAATCTTCTTGTTTATTTCTGGTACCAGGCATTTTTGCCCTTCTTGATGTGCCAACATTCTGCTTTTGAGCTTTCGATAGTCTCTTTAATCAGCTACAGAAAGGATCAATGACCACCTTTATGCCCATTTATTAACTCTGTTCCTGATCTTGATTTGAGCCAACCAGAATATTTTGTATGAGATTAATAAGAGATAGGTCAACATAAGTTAGGCAGGTAGAGATCTGTCAACAAAAACTAATACAAGCTGCCTCACTGGAGGAGGATCTGCTGTACATGAGGACTTGACCAGACGTTCTTGGTGCAAAGGGCTCTCAAAGTCAAAGTAGCACAGTGTTTTTTTCTGTGTCAGATTTTACTACCTTCTTGGTCATTGGGAAGCAGTTAAAGTAGAACACAACACATTTGCCTACTCATAAAACAATATAAAACTATTCTAATCTCCTGTAGAAAATGTTTTGTCATATGTTGCTAGTTAACCTCCAAAACATAGGTTGGAGAGCAATGCTAATTTTATTTACAACGAAAGTGTACCACCACTTCTTGTTGAAGGTAGGTCACGTGCTGGAAGAGTTTGACGCAGTCTGGTAGTTTTACCATTAAAGGCCTTTTTTTAGCACAATGATAGCTGTGTGCAGTACTGCACCACACAGTAAAGAGCTAACATGCTAGAAAACAAAGTTAGCAGTGTGAACACCCTCCATCTGCTCAGCCCCTCCTAATGTTAAACTACCCACCAGTGCAACCGCCACACCGAACCAGTCTTCAGTCTTCTAGAAAATCGAGCCAATGCAACACATACAGAGAGCTACAGCCACATGGACACATTGATACATAATAAACTTAAAATAGGATTATGTCATTGTATTTCTTAGCATTTCAGCGGCAGCCCATCTGTTTAACACTAAGGAATAGTTTGCATGGGAAATGCTTTGGGGTGAAGGTCAATTTATGTTTATATATACAGTTGCATATTTGCGTTTTCCTATCAAAGGGTAAAATGTATTTTCGGGTCTCTGTCTCTCGTACTCTTCCAATGTTTGCTGCCAGTTTGTAGGTATATTGTAATGTGATGAATGCAAAAATATATAGATTTTGGATTTCTCTGTGATATCTGATTTATTATGTTAATTATTACTAGGTTAATTGTAACTTTAAACAAGCCAAGCAAGTTTAACTTATGTAACCACATATTTCTAATTCATTCAAAATAAAATAATATTGTAGGAGCATCTTGGCAAGAACATGGCCTGACCCGACAACTGACAGTCAGTCTTGCATTTAGAAACATAAACTCTCATATACAGTAGAACCAGAGTGTTTATTCTGTTAATATTTTTAACCCAAAAATGAAAATTCTGTCATCATTTACTCACCTTTGAGTTATTCCGAATCTGTATAAATGTCTTTAGTTCTGATGAACACAGAGAAAGATGCTTATAATGCTTATAACCAGACAGATTTTGCTCCCCCCCCATTGACTCCCACAGTAGGAAAAATTGCGTTATACCTTTTTTGTTCCGTTGAAAACAAAATAAGGCACATTGAAGAATGTAGGACATTTTAACTACCATTTTATTTTTTCATACTATGGTAGTCAATGGGGGGTACTATTCCAAATATCTTTCTCTGTGTTCATAAGAACAAAGAAATGTATACAGATTTGGAACAACTCGAAGGCGAGTAAATGATAACAGAATTTTCATTTTAGGGTGAAGTATCCCTTTAAAGCTTCACCCATATATCACATCTCAAAGTCTCCAAAACACACAATGAACAGGACAGCTATGTTATGGTCTCTCCATATGCCACTCACAGCTACATTAACAAATGCTTATATTTCTAATCATCCCTTAAGAGCTTCCCACATCTTCATCTTATTCATTTCTTCCTGGCTCCCTAGCTATATTTCTAAGGGACAGAAAGGAACAAGATGGAGGAAAGAAATGCTAGTCAAGCCTTTGGCTGCTGGGTGAAGGACAGTCTTGGCACAAAGAGAGAGCTCCAGCTTTTGTGTCTATGAATACTTGAGGCCTGTCTCATTATTGCAGAACACCCCCAGTCCCGCGTCTGCTTTGGCCTTTGATTGTTTTCCATTGTCACCACAGTGGCGTCTGGCATGTCAGCACTATGCCAAGAATCCTGGCTTTAGTTACCCTTAAATCCCTCCCCTTACTTCAAATAAACTACAGTTTTACAAATATACAACTTTGCTAATGTGACCAAGCCTTCTCAGAACTTCCCCAAAACGGGAAGTAGTCATTGGATGCTGTGACGTTGATTGAATAATTGTCATGGTTACCATATTGCTGATAGTTCGACGATGTCTGGTTTTGTCAGGAATACCAGGGTTTAATCTATCAAACTTTCAAATTCAGCTAACGTAGTCAAACCCAGCAGAAGAGTTTTCAAAAAGTGACAAATAAAATCACTTACCATCTGAACTGACTGTGTCTCCATGTCCCGGGTATCCTCCCTGTCCTGTGTCTCTGTAATCAACCCAGTTTATTCCCTCCAGACTGTCATAGTTGGACGGTGAGTTATCCTGCACTGGTACCACAGTGAAATGAGGCATGTTTTCATTTGTTTAGTTTGAGTATTTTGCCTTTTTGTATACTCTTTCTCTTCTGTTGGCAGATAGCACGTTCCCAGCTGAACTCTCCCTGAAATCTCTAACACATTCCTCTAGTCTTCACTCACTTCCTCTCAAACCATTAGCATAATGCCCACCCTCTTCTCTCGGCCCCTCCTCCTGCTAGGACAAATCGAGTGGGTCTGACACTTTGGTCTGTCTCACTCTTTCCCCTGCTCTTTCAGCAGTGCCTCACTTTTCTCTTCATGCTGCTTACTCATGTTTCCCAGCTTAAAATGTGAATCACAATCTTGATGAAGTAAAAGGCTAGCATGGGTGATGGTTTGCTCCATGGTTAAAACCCAGACAAATCATAGTATTTCTTCAAACAACTGCTTTGTTTTTATTACGAAATTGGGTTATTAAAATATTTTATTTAATGGAATTAAAAGCGAAAATTCTAAGGAGTGTTCTGTTTTACAGGGGAATTCTTTGATGCACGTGTATGTTGTCTGCATTTCAAAAGGAATTAGCAAACACATTGGCAAGACATCAGTTTACTGCAGCCAGTTCCAACAAGTTAATAGGTAACACAAATCACACACACTCACAAAATAATAGTTTTGACATAGATAAGCTTTCAATTGCAACTACACACCTGGGAATGACCTAAAACCTTTTTTAAATGTACAGTATAATAAAAGAACAACAAGTTTAGAATACTGTTCATGTTACTGGTTTAAGCTAAATCTGGAAATTCTGCTCAGATGGTTGGAAAAAGAATGTCATGCCCTTTCATGTCTTGGCATCTCTTTTAAGGCGTTGCATGTCTCCACCAAAGCATTAAACCCCCCATGGCTGGACTCCAGAACTCTATATTTATCTAACACCTGGGCACACTTTGTGATGTTCAGGATTCTTTACATTAAGTGAGTTGGAATCTCACATTGTGTATATTGTGTCTGTCAGTTTAAACATTTATATGGAGCCAATTCAGTGCCGCATATATTTGCACAAGAAACATTTAGCAAAACAAATACTACAATTGCAAACAAAAATAATGAGATAAATTGCAAAATAATAATTAGGTATTGAGAGATAAACAAAATGTTTACAAAGAAAAACAAGGAAAAGAAAAACTTTCCCTTTGCAGTACCCATCAATTCAATTGCAACGCTCCTTTAATTCTGCGCTTCACTTTTCTGTGTGTTTGGCTTTGTGGCACTTGTTTGAGGGGGGGGCGGAGTCAACGGATTGGGGCTTGTATAACGGGTCTGGACATGCTTTCCTCAGTGTGAGTTGCAGACGTCATGCAAGAAATCGATCTTCGTGCAGAGCAACGGCAGATCTCAAGTATACATAAATGCAGATATTTTAAATCTACTCCTTTGTCTATTTTGCTTAGAAAGGATCTAAAATACTTCTCAGATGCCCTTAGTATAAATAAATAATACTAAACTTGAGATCATGTAGATTTTAATTTGTAAACTTGTAAGTATTTGTACCTGTAAACTAAATTATACACTCACAGCCCCAATGTGAAGACTTGTAAAATAAAAAGCTGAAGTTGAATGTTGAGATTTGCACTCGTGGACAAAACTCACAAATCTGTCTTCTGAATTTGAAGTTGCAGAAAAATAGTCACAAATGTTTAAACTGGCATTTACAAAATACCTTGGCTTGCACATATTAACATATTAATTGTGATTTTCCTGCCATTAGGGGGCGGTGTAAATCAGTCGCATGACGTCATCAAATGTCGTTCTTTCTCTCGCCTCTGAGCTTCCAAGTGCATAGTTAGTTTTTGTAACGTCTCGGTTACGTATGTAACCTCTATTCCCTGATGGAGGGAACGAGACGTTGTGTCGAACCGACAGATGGGGTTCGCCCCTGAGAACCTATCATCTTCTGACTATTTTAAAAAGGCCAATGAAATTGGCGAATGAAATTTGCATGCTGGGCTCCGCCCCCGGATATCCGGGTATAAAAGGGGAGCCGGCGTGCTCATTCATTCACCTTTTGTGCTGAGGAGCCTGAGAGCATCTCACGATCGCTGCAGCGGACGGCTAATGTTGTGGCATGAGGGACACAACGTCTCGTTCCCTCCATCAGGGAACAGAGGTTACATACGTAACCGAGACGTTCCCTTTATGTCGGTCTCTCGACGTTGTGTCGAACCGACAGATGGGGTTCCTATTGAAAACGCCACAGCACTAAGCCGCGTCACAATCTCTAGCGAAGCGACGTTGACCGGCCTGGGCGAGCCACACGTGAGCGCTATCGCGAAATTTGTAACCTTCCAGTGGGCAGGCAGGGGCTCCCAGAGCTTTTGGCAAAGATGAGTAGCCCCTGCCCTCGGCCACCACAGACGGAGGCCTTGTTCTCTAAACGAGAAGCCGTCCGGTACCGTAGGACTACTGGGTAAGCGCTGTTCCCTCAATGTGGACGTGCACTACGGAGACCACTTCCCACCATAGGGGGGAATACAGTGGAGACACCAACATGGTCTCACCAAATAGGGGAGAACTCATGGGAGGTATGTGCGGAATGCCGCAAGGTGGATGTCCACCTGGGGGAGGTCATGGGTTGCCACGCGGGGAACCATCTCATGACGACATCTCAGACGGAACCACCCTAGTGGGGGGTTACTACGTGTGGGGCACTAGGTCCGGTTAGAGCTATATGTAATAACTCAGTACCCGGCCATAGGCGGCAGGGCTGCTCCGCCGAGCCCGCCGCCCTGAGTGCTTATTGATGGATGGACGGACTGCCTATTCTTCACCCTTGGGGAAAGAAGGGAGGCAGCCCGCGCACTGATCCACCTAAGAAGGGGAATGGCGCTATGTGCAGGCGTACGCCCTACGACTGCTGGTCTCACCTGTTGGCAAGACTCGAGCTGCCGACTCCCCACGGAGGTTGCAAGCCTCTGCGAGGTATAGCGTAGCCCAACCCGCAACTCTACAGATGTCTGCCAGAGAGGCGCACTGAGCCGATGCCCACGAGGAGGCCACACCCCGAGCGGAGTGTACCGTCACTCAAATGGGCACGGGCTAGGATCGGCGCGCCGTGGTGACGGCGTGTGCGATCCAGCGCGACAACTCTTCTCTTCTGCAAGTTCACCACCTAGTTCCCAAAGGGGGGCGGCGGAATTTTGGGCACGTAAGTCGGCCGGGGTCTCAGGATCACGTGAGAGTCACCGGGCCTGAATCGGTGGACACGGAATGCTTGCAGGTTCCTCACCCTCTGGATGGACTCGAGCCCCAGCAGGAGAGCCAACCCCCCTCGCAGAACGAGGAAGGGGGCTCTCCGCAGGGCCCGAAAAAAGGGGACCCAAAGGTCCACCTTAAGGTCCCAAGAGGGTACCGGGCGCGGACGAGGCCTTAGCCCCTCGCGCCCTGGAGGAACCTAATAATCAGGTCATGCCGCCCCAGAGGCTCACCAGCAACTGGTACGTGATAACCGCGACAGCGGGTATCCACGCTCCAATGTGGAAGGGGAGATTACTCCTCAGCCTCTCCTGCAATAGGACAGCACGTTCCTGAGCGAGCAATTCCACGGGTCTTCTCCTCGAGAAGAGCACCAGGAGGAGAAGGGGCGCCACTTAAAGGCATCCAGCCTTGTGGGCATGGCCCTTGCCTGAGTGATAGTCTCCACCACTGTGGGGGGTAGATCATCCAGGAACTCCTCGTCCCATCCAGGAGCCAGACCCAAAGATCCGGCTCGAATGCCACAACGTGCCCATCCCCTGCGAGTAGGCCCTTCGCCAGGGGATTTGGCCAGGGGGAGTTGTCGTCAGGAGTATTAGCTCCGAGGACCAACAGTAGTTGGGCCCGTAGGCGCAACTAGCACCACTTGATACTCCCTTCCCAGACCTTGGACCTGCGAAATACAGGACCTGCGCAATGAAGCTCACTGGGGGGAAGCGTACTTCCGCTTGTCCCGCGGCCAGCTGCGCGCTAGGGCCTCCGTGTCGAGGGGGGGGCCTCGTCCAGGGAGTGCCCAGCGGTACTGGGTGGTGTTCAGGGAGGCAACAGGTCCACCTGTGCCCGTCCAAACCACACCCAGGCCGGCCCGCAGGGGTGGAGTCGTCACTTCCCACGAGGTGTCAACTGACGAGAGAGCGCTTGGCTGTCTGGTTCAGGACACCCGGTGGGCGTGTGACATGCAGGGGCTTTGCCACCTGCTGTCTCCACGGGAGGAGGCGTTTGGGCGAGTTGCGATGACTGCAGCGAGCGAATGCCACCCTGAGGTTTAGTACGCTACGCCGGTCGTGCTGTCCGGGCAGCTCGGTAAAACTTGGCACTTGAGCCGGGCACGGCTTGGAGTCGTGCCCGGGCCCAATGTGAGAAAGTACCCAGCCGCGAGCGCCAGGGCTGCGGCGCACCGCAATCCGACACTCACGGCGGTCCGAGCGAGCATGGCTGACATCTTGACGTCTGCTCTCACCTGTGCTCGACCTCCCGAGGGAGGGAGCTTCAGGGAATCGCCAGAGTCTGATGTCGCGCTCCGATGTTGCAAGAGACACCTCATCTCCACGGCTCGTGTCCAAGCGCGTGGCTGAGGAATAAGATGGCTTAGGACCATCCTTGGGGAACTGCTAAACAAGCGAGACGGGCCGCGAGCGGTCCACGAGCGGCCGGCTGACGGATTAACGCTCACGATAATCCCCACATCACCCTCGCTGCTCGCCGCCGCTGACGGCTGGGCCGTAGCCGCTGCGGTCACAGAACGGGAAGCAAACGAGGTGTTGGCTGGATCTTACAGAACACAGCCACCGTGACGCAACGTCTGAATAGCCATCCGCCCGCAGTGACGCAACTTCTGAATAGCCATCCGCGCGCAGTGCGGGCAGGACGAATCCACAAGGCTGCCACAGTGGTCGGACCCCCGAACACCTGCGGCAACCACCGTGTCCGTCCCCGTCCTCGATGAGTGTACTGCACCCAAGAGATCAGCGGGCAATGCCACGCTGAGGAAATTGCTCTTTTAGAAAAATACCTCTGGAACTGCCAGGACGCCCAGGGGAATCTCCGCTGCACCGCGTCGTAGAATTCGGCAATTCGAAGAATGTCATCAGATGCGAAGGCTCCGAAGAACAAAATGAATGAGCACGAAAGTGAATGAATGAGCACGAAAGTGAATGAATGAGCACGAAAGTGAATGAATGAGCACGCCGGCTCCCCTTTTATACCCGGATATCCGGGGGCGGAGCCCGGCATGCGAATTTCATTCGCCAATTTCATTGGCCTTTTCAAAATAGTCAGAAGATGATAGGTTCTCAGGGGCAAACCCCATCTGTCGGTTCGACACAACGTCGAGAGACCGACAGAAAGGGAACGGGTTGATAGCGAAAGTAGTAGCAAAAGTCAAGGCGGGAAGATTTGAAACTGCAGTGACAGGTTGAGAGGTTGTAGATGCCTGTATGTCATTGCATTTCAAAACTGAATCTTGGAAAACCTGTAAATATGTGCAATGCATTTGTATCTATCTCTTGTATCACTATTATGACCAAATCATTGATTTACACACATTTTATAGCCCCATTCATTTCAAGCCAATATGTTTATTACACAGTTATGTTATACAATCATTATATGGTGTACCACCAGAACATACACATTAAATTCATATAAATAGATTAGTCTATGTGGAATTAGATTTTTCTATACCGTTATTTCTAAGCCTTCACTAGCGTAAAATATAGTGTATCACAGACAACATCAGGCACATTTGTAAAGTATCTGCTTGTTTTACACTCTTTGGCCACCAGATGGTATTGTGAACAAAGAATCCTCGAGAAAATAACCCTTTTGTGAACCACTTGGCTAAAAAGCTTCAAAGCTTCATGAGGCTTCTCCTCGCCACCACTAATCTGCCTCTGCACTGCCATGACGATCGATCTCTTGAACACAGTATGCGACTCACACTGATGATGTCTTAATGAGGAAGGAATGCCCAGACCCGTTGCACACGCCCCAATCTGTTGACTCCGCCCCACATAAAAACAGTTCCTCGAAGCCAAACGCACAGAAACAAGCGTAAAGGAAAAACGAAGTCGCAAAAGCACAATAAAAGGTTCAGTGCAATTGATTAGTAGGTACTGCAAAGGAAAACATGTGTTTCAAAATCATTGCTGCCAAAGTTTGTCTTTGGAAAAAGTATTTTATGTCTCAGTACTTTTATTATTTTTTATCAAAACTTTATTTTTGTTTGCAAAACGTATTTTTCTTTTACAAAACTTGCGGCACTGAATTGGCTCCATACATTTCCTTTCAACGAACTCCCACAAAAGATGTGGGATCCTTGAAGCAGTCTACAATTAAGATTTCTATTTTAGGTTGTCTGAGGTCAGATCTGCCTTCTTGCCATAAAACAAGCTAAATAAAGCTTTGGTTTTTAATGTGTTTTCGGGCCAGTGATGTTAGGATTAGTTGTTGGGTTAGAGGATGAGCTCATTGTTGCTTTTTTTGAATAATTGTACATTTTTGTACGATTCAAACTCTATGAATTCATTCGAATTGGCCACTTCATAGAATAGTTACTTTCAGATCAATTTCTGTAAGATCATGTCGGTATTCTGATAGTCAAACTGTTTCCCTGTCTGTGCCATTGGCATGTTCACGCCACGCAAACATGCACTTGTTTTAGGCGTTCCCGGAGAAGGAATATCTTAAACCAGGACTAGGCCTTAGTTAAATTAGGATAATTAAGTTGTTTTTAAAAAATAGTTAACAAAAAAACAATATTATATGCATCATGAAGACAAAACAATCACAGTGATATTTTTAATATGTTAGTGCAAGTTGTTTTCGATCAAGGCATCTCTTACATTTAAGTAAGTCTGAGAAGCCCTGTCCGGGAAACCGCCGCATAGAGTCTGGGAAGAGACTAGCAGAGTTGAGATATTTGATGAGACTACATATACTTCGCAAGAGAATAGATAGCATATTTGGATTGCATAGGCCCAGGAGAATAGAAAAAACGTATAAATACATGAGAGGATCATCAAATATTAATTTTATAATATTTAATATAAACAGATTAAATGGTAGTCCAGTGTATGAAATTTTGTGGGATCTAGCGGTGAGGTTGCAAATTCCAACCAACGGCTCACTCCACCCCTCCCTTTCGAAGCACTACCATGGCTGACCCAGAACTAAGATGTCGTCAGGTTTTCGCAGAATGAGATAACATATTTACGAAACGCGCTCTATATAGAAATAGCTCATTCCAAAGTAAAACATAACGATTCATTATTATACACCTCTGAAGACATATTGTATTGTGTTTCTCTCAATAGATCCTCTAAAAAATGACACATTGGACCATTAACTTCTGCATGCTTTATCTATGAATGTTTTGTATATTTGAAAAAAAAAACACTAATGCCCATTAATGCTCGTATTTTTTATACAGTAGCTGTTGTGTGCCTTTTTGTAATTTAAGGGGAGGTTTCCTGCACAGGGGCTACATTAGGCCAGGACCAGGGCTCAGTTTATTTATAACGTTTAAAACGTTTTTACAAACATGCAAACAAAAACAAAAAAGTTACTTGCATTTTCAGACAAAACATGTAGGATTAGTCTAGGATTATCTTTAAAACGTACAGAAAACCAGCCCTAAAAGTTTAGTGTTGTTTCATACCACACCTCACATTTTGATGGCAGATGTTGTATAAAATGAACAGAAGAGAACATCCAAACAGAAAAACATCATTAAATCAATTTATCAGTGCTTTAGTTAAAAGTCTGGCATGCAGAATGCTTTGCCTCAAGCCATAAGTAAAGCTTCTGCTAACAGAAGGTATGTTTATATATTATAAAATGTTAAACAAACAAACAAACAACAAAACATAATACAACTGTATACCTGATAAACAAAACTATTTTACAATGTTTCTATTATTTTTACACTACCATTAATGTAGAAAAAAAACATGCCATTGGGCCAGTTCTGACAAGTTCCAGTGTCTTGCTGGCTTTGTGTAGTACATTTTTTACCTTGCATTTTAAATGTAGGTTAATGAAACCTCAGTTTTTCCAAAGGACTTGCCCGTTCAAGTATAATGGCACTCCCAACACACTTTACATTTCTTGTTCATAGAATGAACTTGGGCTTTCATTTAGTTTAGTTTTAATTATTTGTTGTTTTTTCCTTTTGCTAACTGGGGATTTTTAAGTTCATGACAGCACTGGGTCAGCCACACAGGATTGCAAAATATACAAAGGGCATGATGTGCAGATATTTTTATACATGTAACCGGGGCAACAATATCATATGAGTTACAGCTCCTCCCTTGCTGTGGGGGCGCTCTTGCGCGCAGGTATGATTGCAGTGTACGGGAAAGGAAGACAGAGCGAGAGAGACATCTGCCGTTAGTATAGCCAGGCTTATAATAAAAAACCCGTTTTGCAAAAGTAAGTTTTGCTGAACTGTCTTCTGATTTCCCGATCACTGTGATCACTGTGATCATGTAGATCGCCGAGTGGAGTATACGGGCCACAGTGTTGGTGATTGTGCGTGAGTGTTTACAGAGTTTTTGCACGCTAAAACTGTTGTAATATGTGAGCGGTGTTAAAAGTGTTGCAAACTATCATTGTTTCTCTTATATTCTTTTATTTATAAAATATATTCGAATGGAGAGTGACGCGTGATTGTGTGCGGAAGTCAGCAGCTGTTTCCGGTTACGGAGATTGTGCTAGCATTACAGAGTGAGTGCAATTTATTTGATTAACATACGAAACATATACTCTGTGTAAAGCGTGTTTGAGCAGTGATGTTGTTTTAAGTTCCTAAAGTCTGTCAGTAAAGATGAATATAACTGTAATGTGTCTATGTTTGGGTTTATGTTTGATATAAAAAAATGCGAGTGGCTTATCCTTTTATTTGAAAATTTGTGTTTTGTTTTACTTGCAGTATACAAGTCACTACCGTTGTTTATTTGGGGTTTTTATTTACTTTACCTTCCTAGAGAAATTTGATGTTGTTTTGTTTGTGAAGTGACATTTTTGTGAACTAATCAATACTTGAGGCATCCAGAGCTGATGTGATCTACTTTTAGGTTTTCGTTGTTTTCCTTAAATATTGTTCATCCTCTTTCACGGAAAGGGAAACTCCACAGACTTTAATGCTGCGTTACTTTTGTGTGGCGTGGTCACAAATAAAGAATCTTTTAAGAAGCTGGCTGTTGCGTTTTACACTCTTCATTATATAGGCCCATTCGCACGGCCACATTTGGTGTCAGAAGTGGGATACTTTCTTCTGTGAGTTTCCCTTTGTGTGGAGGATTGTTTATTATTATTATTTTACTTCCTATGGTATGGAGGACATTGCAAGCCTATAGTGTAAGTGGGTTGTGAACAACGGTTTTGGCTCGTGCTGGATGTGTGCCAGGCCTAGAAGGACAGCAAGAAAACAACTATGCAGAAGAACAGGACCAGCTGGTCCAGGAGGACTGCGTTGGATTGTAAGTCGGTGTGGCAATACAAAGAAGATAACACAGGGTCAGCACTGGATGAGGTTAGACTGTGTTCAGGGGGTAGAGATGCAAGGCCGCAAGACCTGTTTGTTTGCTTAAGGGCTGCTTTTGGTGAAAAACGGACAACCCCTCAACTGTTACATGTCTTTTATGCTCGCAAGCAGCTAGAGGGGGAAGGCCTCAGAGAATACTCGCATGCTTTGTCCACAATGTTAAATTCAGTGCAACAACAGTTGTCTACTGCGGTTCCTGATCTACTGTTAGCACTGAGGGACCAGTTTATCGAGGGGGTACGTGATGTTATACTCCGCCGTGAGTCGCGTAAATTAGCACGAGAGAAGCCCAGTGCAACAATATTTAAAGTCAGGGAAGAGGCGCTAATGTGGTGTGCGGAAGAGCAACCCAGTGGTGCGAGCATTGCCAGAAATCGTTACCTGATGGGTCATGGTGCAGAGGGAGAGGTGGGCTCTGCGAGTGGAGCTGCATCTCCCTCAGATTACCTAAATGCTGTCCTGCATGAGGTTGTTAAAGTAGTGGCGCACCAAGGAAAGGCAATTGGTGAACTGATCGATGCTGTCCGTAACATTGACTCAAAGAGCCAATCCAAACCCTGAAAGGCCCCAAAAAGCTAAGTTCAAGCCCAGATATACTCGTGAAGGTCAACCTATTTGTTTGAAGTGTGAAGGGGTGGGACACATAGCTCGGCATTGCACCACTCAGTGTGACCATGAAGGGCGTGTAAATGCATCTGCAGAAACACAAGTGACGGGAAATGCGATCCCTCTCATTGCTTTGCGTCAAGTTATGAGAGGGGCTTTGTATGGCTCAAACGACAGTCCTTTGACAAAAGAGCTTTTTTGTGGAGCGTGATGTAGGCGAGTGTCCTGTGGTTGAAATCAGCATGGAGGACCAGGTAGCTGTTCAGTGCCTTTTAGACACAGGCAGTAATGTAAGCACATTGACAGAAAGCTTTTTCAGGGGGCACTTGCATGGGGAGGATAGGGATATGCATAGCACCGTAAAGTGGCTTAAAATACACAGCTGCAAATAAACTGCAACTCCCCTATTTAGGGTATGTTGAGTTGAATATCCAGGTTATGGGGGTGACGACACCCGGTTGTGGCATTTATTCAGGAACCCGTAGATGAGGAAGCTGCATTAATTCTGAGAGAGTTACATTTAAATTGGGAGAAAATGGTGAAGCCCCGTTTGGATGTTTTATCATATCCGGAGGATTTTTTATTTGAGCGATACCGTTTTTCTTTACAGTCCATTAAATATATCCACAATCTTCTTAATCCTTACATCACAAACCTCCCTCTCTGGGCCCCGCTCTTACATCTGAGCAGATTCTCTGTATGGCTTTGTTTCTTTGGTAATGGAAGCTTTCTTTATAACACCAGGGATGCAGAACACGTTAGCAAGGCAACTGTATGCAGAGCAGTGGGAAAAGTGTGCATCGCTCAAGCACGTTTTATACATTTTTGTTAAGTTTCCTGGCCACAAACCTGTGAGAGCCATCAAAGAGGAGTTTCATAGGATTGCAGGTGAATGATGTACGTCTTTCTGAATTAGGCTGATCAAATAAATGTGGTCTTGCTGCCACCTCTGGAAGTAAGCTAATAATTCAAATACCCTTTAGGATTTCCCAATGTGATTGGGTGCATAGCTGTCTTACAAACAGGATTTAGAAAAACCAGCAATGATATTCTTGGGGGAGCAGGTGCAAGCATGGCCAGTTTTCTGTTTTCTTTAGCCACAGTGCTCGGTTCTCATATCCTCATAACTTTCAAGGCCAGTTTATTAAATATATCAAACATTTCCCAGTCAGGCATCCTACTAGCAAGAGCATTTAAACTCACCGGACTGAATTTCTTTTTCTGCCATGTTCTTTTTATTGCAGAAGGATATATTATATATAAAGCAATTTAACTTGCGCATTGACCCGTAAAGCAATTTTCTCCCACACCGATTCTCTCTCTTTTGCTGCTGCTCTTGTGTTGCTCTTCCTTCTATAAATGTGCTCATATTCGCTGTATGTTTGTAACAGTACCTCCAATTCGACTGGCGAGAAATAAACGGAGCACTTGGTGAATGCCGTGGTGAATCGTGTTAACTTCGCTCAATTGATGATGGCTTTTTAAAGCCGAGGTGAACGTGCGTAACCTGGATTTAACTCATTGAAACCAGCTGTTCTGAAACCGAAAACTCTGAGTAGCGATTATCTGAGTAAATCAACTCATAGTTCATATTTTAACTCTGTGTTGCTTGAACCTCCTTATTGAAACGGGTCCCTGGTGGTAACAGATTTTTTCACTAAGTTTAGCCAAGCGTTCCCCACACGAGACCAAAAGGCAGAAACTACCGCTAAGGTCCTCTTAAAAGAGTGGTTCCTCAAGTATGGGGTGCCACAGAGGCTCCATTCTGATCAGGGGAGACATTTTGAGAGGCAAAAAGCAGCAGAGCGAGTTGGTAGGCAAGAGGATAATGTGTATTGTCCTGAAGTTGGCATTGGGCAGCAAGTGTGCCTTCGTTATCGTCCTACTGGGAGAAATAAGATTCAGAATGCGTGGGCACCAGAGGTTTTCTGTGTAAAAGATGTACAAGGAACTACATGCGTTGTAGAACCAAGAGAAGGTGGGGTGCAGAAACGAGTACACAGGTCAAATATTTGACCCTGTCCGGAAATACCCCCACTGCCGAAGTTGCGTATCATCAGCATAACACTGAAAGCTAACTCCGTGGAGGAAGCATGTATAATGCGAAGAGCATAGGCCCTAAGACAGAGCCCAGTGGTACACCCTACTGGACTTTCAATTTGCGTGACACCTCATTGTTTATTGCTACATATTGAAAACGGTTGGATAAATAACATCTAAGCCATTTCAAAGCTATTCCCTTAATGCCAACATAATTTTCTTGTCTATATAGGAGCGTGCTGTGGTCAATGGTGAGAAAAAGATCTAGCAGGACCAATTAGGAGATACAACCTCGGACAGACACCAAATGCAGATCATTTGTTATTGTTATTATTGTTACTTAATAAATAACAATAGAACACAAACGGTTTGATCGATTAATTGGAATGCACAATAAAAAATTTAACTGTTTTTTTAAATTAAGTCTTCACTTGTTTATTTAGTAGCTGATGCTACTTTGAAGCAATGCAAATTGTAAATGCGTTATACAAATAAAATTTGAATGACAGTGAGACACAACATATTAGAGGGATCATTTTTGTGACTGATCTTGTGACACGCTATTCTAGCGTAGCAATTTATCGCCGCTCTCTTTGGCCAATGGCTGCCTGAGAGGCCATGTGACTGACAGGTAAAGCAACCAATCACGTTTCATTTTGTGCCGTGTCATGTTTAGAGGCGTGTAAATGTCCATGCAGTAACAGACCGGTGCACATTGACGAACGTGTCAAAAGTTAACAGCAACAAAATGATTACACGTTTATGCTGTTAACCTGCATACCTTAAAGAATAAAAAAAATCTTATAGCAACCATTGTTAACACGACATCTTACTTGGATCAGACGGCTTTGTGTTGTTTCCAGGCGGACAAGAGCACTTTTGCGTTTTGAGTCAGAGCACTGGCGTCCAGTAGGGGCAAGCCCCATGTGGCGTTCGATGTACAAACCTAATACGCATGCGTCAAAGTGCTCTCGTCCAAGAAGAAGACGAAGAAGTGCTCTCGTGGACGTGCGCCATACAGTGACAAGACAGAGGAGAATAGATTGATTAAAGTCTATATGTTTGTTTGTTTTTCGCACTTAAGCTTTTCTCGTTGCTTCAAAAAAATTCTACTTAGCCACTATGGACAAATTTAACAATATCTTTATTACTTTTCTGGACCTTGGCAAAAACTGACACCATGATGTCTATGAGGAGGCCTGGAAATCGCTTGGATGTCACCATAATATCTTCATTTGTGCTCTGAAGAAACCGGATGTTCTCTAAACATGTTCTCATTTGGGTGAGTAAAAAATCACACAAAGTGGATTTTTGGGTGAACTTCCCCTTTAAAATTAGCTAAACATTTACCTTATATGAACATAGCCCATAGTTTATTTGCAAAAGATAACTTTTTTAAATAATTCAAAAATCATGTTGTTTATTGTGTTATCCTGTGTTAATTGTGTTTTATTGCATTTGTTAGCTTTATTATTGTAACTTGATAAAAAACGATAGAACACAGTTTGATTGATATTAATTTGAATGCACAATAAAAAATTTAACTGTTTTTGTAAATGAACTCTTTTTATACCACCAAGGTGAGCAATGCATCTAACACGCAATTTAGGAGAAGCAATTTAGCAGCAGAAGCGTACAGAACTGCCCCTTCTACTTTCCCAATAGGATTGTGGAACTGCCAATCTGCTGTGAACAAAGCTGATTTCATTACAGCTTTTGTTAAACATTCTGGTCTTTCCATTGTAGCACTTACAGAAACATGGATCAAACCAGAGGACTCTGCCACTCCCGCTGCCCTCTCCCATAACCACACTTTCTCCCACAGCCCTCGCATTACAGGAAGGGGTGGAGGCACCAGTCTACTCATCCCCAAAGACTGGAAATTAAATCAGCTAACACCCATGTGTGACAACAGCTCCTTCGAGTTTCATGCTGTTACTATCACCCACCCTGTTAAAAGTCATTTTGTAGTTATATATGGTCCCCCAGGTCAGCTTGGACATTTCTTGGAGGAGCTGGATGTGCTTCTTTCATCCTTCCCTGAGGATGGTACTCCCCTGGTGGTACTAGGTGACTTCAACATCCACATTGGAAAGCCACAGGCTGCTGACTTTGTCAACCTGACCGCATCATTTCTCCTCGAGCAGGTTTCCACATCAGCAACCCACAAGTCTGGAAACCATCTAGATCTGATCTTCACAAGGTACTGCTCCACTCATCACTCTCAGGTCACCCCGCTGCACACGTCTGATCACTTCTTCGTCACCCTCGACCTCACTGCTCCGGACATTGCAGATGTCTTACCGATGGTCACCTTCCGGCGCAACCTGCGGTCTCTCCCTCCCTCCTGTTTTTCCTCTGCTGTCTTCTCTGCACCCCCCCTCTGATGAGCTCTCTCTTTTGAATACAGACAATGCCACAGACACTCTGTGTTCCACGCTTTCATCCTGCTTGGACAACCTATGCCCTCTTGCATCTGGACCAGCCCGTACATCCCTGTCGGCTCTCTGGTTATCGGATGTACTGCGTGAGCATCGCGCCAGCCTCCGGTCAGCTGAGAGAAAATGGCGCAAGTCAAAAGACCCCGCAGACCTCTCTCTCTACCAATCTTTTCTCTCTTCTTTCTCTGTAGATGTCAACTCTGCAAAAACAGATTACTACCACTCGAGGATCTGCAACTCTCCAGACTCTCGAACGCTCTTCAAAACCTTCTCTGCTCTCCCCTGTCCGCCTGCTCCCGCACCTTCATCGGAGTTAACAGCTGCTGATTTTGCATCTTTCTTCGTAAAGAAAACTACTGCCATCAGCAGCCAGTTCTCTACACCACCTGTCGAACCCGCCCACATCCCTGACACGTGTGTGCTCCCCACCTTTTCTCTTCTGTCTGAAGCTGATGTCTCCAAGGTCATTGGCTCCAACCACCCTACCACCTGCCCACTGGATCCCATCTCCTCCAGGCCATCTCTCCAATGGTTGTGCCTGCTCTGACCCACATCATCAACTCTTCGCTCACCACTGGGACATTTCCCACAGCGTTCAAAGAGGCCCGCATCACACCGCTTCTAAAGAAACCCACCCTGGACCCTACACTGCTAGAAAACTACAGGCCTGTCTCCCTTCTTCCCTTCATCGCCAAAGCCCTGGAGCGAGTTGTGTTCAACCAGCTCTCCTCCTTTCTCATGCAAAACAACCTCCTGGACAGCAATCAGTCTGGGTTCAAGACCGGTCATTCCACAAAGACTGCACTGCTCTCAGTCATCGAAGCCCTGAGACTGGCAAAAGCATCATCCATGTCTTCTGTGCTCATCCTACTGGATCTGTCTGCTGCCTTTGACACTGTCAATTATCACATCCTCCTGGCTTCTCTCAGTGCTATGGGTGTCTCTGGAATGGCGTTGCAATGGTTTGAGTCCTACCTCTCGGGTAGGTCATTCAGAGTATCCTGGAGAGATGAGGTCTCCGCGCCCCAACAGCTAAACACGGGGGTGCCACAGGGCTCAGTGCTTGGACCGCTACTCTTCTCCATTTACATGACATCCCTCGGCTCGGTCATTCAGATGCATGGCTTCTCCTATCACTGCTATGCCGACGACACACAACTCTACTTGTCATTTCAACCGGACGATCCGACGGTTGCTGCTCACATCGCGGCATGCCTGAGTGACATCTCGCTTTGGATGAAGGATCATCACCTGCAGCTAAACCTTGCAAAAAGGAACTGCTTGTTATCCCAGCCAACCCAAAGATTCACCACAACCTTGCCATTCAACTAGGCTCATCAACGATTACACCGTCCAGCACAGCCAGAAACCTGGGAGTGGTAATCGATGATCAGCTTAACTTCACAAGTCATGTTGCCAGCACCGCCCGGTCCTGTAGATTCATCCTCTACAACATTAGGAAAATTAGACCTTTCCTATCGGAGCACTCTACGCAAGTCCTAGTCCAGGCTCTTGTCCTGTCCAAACTGGATTATTGCAATGCGCTTCTGGCTGGACTTCCTGCTTCCACAATCAAACCTCTCCAGATGATCCAGAATGCGGCGGCAAGAGTGGTCTTCAATGAACCGAAGAGAGCGCATGTAACTCCGCTCTTCATCAGGTTACACTGGCTCCCTGTTGCCGCCCGCATAAAGTTCAAAGCTATGCTCCTGGCCTACAAGACCAACACCGGATCTGCACCATCGTATCTCCACTCGCTAATGCAGATCTATGTTCCTGCCAGATCACTGCGGTCTGCAAAGGAACAACGACTAGTGGTACCATCCCAAAAAGGAAAAAAGTCACTCTCCCGTACCTTCTCTGGATCTGTTCCACATTGGTGGAACGATCTACCAGCTGCTAAAAGATCAGCAGACTCGGTTGCCATCTTCAAAAAACGCCTAAAAACGCATCTCTTCCGTCAACACGTCGCTGATTGATTTTTCCTAATTCTCTTCCCTTTCCTTCTTTATAAAAAAAATTATAAAAAAACCTTACTAACCTCACTATTCTTAGCTTTTTATACTGTGCTAGGCTTTAATGGACTAGTTTGATGCACTTATGTATTTTGTGGCCTATGTTGTTATAATTGCTTCCAATGTTTCCTCATCTGTAAGTCGCTTTGAAAAAAAAAGGGTCTGCTAAATGACTAAATGTAAATGTAACACTCGGCACCTCTCAAGACCTTTAACTCTTTTCTTTGCCCTCCTCCTACCCCCGCCCACTACCTCTTTGACTGATGAGGACTTTGCGGTATTTTCAAATCAGCCATCAGCAAACAATTCTCATCACCGCAGAGCTCGGTACACACTATCCTCACTTCAAACATCGAACTCTCCTCTTTCGCCCCACTGACTGACACCGAAGTCACCCAACTTCCCTCTCGCCACCTGTCCGCTTGACCCAATCCCCTCCCATCTCCTGCAGGCCATATCCAGCCCACTCACACCTGCACTTACACACATCAACACCTCCCTGCTCACCG
Organism: Barbatula barbatula; assembly: GCF_947034865.1. Classification (NCBI taxonomy): domain Eukaryota; kingdom Metazoa; phylum Chordata; class Actinopteri; order Cypriniformes; family Nemacheilidae; genus Barbatula; species Barbatula barbatula. Next base: position 17,708,575 of record NC_136766.1, on the reverse strand, counting down.
GCACTTTTCCATCCACATTCAAACAGGCCCAGATCATGCCCCTACTCAAGAGACCCACGTTGGACCCTGCTACTACCCACAGTTACAGACTTGTCTCTCTCCTCCGTTTTATTGCGAAAACTCTTGAAAGGGCAGTTTTCAACAAAGTTTCCTCATACCTATCCCAGAACAATCTACTGGATGACAAGTAGTCTGGCTTCAAAACAAACCACTCCACTGAGAGCGCACTGCTATCGGTCACAGAACCACTGCAGCTAGCCAAGGCAGAATCCAAATCCTTGGTCCTGATTCTGCTAGACCTATCTGCAGCATTTGACACGGTCAATCACCACATACTTCTAGCAACCCTGTCATCTTTAGGAATCTCAGGCTCCCCTCTCCGCTAGTTCCAATCCTACCTCTCCGGCAGATCATTCAAGGTGTCATTGAGGGGGTCGCTGTCCACTGCTCACCACATGATCACTGGGGTCCCTCAGGGATCGGTGCTCGGACTGCTGCTTTTTTCTATTTACATGACAACCTTAGGATCCATCAAACAGGCACACGGTTTCTTGTATCATTGTTATGCTGACGACACCCAGATCTACATCTCGTTTCACCCAGACGAGACCACTGTTGCAGCTTGCATAATAGTCTGCCTAGATGACATCTCAGCTTTGATGAAAGAGCATCACCTTCAGCTGAACCTGGCCAAGACAGAACTACTTGTGTTTCGGGTACAACCCACGGTGCAACACGATCTCGCCATCCAGCTTGGCAATTCCACTATCACTCCATCCGAATCAGCCAGGAACCTCGGAGTCATATTCGATGAACAGCTGTTCTTCAATGATCACATTGCGATCATGTAGGTATGCCTTATTCAACATTCGAAAGGTTAGACCCTACCTCACTGAGCATGCGGCACAACTCCTTGTCCAGGCCCTGGTAATCTCAAGGTTGGACTACTGCAATGCTCTCCTTGCTGGTCTTCCTGCAAAGGCTCTCAAACCACTTCAGCTGGTTCAAAACATAGCAGCACGCCTCATCTTCCAACAGCCCAGAAGAGCTCATGTGACACCCCTTTTCATATCTCTCCACTGGCTAACGGTTGAAGCCCGGATCAGATTCAAGTCACTGATGTTTGCCTACAGGACTCATCACTGGATCTGCGCCGGCATACTTTCACACCCTCCTACACCCCATCAAGAACTACGTGTTCAGCAAACGAGCGACGCCTTGTAATGCCTTCTCATAAGGGCATTCAATTGCTTTCCCGCTCATTCTCCTTCACAACTCCTTCCTGGTGGAAGATTCTTCCTAACGCGGTCAAGTCAACCACATCTCTCACATCCTTCTGTGAATATGTGACGGACACATTTTTTTTAAAGTACACTAACCCTCTTCTCTCAACAGGTAGTGGTCTAACTTTTGTTGAAACTAGTAACTTTGTATTAGCACCTAGTGTACTATTGCTCTTTTATGACATATCGCTAATTGTTCCTCCGAAATCTTTGTAAGTTGCGTTGGATAAAAGCTACACCTGTATTGTCAATGTAATTGCTCTGATCCTATACTTAGAAGAGCAATTTTCCCCTTATTGGCCAGCCAACTAATCACAGTTTGACTCTGTAAAAGACTGTGTCATACAAAGCAACAGGGTCCTTTTTTTTAATCAGAAGCCGTTTCACTCGCATACGGATACGGAAAAGAAGTCGATCGCAACTTCAGTTTCATGGTGATTTAAAGCAAAGACTCATTAGTAGAAGTTAAGCTAAATTAGGAGGTTGCTTAGAGGATTCTAATTGCTTAAGGGCTTCAGTCTAAGCATATAAATGCTTAAACCTGTAAAGCTCCACAACTATATTCTGTGTTATTTCCAGTCTCCCACTGTCAGTTAAAGATACTATGCATGCAGAAGGATCGAGATTATTAATAAGGATAATTAACCTTCCGGATAATTCCAAATAAATGTGGCATCTCCATGTATTTAAAAAATATAGTTTCCATTTTTGCCCTGTAGATGTAGCCAAAGTTCTTCAGTTCATTTAATACTTGAATCCAGCACGTTCCTTGATCAACCACAAGATAGCATTGTTTTCATATGTTGTTTACTGTAAAGTAAACAGCGAAGCAAACGGAAACTGACCAAGTCTTATTATATAATGCTAGATACAATCATATTTTTTGACATATTTTTCGAAACTGCTCAGGAAGTACAGAGTTCTGTAGTCTTAGATATGTATATATGGGGGTGAATAACTGTCTGCTGAAGATGACATGCTCTGATAAGAACGTATTTGCGATGCCCATCATCCCCTCACTCCTAGAAAAGTGAGAGAAATATTCCCTATTGATCAGATGTTATCTGATTGCGTTTAACTCTGCATGTCCCTTCTTATAATTAATTTTAATCTCTTTTATCCTGTTCCAGCATCTCAAGTACAGATTTTTTTTAATAGCTCTTGAGGGGACTTATAACTCTTTTCTGATAGAAACTCTAAGGCCTCATAAGAAATCTTATGAATTAAGCTCCATCAGAACTGTCACTTTCACTGATGGAGTGTTTGTGACTAAGAGCCAATTAAAATCAAAATAAGTATTTGGCTCCACTTCAAGCAGACTCGCAGACCAGTATTGTGTGAGAGTCTGAGACTGTTTTCAAGAGTAATGGTCATCCAGGAAAGAGACAGTACCGCAATAAAGACAACTAATATCACTCAACACATGGCTTCTCAAAACTCAACTAACTTTTAGGCATAACATTTTAACTTCTTTGGATTGTTCTCTAAAATAGCATACTGTTTCTTTTGTGGAACATTTTTGTTGACCTACAAATGATTGTCCAGTGAATAAGTCTGTTCACTGCAGTTCAATAGAACATGTGACCGTCAAGTGTACTTGAAAAGCGCTTTTTAAAGTTTGCATGGTTGCAAAGCTGCTGTTCAGAAAAGCTTTTTTGTTTAATGAAAAACAGACAATACAGTAAATGAGGTATTTGCTGTACACCGTTACTGCATCATGTTTAATGTCGAGGGAATGGACATATGACACAAAGAGAGCTGCCCCTCCCTGTGGTGTACAGTAGGCTCAGCATAGGTAGACAGGATGCCATTGCAGTCACTTCCTTGTCCTTTTGTCCACGACAGAATATAAATAAAAATCAGCTCAAACATGACTGGACAGAAAGAGGCCTGCTCAAGGAATTATATTTTGTATACAGGTGCAATTTTTGGAGTAAGGTGAAATTTAATTCAGCATAATTCTAAATCAGAGAGGTTCTCATGTAATAAGTTTTTTACTTTAAGCCTTTTGTTTAACGGATGCTTTAGTTTTTTTCATATGGGGAAATAATCGCTGTAGTGTTGCCTCATAATTGCTGAAGATTGAAGATTATTATGGAATTTGGCATTTGATAGCAGGTTTTTGCCAGCCGAGGGCTAGGTCACTAGTTATATTGTAGGCCAGGGGTGCCCAGACTATTTTGGGTGATGATCTACTTTTAAAATGGTAAACCTGATAAGTTCTACCAACTAAAAAACACAACACATTTTCTTTTTAATTACACTTGCAATGCATATTCACTACATGGAATGCAACAATGCAAAACAATGTTTAGTGCTGATATCATTCATTTTACCACTTAACTCAAAACTCTCGTCAGCGGACTTCACTGTTCTTCAAGATGAACTCACCAGGTCATGGCGCGCCCCCTAGTCGGCCCATCTACGGCCCTCTTCTTCCTCCGCTTTCACCTCGGTTGAAGGCGCAGAGGATAAAGGCTACGAGAAGCTGCCTCCCCTAGATGAGTCGTGGCCGCAAATCTTTGTCCCCCCACGGCCATCGGATGGATGGCGAAAGTTTCCTGCCCAAGAGACCCGGATCCAGACCAGCGTCGGCTTGCCCCAAACCAGCGGCGACTAATCAGCCGGTGAAAGCCCCTGCTGCTCAGAATCCCCAGCCGAGTGCAGAGTGCAAATTCACACGCTCTGTGCATGTAACCCCAGAGCAATGTCGCTTCAGAGGAATGGACGCTCCACCCCAGGTCAGTTCGGCAGATCTGGGTAATCTTCGGCAAGGCAGAGGTCGACCTTTTTGCCTCAGAGGACAAAACTCATTGCCCAACTTATTCTTCGAAGGGCAGGGAACCCTTGGCCCTCAACTGGCCCAACCGGCTCCTCTATGCCTTCCCCCTGATTGCTCTCATATAGCAGATGATCAGGAGGATCAGAGAACAGGCGCACAAGGTGTTGTTCGTAGCCCCACTCTGGCAGAACCAGCCTTGGGTTGCAAAACTCTCTCAGCTGCTTGTAGCAGCCCCGTGTCCTATTCCAATTAAATTTTATTTATATAGCGCTTTTAACAATTTGCATTGTTCCAAAGCAGCTTTACAGGGGAAAACGAAAAACACAAAAAAGGGTAAAACACAGAACATGAATAGTTTAACTTGTTATAAAAAAGACCTAGTAGATAATATCTAATGTCAGCAGTCTCCCGGTGGTTTATTTAGCATATTTTGCATTAAGTGAATTCTTGGCTGAAAAGATGTGTCTTTAATCTAGATTTAAATTGGGCGAGGGTGTCTGATCCTCGAATAGTATCAGGAAGGCTATTCCAGAGTTTAGGGGCAACGTATGAGAAAGCTCGACCCCCTTTGGTGGTTTTAGTTATTCTAGGTATTATCAAAAGTCCTGAGTTTTGAGATCTTAGAGAGCGTGATGGGTTTTTAGTGTGATAGAAGCTTTGTTAGGTAGGTAGGGGCTAGACCCTTTAAGGCTTTATAGGTGATTAAAAGAACTTTAAAGTCAATACGATACTTAATGGGTATCCAGTGAAGGGTTGATAAAATTGGGGTTATGTGATCGTATTTTCTGGACCTGGTTAGAACTCTGGTAGCTGCATTCTGAACTAACTGTTGTTTGTTTATTGATGATGCAAGACAACCACTAAGTAGCGCATTACAGTAGTCAAGTCTTGAAGTCATAAATGCATGAATAAGCTTCTCCGCGTCAGCAACACACAGAATATTTCGTAACTTGGCAACATTTGTTAGGTGGAAAAAAGGCTGTTTTTGTGACATTTGAGGTGTGATTTCGAAATGACAGGTTGCTGTCTAATGTAACGCCTACATATTTTACTGTATTTGTTGGAGTAAGAGAACATCCTTCAACTTACAGTTTATAATCAGAAATATTCGGTTTGCGTGTCTTTGGTCCGATAAGTAATATTTCAGTTTTTATTAGAATTTAAAAGGAAATTACAGGTCATCCAATGTTTTATATCTTCAATGCACTCTGCCAATTTAGTCATTTAGCAGATGCTTTTATCCAAAGCGACTTACATATGAGGAAACATTGGAAGCAATTATAACAACATAGGCATCAAAATACATAAGTGCATCAAAAACTAGTCCATTAAGGCCTAGCACAGTATACAAAGCTAAGAATAGTGAGGTTAGTAATTTTTTTTATTATTGTTTTTTTAATAAGAAGGGAAGGGAAAAGAATTGGGAGAAATCAACCAGCGAAGTGTTGACGGAAGAGATGTGTTTTTTAAAGATGGCAACAGAGTCTAGTGATCTTGTAGCAGCAGGTAGATCATTCCACCAATGTGGAACAGATCCAGAGAAGGTACGGGAGAGTGACTTTTTTCCTTTTTGGGATGGTACCATCCCAAAGGTTAAGGACCTCCGTTCCTTAATGCTTAAAACCGCTCTTCGTCTAGCTCTTGCATCGGTAAAACGTGTGGGCGATCTACAGGCTCTCTCTGGGAGCCCATCTTGTCTTGAATGTAAGCCTGACGATTCTAAGGTAGTCCTCAAGCCAAGGCATGGTGCTTATATAGACATAAGCCCCACCCTTTTTGGCTGGTGTCATCGCCATAGGTCTGTGCAGCTTCGCTGCCATTGGCTCAAATATTTACTTTGCACTCACCAATGGCCAATGGTATTCACTGCGTTATTAAAAGCTTCAGTCATTTGAGAAAAATGAGTTTTCCCCATAGTGTCCTGTTACGCTGTACTCGTTCCCGTATCTCAGGGAATCGAGGTTACATTAGTAACTGAGTACATTTTGCATAATTTGGGCAGTTACTGCCAGTAGCTAGTGTCAAACAGGCCTCCGAATTGACATTTATCATGGTGGACCAGTGTTTTTTTACTTAATTATCTTCATGTGAGAAAAGGCTGACTCATAGATAAGTTGAGCCAAACAGTGCGGTCAGTAAGGTGGCACATTTCCTGATATTTTGATACTTCCAAAAGGTTCCAAAAGCCACTGCTCGTTCTGAAGTTAGTATTATGTGTAGACAGGAGAAACTCCTTTATCTCAGGCGCCAGCCCTCAAAATTTTTCCAAGAATTTGCTCCATCTGACATCTGTATGCAGCAGGAGATCTGTAGTTGCAGTCCGCTTTCACAAATAAATTGCGGAAGAACCGTCTCTGAAGTGAATGCTCACAAATTGAACAGACTATTTTCATGCATAAATCCATGATCTCTTTCATCTTCAGCATTTTCGCACATAGAGATTATTGGTGTATAATGCAATGGTATTAAGGATGTCCGGAAATGCAGTTATTTCCTTTCTCAGTTGCTGTGTCAAGTGATTGGCCATTACTTTACAACGATGCATAATTATGGTTCTCTATAGCTGAAAGAGTGATTGCGACCAGATCATTGTGATTTCATGACAATCATTGTCATAGTTTTTATGAAGTGTCCGAAAAATGTCTCTCCATGTTTCCTTTCTTTGAAATAGCGATAGGCAGATCAGACAAATATGGCAGATCAGACAAATGCATTTAGAAAAAGACATAGTGAAGAAAAAAAACTTCCTCCCACTCAGAATGGAATGGGAAGGTTTTTTTACTTTTTGGTTGGTATCGCACTCATTTAGAAAATTGCTTTTGAAATTTAGATTGTTTTGCTAGCTGCGAACTCGCAGTACTCCGAAGCTCTTGGAAGGCACGAGTAGCCTACCTAAGTGTCATGACAACTGAATAAACAAAAGATGTGTGTATTATTTAATTGATTTAGTCAAATTGTATTGGTCAAGTGCAAGTCAGACTGAAATTAAAAGAGACAACGACATAAAATATTTTACTAAAATTTAACAAAAGCATTTTAGGGAGGTTCATTTATTGCGATCTACCTGCATTGCCTGTGCGATCAACTGGTCGCTACTTTAAATAGGTTACTTGGAAAACTGTTTGCTTAAAATTTGCAAATGCATAACCATTTTGGGCTTTCAGAAGAGAGCAGGGCAGCTTTTTATAACCTGCAGGAGAACTAGTGACCTACATGGACTTTTTTTAGTGTAGTCGTCATATTGTAATGTTTACACAAACAAATTTACAAAACATTTTAATTACAATTTAAGCTAATTTTTCATTTTATTTTCAAACAAGCTGGTACTGATCCTAAAAATTCATTGTATTTTTACATAGTTTATGGAGGAGATTTCTACTATTTGGGGAACACCATCCATACTGTTTGTCTTTATGTTTGTTTTGGCTCTTCCTGAGTTAAATGTGTCACAGATTTGGTACGAGAACATAAGTCAAAGCAAAAAACGCCTTTAATTAGTGTTTGTCTCTTCTAAAAGTTATGATGTAAAACTATGAGTTTTAAACATGTAGTGGATGTTGATTTTAAATAATTCCCAGTGAGCTCTCTTAAGAACACTAACATAGTCATAGATCATGTTCATGTTGGAAAATCTGTTGATTAATAGATGAATTCATATTTCATAAACAGTCATGACCAAATAAACTTTTACCCATCATTGTATCTTGCTTACGTGAAATATGTCATAGCTGATTATGACAAATGCCCATTATAACCCAGGGGAAAGCAGTGTATTGCTCATTTCCTGTTGATTTTCATCTCATTCATTCAATTTAGCGTCAAGTTATATTCCACCAGCCAGTAGAAATGTGTGATGGTTGTCAGTTTTTCAAGTAGACAAAAACCAAATATGCATGCTAGAAATGGTTATATTTGAAAAATAACAATTTAAGCTTTTTTGTTTACAATATAGTATTTGCTTGAACATGATTGTTTCAGTTTTTCGAGATATGACAACTTTGCCTTACTCTGTCACCCATTGTCTCTCTCCCATTATTTCAAAATGTAATCCCTTTTTTCTACCGTTTTACAACTGCCAATTACTTACACACTGGGGAGTGCTTGAAATTCCTATTCCCACAAGAGCCTTTGAAGTTGTCAGTCACGGAGTTTACATCTTTGTTGTGAAAAACCTTTTGTCTCAGCTTTAAACTTGCACAATTTCTTACTCTCCTCTTTCCTTAATGATGTCATCTTATATCATATTTCAGCAGCAGCAAGCAGGTTTTTAAACTTCTCTAGGAACCTTTTTTTTAATTGCAGAAGTATTTAAAATCATAACTTTAAACTCCATAATTTTTGTAGTTTCAAACGAACATGCATGTCCTCTTGGTGGCAAAGGTGCCTGGCTGT